>NC_047505.1:10328172-10688084 GCF_902827115.2 Pseudochaenichthys georgianus | reverse complement strand
CAATCAACGAATCTACGAAACAATGACACCAGCCAGACTCACCTTCATCTTTTGGGAACAGAAACATCGCCACTTCGGCAGACTTGACATTACTACAGCCAGCGGCAATGCATCGCTTCCCGTGTGTTTTTCCTCCCTTTTTCTTCACTGTCGCCTCCATTGTCAGGTTTTCTCGATTGGCAATCACTTCCAGTCGACTCCGACACACTTTCCAGTAAAATACTCGCTCAAAAACTTTGATAAATTCGACTTTGAAACAGAGAAACAATACACTGTGATGAATGTAAACACTTCGGAGGCGACCATCTTGTGACGTCACGCAGTAGCTCGCAAGCCACGCCCACGAAGGCGGAGGTCAACTGCGGATTTCACGGCAGCAAATTCAAAACTCATCAAATTAGTTGCTATTCCAACATCTTTTGATATGGGTTTCAATGGACAATTTTGGTCATTACTATATGTATTAGCATAACAGATCATGCACAGGCGCACACTTCACGGGGTCTTTAAGTACAATTTTGAGATATTTGTACTTTACTTGACTTTGATACTACTGTGTACTTCTACTCCAGTTCAGAGGTACATGGTGTACTTTGACTCCCCTACATGTATTTAATACCTTTAGTAACTTTACAGATGTGGATGAATGATGTGAAATATAATCAAGTGTTAAATCAGACTTTAGTTCCACCTGGAGTAAATCCACCAGCTACCCTGCAGTCTACAAAGTCATTCAAACTAGCTGCACCTTTACCAGCTTTGAGAACACTTTCATGATCAATCATTATAAAACATATCATATATATTATTCTGAAATGGACCAATCTGCACAACGACTACTTTTAGAACTTTAACTATATTTTGATAATACTTTTCAGATTTTACTTGAGTAACATTTTGAATGCAGGACTTTTACTGTAACAGAGTAACACTCTAGTACTTCTACTTTTACTCTTAAGTACAAGATCTGAGTACTTCTTCCACCTCTGTCTAATTCCAAACTCTTCCATTAACACCCTGAGGAAGATTGCAGCTGTGGGTTTTGCTCCACTTGGTTGTAAATAAAACTGCAGCAGTGTGACCACAGAGCGTGAACGTTGTGATCAGCTGATTTTGCGCAGTTCTCCAGTGTGTGCGCGTGCACAGAATGTGCACAGGGGAGTCTCCCTCCGCAGCCAGTTGGCGTCGTTTTGGTACAATTCTGTTGTTCATACCGACGTTAACCCTGTCTGTGCACACGGCGACCAACTCTGTCGTCCAGTGAGCCTCCGCCTCCTGTAAGCTTCACAGGTCCGTCAGTTATGGCCTGCGCGGATCGGCCAGCACCCAGTTCAATCAGTCCAAGAAAGTCCGAAGATTTTTTACAGGGAGCGAAACGGCAACGTAGCTGCTTAATGTCTGATGTTTTTTTTTGTACATGTCTAGTAGTTTACTCAATTGAGTGTTGACAAGAAACACGTGTAGACGAAAAATGTGTTTTGTTTTGATGTTTTGAGGTAAAAGGCGCGTAGTGACACAAGTGACGTTACGCAAAGGCGCGTAGTGACACAAGTGACGTTACGCAATTCAGATTTTTGCCGCGCATGCCTACCTGCGTATGTGCACCCCTGATTATAGGGCCCCTTTAAAGTTGACCTATTATGCTATATTGGAAAAATATATTGTAGGGCCAGACCTATACAAAACATGTCTGTGAAGTTTTTTGCTTAAAATACCAAACAGATCACCCATTGTAGCCATGCCTCATACTGCTCATACGCCTCTTTTGCAGCCCTGTTAGAGAAACGCAGATTTTGGGTCCTTAGCTTGAAAAAAAGAGGAGGTGGAGCTAATGCCTGATCGGAATTCTACCGGAGATAAAGTTCAATTCTGGAAAACAGGAAACCGAGTCCCTGTTCTCCTCCTGGGGAGTCAGCAGCCACGATGTTGCATGCAGGGTCCTGGTCACATGCAGCCACTTTCCCAGTATGTCTCTACCGCATCATTAGTTTAGCTGCAGGCTTTCAGCTGTGTGTCTGCCTGGCGTAACGTTACTCTGTCAGGGTTTCTGCTAGTCTATTACAACGCTCTTTGGTTTGCCATGAATGTGTGATGATGAGTATCAAGTGAGCAGTAACATCATTGAAACTGGAAGCATCATCAGCAGAAACCAAAAAGATCCAAGCTAAGTTTATGACTTTTGCAACTCTACTTGAATCCAGTATTATTTTAGTTATTAATGTTCATTCTAAAACTATAAAATATAAGGGTTTCCAAAATTCTATGAAGACCTATAAAGGGAGGTCTCGTCTTGCTTTGAAGAAGACTTTGTTCTTCGTCGTGCAAAGATGGCTCCTCGAGGTTAAGTCCTCTGCTCAGTTATGGTGAGAACCAGGAAGAGCCTGTGGTTGTGTTGGCAGGCCGCATCTGCTTTGCTTCTATTTGTCTGGCCTCATGATGCCCAATGTGTAGTCTACCACACAGCATAAGAGATAGCGGATACACAACCTCACATGTGCATGTTGGTTAGAGTCCCTCCAGTCTTGTAGCAGAGCTTTCATGTATGTGTTTGCCCTTTGGCATTACTTATGCTAAATGTTGACTAACAATTAGCGCCATTGAAAGATTGCTACTCCTTTTTAAAACTTGTAGACTCTCCACGGCATGATTTTCTGTCTTAACTTAGGCACAATACCAAATGCATTTTCCAAATGCTTTGGACATGTCTTAAAAGTTAGTTCTCTTTTTATGTATCCAAAAAAAATGTATATATTCAGATCATAAGCCCTATATGCACTGAGCTTTGTTTAGGGCTGGATATATTCCATTAGATGTGAACAGTGGATGTCCATGAGGTTCTAATTGTAATGCTTCAGGTTTCTGGTGTGTTTACAACCCTGCAGACAGCAATACGATCAGTGCATTCAGTGTGCACCCCCGCTAACATGGGCAGATGATGATATTGATGTCACGCTCAAAATATATTTAGCTTTTAAGGTGTACCTTTAGCCGTTTAGCACACCTTTGTGTGGGCATATATTCCTTGCAGAACTTCTCAATTCCAGGCATGTTGGCAGTGTCATTGGCTAGTCTGGCTTTAACTAATGCATTTCATTCATTTATTGAATCATAATCAGATTGCTTTATTTATACCAGGGAAAATGATGTGTTTAACAACTTTCTGGTTGCCCTGGGTGTCACATTACTATCAAACAACAAGTAGAAGGCTTGCTAAACACTGTATATTGCATCGAAAGCTTTTATCTAGCAGTCCATATTAAGAATGTTTTTTCCACAAATCAGGAACAAAATCCTTTCAGATCTGGATTAGAAAACTGTTAGAGTTCAGTGTCCTCATTAAAGAACAACAACATCAACAAACCAGGAGAACTGGAAGTAAACTGCTCACATAGACCGCCCATTGTTTTTCAGCCCTTTAAAAACCTGTGACAATTATGTCCTATGACTGTGGGCCATGCTGCAGAACTGAAGATGATCTGTGGGAGCGTATCATTAGTCCGCTCTGTTGTGCGTTTGTGTCTGTGTGGTCCGGGGGACTTCCCACCACAGAATTGTAGTAAAACAGAGGATGATGAAAAAGAAAAGAGAGGGTCCTTTCTCACTGCATGTATAGTATATCCATGCAGCATTAGCTTCATAAGACATCAGACATTTTCACTTGTCAAAAGCACATATGTTACTAATAACTAAAACCACGACTCAGTTCTATAAGAGCCCCAGTAAGCCACAACAGTTGGATAGTGAGCCAACATGCAACAAAACCAGTAACCACAGCATTTTAATAGAATTCTGCCATCATTCATTTTTATTTTGACATGTCGTGTTTTTCACGAAAAAGGCATGTTCCTTCTGATGGTATTTTGCACTCAGTCAGACGGACACCTCTTTTAGTTTGCAGATCTAAAACAGTTGATTCAAGAAAACTACTAAAACATCTTTGATCAGTACGTATTTTATAAATTAATGCTAGCTTAAATAACTCCTGAAGATCTACATGTATCTATCTTTGTCATGCAGTGACGATGCTGTTTGTGGATTGCTGTAATTTTTCAATACTTCAATGCTAACATCTTATCTTTTAACACTATTACGACAACTATGATATCTGCTGATTATAACATCCTTATGTACAATGTTTCTATGCCAAATGTTGTGCCCAGTCAAACCAGGAAGTTGTACAAGTCTACGTTGCAAATATCTTGGGGGCTTAATCAACCACAGATCATCATGGACTGATCTTCTACCTATAAATCCAATAATTGATTGGTTAATGGGGTAAAGTTACCTGCAAATTACCTCTAGATGAAGTCGCGTCACTATAGGAAGCAGTTCAAGCAGAGAGCCCCGAACTTCCCTTTCCCTGGCCACATCAAACAGCTCTGACTGGGGGATTCCAAGGTGCTCCCAGACCAGCGTTGATGTCTAATCCCTCCACCTGGTCCTAGGTCAGCACTTTGGTCTCCTCCCAGGTTGACAAGACTCTGCTCCGTGTCCCTCCCGGATGATTGAACTTTTCACCTTATGCCTAAGGGACAAGCCAGCCACCCTCCGGAGAAAATCCATTTTGGCCACTTGTATCCGTGATTGATGACCATAGGAGAGTAGAAACAACGGTTGACCGGTAGATTGAGAGCTTTGTAGGTTCCCCAAGTAAAGGAGTTCAAGTATCTCCGAGTCTTGTTCTTGAGTAGGGGACCCGTATTGATATCATTTCTGTAATGAATGGATTCGGAAGAGCTTTTTTTCTTTTAAAAGTAATAGCAGCAATGGTCCGACTGATGAGGATTTAGTCAAACCAGAATGTGTTAACACTAGTAATGTCTTGGGGTGGATGTTGGATGATGTAGTGACTTCTTGCATTGCACATTTGCAATGTATTGTGGCCAGCTCACAAATCAGTATCTTACTAGCTGTCTGATAACATTCTAGAACTTTGTTGGTACAATTGCTTGACAAACCAGCTGGCCTAAAACTGAAATTGGATAGACCGCAAACCGGGCCTCTTTGGTAGAGCTATTTTGTAACAGACATACAGTATGCCAAACACATGGTTTTATAAACCTTGGTGTGTTTCACTGCTTATATGATAAATGTATTCTATTTCCACTCTCAAAGATAATCTTCGAGACAATTCTGTATAGTCAGCTGCGCACATTTGACAGTCAGATTTAACCAAAACTAAATTTATGCAAAACCTGCTCAGATTTGCTTCATCCCCCTGAGCAATTATGCTTATCACAGAAACTGTAATGAATTGATTTCGGGCAGTCATGTATTCTATGCATGCTGACTTGGATATTTCTTTTACATACTGGTGTAGATTAAAAAGGTGCAAGACAAGGTAAAAAAAAGAAGCTGATTTGTAAAGAAAATACAAAGCTAGTTGAGGACAAGTTTGACATGCCTTGCATTGCCTCATTGATAACAGGGTTTCCCACACATAGACTTTACTTGGGCGGGCCACCCAGGTATATTAACGGCCGCCCAAGTATATTGTGGACAATGATCCCTCGCTCTACTCCTCCTGTACCCAGGCCATCAGGAGGACCGGGGGGTTTCCCGATGGCCTGGCCTGTTAAGTGGCCTGCTGGCCTGAGGATTTTTACATTTATTTTGAATGTATTGTGAACACAACGATGCGCAAATGTGTGTCTGCCTCACACAGGGTGACTGGCTGTCTACATGATGTGGCCTGCCGACATGGCCAATGTCATACAGATCATACATCAGAGCCATTGATTGGTCTCTGTGTG
This sequence comes from Pseudochaenichthys georgianus, assembly GCF_902827115.2. NCBI lineage: Eukaryota > Metazoa > Chordata > Actinopteri > Perciformes > Channichthyidae > Pseudochaenichthys > Pseudochaenichthys georgianus. Next base: position 10,682,331 of record NC_047505.1, on the reverse strand, counting down.
TCATTCATGCTTGGGATATTTACAGCTCAGTGTTCTGAGTGTTTAGATGGTTAACTTTGTCTATGTTCTCAGTACACATATTTCCATTTGAGGGGGTAGTGATTAGTAAAATATGCATGAATACAAAAAAATAAAATGTTAACTAGGTGAAAAAAGGTAAGATACACTTTTAAAACCTGTTGAGAGCTAAAACTAGTCTTTGCTGCTGCCTCAAATACCTCATTCACACCAACAGTGTTTCAGGGCCGGTTCGGAGCTGGAGCTTGAAAAGCACCGGGTTTTCCTCTTCACACCGCAACGGAGCAGCCTCTTAGCTCCGGAATCCGGTTCGTTTCAAGCACCAAAAAATTGTCCGACCAGAGCAAAAGCACCACATACGTCACGCTTACGTCGAGGCGGGGGCAGGGGCAGAGACAGATCAACTCCTGAACAACAACAAAAAGCCCGCGTTTTATCCAGTTTGTACACAACGATGGAGAAACTTAACAAGAGTTTCAGAGTTTCAGTGTTTCTGCCATAGACTGTATATATAAAGGTTTCTGCTCATGGTGAAGCAACGTGTCTGCATGTTAAGGTGGAACCTGAGCATTCACGTTGATCACCTCTCATTATAACTCATTATAAATCTATAAAACTATAAATATTAAACTTTTCTTCACATGTTCATTTGAGAACAGCTGTTACATACCTGGGTGAAGGTTACAGTTAATTGAAATGAACGTTACTCCACACTTATGGTTCAGTCCACCTTAAGAAATAAGACCGACCTCGGAAGCAGTTGTGTTTTAAAAAAACCTTTATTGACACGAGTACACTTTTTATAAGAATATAACTAAACCACAGAAATGACTCTGGAAAAGCTGCAGATAGAGCCATAAGAAATGAATGCAACTGATTTCATCCGCGCGGTTTGGCTTTATGAAGCAGGCACGCAAACGGTTACGTCATGACGCAAACGATGACGCAACGACGCATTACCAGTCGGACTCTGGGCGGTGTGAAAAGAGCCAGAGCTAAACCGAAGAACTGGTTCTGAACCTGAAAAGCTCTAGCATGGAGCTTGAACCGGAGTTGCGTTGGTGTGAATGAGGTAAAAGAGGAGAGGGGGGAGAGGTGGGAGACAGGTGAGGCTGATTCAGGAGCCCAGACACACTCACAACTATAAATGAACCAAAAATAAATAAATAAACAAGTGTCAGTGTTTTTTTATATTGGTTATGGCCATGATTTTATGATTATTGAAATGTATACAGTTCTGTTTCATATAGGTGTTTCCATAGATTTCTTTATTTTCCCCTCAAAATGCACCAGATTGATGCATTTAACTCCAAAATAAATAAATAAATCTTACCGGGGGAGCATACCCCCGGACCCCCTAGAGGATTTGAGGTCCACCCCCACTTAAAATCACTTGGATAGGTTGCTAAATACATTTACAATTTTTTAAAAATAGTAACCCATGTCCATATGATTATTTGTGGGTAGTAGATTTAAACCATAGGGCTATCACTATGAGCAGCAACGCTGTAAATATTGACAAATAAATCCAGCAAAATGGCTCAAATAAAACTGGTAGTGGCCAGGCTGGGTGTATAATTCCCGGCCTGACTTATTGTCTCGGTCCGGTCCTGGCTGTACCTGTTCGCTCTGCCATCGTGTGAAGGGTCTGCTAACAAGCGACCAACCGAAAGGTTAATGTTAATGTTGTTGCACTTCACAAAGGCACGTCACGTCACCTCGCCACACACCCCCCACCCCCCGCAACCACCACCCCCCCTGGTATTGTGCCTAAGTTAAGACAGAAACCCATGCAGTGGAGAGTCTACAAGTTTTAAAAAGCAGAACCAAGCTTTCAATGGCGCTAATTGTTAGTCAACATTTAGCATAAGTAATGCCAAAGGGCAAACACATACATGAAAGCTCTGCTACAAGACTGGAGGGACTCTAGCCAATATGCACATGTGAGGTTGTGTATCTGCTATCTCTTATGCTGTATGGTAGACATACACATTGGGTATCATGAGGCATGGCCATGGCCAGACAAAGTATATTTCAAATCTGTGGGAAACACTGGATATGCATGCTTTTGTTTTTGAACAATTCAGATGACCTTGATTCTTTTTCTTTGCAAAAACCACCATCATTGGCTTCAGTTTCATAAGAAAAAGGTGCCAGCAGAATCTCAGGACGCCTAAAGCAGCATCTCCCTCGTTAGAACTCGTTAACATTTCTTAGGTTGTTAGGGCCCCGGGGCTCGTTAAGGCCGCTGCAGATGAATGAGGAGGGCTGAGGGTGGGAGGCGTGAGGGTGCTGGGAGACAGCCAAGACAGCCTCTCTCACTGAACCCTTTGTCAGCGCTGTCAAAGCCTTCTCATCACACTCAGCTGTTCACTGTAAAACACACTGATCATTATGAACAGGCCACAGATAGAGAATAACAATGAATGTGGCTAATCAATATTCTCTTGTACTACAGAATACACAGAGAGATGTCGTCATGCTCTATATCACATCTTATTTTTTGGAGATATTCTTAATTTAACTCTGTAGCCAGAAGCTGCCGAAAACACAGTTAGAGAAGAAAAAGGTAACAGAAAGTCCGCCCTTCATCTCTAGCTGCACCGACAGCCTCTTCATCCCACAACACACTGTAGTGCCGTGCAGTCTGCCTCACTTCCTCTCATGTGTCAAAATATATGTTACATTTGCAACATTTGGACATTCTGTAACAGTACATTTAGCCAACTGACAAGCCTGCAGATGTATTGGCAATTAGCATATTGCTGATATTAAGGTAGTGGCATGAATGTTGGCCTCTGAAGCTGCGTTTCCAGCTCTACTCCACTTACATCCTTTCTTACCATTCAGTTACATTGCTTCAACATGTTGTGTCAGCAGGAGGCTTGCTGCATTCTTTCATTGGCAACTTAAACGAAGTCAGTCTGGATCTGGTCAATTGTTAAGGAGTGTAAGGCGTAGTTTTGACGGCTTCCACATGCCAGGTTTGTGCAGGTTGTCCGGACCGTCACACACCAGTTTTGATTCTCTCTGACATATCAGTTGTCTGCAGTGTCTTAACGTCACCTTTTAGTATTGGCTCAGCTAGCTTAGCATCACATTTGGTGGTAAAGTATAATATACACAAATATGTTATCAAATGTTTACCTGCTAGCCATGCTTACCGGCTAGCCTTGCCTACTTATTCTGTTTGCCGTTTAGTGCTTGGTATGTAGTCAGAACATACAGTATTTCCGTCAAAAAGAACCAAAAGCAGATATGTTTTAGGTGGCAAACCAAAAGAAAAGGTGCTAAAATGCTGCATAAGGCTGAGGGTAACCGCAGAGTTGACAGTTCTTGTCACTACGAGCTAGGGCTGTGCAATTAATCGTATTTTAATCGCGATTACGATTATGGCTTGCGACGATTCTGAAAACAGCATAGGCTAATTGACAAAATACTTTTGCTGGGTGCGCTTTCGCCCCTCCCTAAAGGCCCACTCGGCCACGTGGGAGTGACATGTGTTGTGAGTGTTCAGCGCAAGCGAAGATGTCAGAACAAGAGCAGCAACTACCAATCTCTTTAATCATCTGAAATACAACCACAAAGTGCAATACGACCGGGCAATAATACAACAAAAATCAGACCAAAAAGCAGATGCCCGCTCCACTTCATCCACCACATCATCACAGTCATCGATTCAGGATGCATTGTACAGAGCAACGGCCTACTCGACGAGCTCGCAGAGACACAGATATTACAGGTGCCATTACATTTCACATCGCTAAAGATATGTGCCCAGTTAGCACTGTTAGCAACCAGGGCTTTAAGCCACTTGTCAACACGTTGGACAAGCGTTACGCGATGCCGTCTCGGTATTATTTCAGCAGGTCTGCGCTGCCTGTGCTATATGACAAATGCCGTGGGGAAGTTGAAAGAGATGTGGCTTCAGCTGACTACTTTGCCACCACAACGGACCTATGGTCTAGCCCAGGGGTGCCCAACCAGTCGATCGCGATCGCGGGCAGATTCCCAGTCGATCGCGAGATGTGTCTAAAAATAGAACAACAATATTCTGTTTTATCGTTAATGTCCTGTAACATAATCTTCCTGTGCCAGAATAGTGCACTTGAACGCATCAAAGCTTTCTGATTGGCCGGAGTGACCCCGTGGGCACTATTTTGCTGACGTTGTCCGTGGCAACAGGAGTGACAGTCCGCACACACACAAGACCGCAATTATGGCAGAAGCAAAAAAGCCCAAAATATATCATTTTCACTCCGAGTGGGAGGATGATTATTTTTGTATCTATTCAATTCAAAGTCCACCTGTCTCATCTGCAATGCGAGCTTGGCTTTATCGAAGAAGGGTCATTTAGGAGCGGCATTTCAAAACAGTGCACAAACGCTACGAGACGGAATTCCCTCCTAATTCTGCCCTACGCTCCCAAAAGGGGAGGGGCCTGAGAGGACAGTTAAATGCACAGCAGTCCATTTCCACCAGGCCCAACAACAAGAGCAAGGCTGCTACCATAGCATCTTATCGGGTCAGTCACGTTCTTGCGAAACACATGAAGTATTTCAAAGACGGCGAAGTTGTGAAGGAAGCATTCCTGGAGGCTGCCGACGCGCTTTTGGGGACAGTAAAAATAACAGAAGCATTTCAACAGGTTTTTGATATAATAAAAACTCAAGTTAGATACCGTTATTAATCAGCTGTAAGTTTTAGTTTGTTTGAACTTATTCATGATAATTATTGCACAAAATGGTATAAGAATGCAAACATTAAGATCTGTTCTGTTTAAATTGATTATAGTCTATTATCAATTCAGGTTAAGAAACTAGTGTTGCTTGCATCCTATTTTAAAGGCATTTATTTGTATACTCTAATAAAATGCAACAAAAAAAGGGTTTGATTCTATTCATTTTGTCTTTTTTATTGCACTTTGGCAGCAGATTCCTGTGTAGCTTCAGATCTGAGTTGTCTTATTAGTAAGCCTAATTTATACTTTTGTAGCAACACTATTTTTATATAATGGCAAAGAAAGGGTTCAGAGTATTTTCTTTTTTCCCTGTGTCATATGTGGCAGCACTGCCACAAGTTCCTCTTCAGAGAGGGTCTTCTGTCCAGGTGGCAATATCGTCACCTGCCTGCGCTCATCTCTGAAACCAGACCATGTCAACAGGCTGGTGTTTCTTGCAAAATATCTTTAAGAGATGACATGAGCAGCCCTACCAGCATGTGCCATGGTGGCCAAAACATTTTTATTTGGTCTTAAATTGTAGTTCAACATTTATTTCCTGTTACTTCTGGACCATGACGGTTGGCCAGCCTTCAACGTTTAACTGGGTGGAATATGTTGAATATGTTTTACCAACATGTTGGTTATATGTTAAGGAGTTTTCAGTAGGTTGTGACAGTGCACTGCAACATATTTGATTTAATTTATTTTGGTCTAATTTATTTTTATTTATCATATTAATAATATGTTTAGTATGTTTTTGGAAGTGCGCTCCAACATATTTGTTGATCTTGTTTATTGATAAAATATTATTTGTTTTAAAGTTCAATAAATGGTAAATGAATAATCGTCAAAATAATCGTGATATCAATTATTGACCCAAATAATCGTGATTATGATTTTTGCCATAATCGCACAGCCCTACTACGAGCAACCCTTTCAACACATTGTTCAAGGTCATTTGATTTATTTACAAATACAAATAGTCACAAGGGCACCTGCGATATCGCTTTTCTTTTAATCTAATATTTGTTGGGTATGGATCTGCAGCATTCCATTCAACAGCAAAGACTCATTCTGGAGGTCAACACTAACCCTTCTGAAGCAAATTGCTACAAACTATATTAAATTAGGATTGGATAATGATGTACTTTCTCAAATGTCTTCAACTTCCCTACTTAATGAGATTTTAGGACACCGTCTCACGCTTAGCCATCAAAGTCAAGTTCCTCTCCAACGCAGACGTACCTCTCTGAGTGCTGGGGATCACAGCAGCAGGTACAGTCACTTACAGTAAGTGATCTGACGGACCCTCCCTTAGCAGCTTCAAAAGCCCTTTCACAGGATTGGAGCAGTGCAGATAATAATGACATCGATCCCAACAGAGAGAGGAGAAAGACACCTACTGTAAGTGACATCTTTATACCTATACAAGCCTGGCTGATGGATGGCTGCTTGTCAACATACCGTCCCATGACAGATAACGCAGATGGCTCTGCTTCCGTCTTGTCTTTTCTCAGTGTGCTGCCTGTCCTGTGTGTAAATCTCTCTCTGCGTGACATGGTTCATGCCAGAATATGTATGTATCTTTGGCCTAAAGGTACAACATGTAGAGCTGAAGCAAAATCAGTTTACGTGTTAAATGGTGTGGCTCTGGAGTAGCTTTCAAAAGTCTGAGAAAATAACTGATGATGTCATTGGACCAGCTTCAAATTTTAACAGCAGGTCTTTGTTATAAAACTTTGGGCATAAAGAATGCATGAGAGCAACATCATTTGACTGGTGGTGAATACAGATTCTGAGGATTTCACAAGTCGGATCATAACACATGAAGAACACTGTTCATATTTGTATCTACAACGATCCCTAATGCGATGGTCGGTTAGGAAAACAGTTAACACAATGTCATTTGAGATTGAATATTGGCATTGATGTGATGACATTGATAGCAATAGCGGAGCAATGGCCATTCGGTCCAATAGTGGATGAGTGGCTGACACTTAAACAGGGATTTCCTTGGCTTGTCAGTGTGTTATATTTCAATGCAGCAGGCAAACAAAATGGTGTCTGATCCATAGACGTCTGATCCCACCCACATACTCCACCCAGAATTCCAGCTCCTACCTTCTGGTAGAAGATCCAGGGCTCCCAAGAGCAGGCTGAACCGCTATAAGCACTCATTCCTACCTATGTCGATTAAGCTGTTAAATGTAGTCAAATATAATGAAATGTACTTTTTAAATGTTGGCCATGAGGGGTAGTGCAATAGGTCGCCATTGTCAGTATGTGCGTCAGTGTATTGTGTTTGTTCAAACGGTGCATGACTGATGATATGTGTATGTCTCTTAATGTCCACTATGTTTGTATATGTACATGTATGCGGAACTGCAGGATGGAGTCCAGAACAAATGTCCTTACGGGGACAATAAAGTATATCGTATCGTATCGTATCACACTGACCGGGTCCCATCATTTACGCTTTCAATCTCTCTGTGGACGGCCTGCAGATTTTTTCTATGTGAAGTAAAGAAAATTCTTGTTTTGTTGTCTGACTTTCAAACATGACTCAGCAGCTTTTAGGCAGGATAACAAAATCGTTCTTCTTTGTTTTCACCAGAAACGAGGCTGGCCTTAATTTGTTCACGCAGTGACGTAGCACTCCTCTCATCCATTTACCAGGCAGGCAGCATTATGGGAAGTGTAGTTAACGGTCTTTGTGGAGCTCGACACATACAATGTGACAAAGTGAAGATACTTCGGCTTCTACGTTTCACCCTTTTCTATTCCCTAGTATCTGCGTCTGGAGCAAATGCCACTATCTTTTCTTCCTCATATCTCATAGTTCACTCCTGCTAAGATACAGCAGCATGACATGCAGCCACTGATCAAGCGTCTACATTCATGGCCACCTCTGTCTGCCATATCACATGATATTCATGAGAACACTTTTGCCCAAAACATTATGCAGCCATCCCATTGGGCAGATCGCTGCTCGGAGACACAACAACACACAGATGGTTTCCCTTTCCCCTCATCACTATGTTTAGATTGGAATTAGCTGCCGCACCTCATCAATGATGCAGCGAGGCAGCCTCTGTCTCCTCATCTGCATGCTGATCCTCTCCCTTTGAAACCAGCCATGTGGTTGGAGAGGCTTTTTACTCAGCATGGTAGAGGACATCATGACTCCTCTTATATTGCATAATGCATCACGGTTCTTTTGTGAGATACACATCTAATCACATGTGTAGGTATATAAATTAAGATTTTTCAGATGATATTAAATTAGTTACAAGTTGCCCCCTGATAGTTCCTAAATTGACCACCTCTATGGTTAAGGCATTGTTAAAGTTAGGGAAATAGGGGAGAAAAGACCCTCAGCCTTCCATCTGCCGTGTCAGATGTTCTGTACACCGTCAGTTAAACCTGAGTGTCCAGTGTTACGAATCACACAAGGCTCAGGACCAAGAACGCACAACGGCAGGGACAAGGTAACACTGTACGGCTTTTAGTCAAGAGATTAATAACATATTCAAAGTAAATGCTCACTTGGGGGATACAAAAACACTCAAAAACTCAATCAATGGATACTTAGGTCTGGGGAGATTTGGTATGACAAACACACTGGCACGGAGACGCAGACCATATGCACACAAGCTAAGGTAAAGACTATCAGGGCGTGGTCGACAATCACAGAGGCGGGAAACACACAAAGCCAGGTTATCAGTTTACCAATACTCATGATAATAGGTAACACAACTATAAAGGTAACATAGCAACTTGAGTTCAAATCTTAACGATGTGCCCAGGGTCGACAGGTTTGTCCTTTTGTCAGGGCCATAGATTCAAATTCTATTTAACTCATCTCGTCGTTTCTCCCACCATTTTTTTATACAAGCATAAAACAAACATGCATGCGTGAATACAAAAACAAGGAGCAATGCTTGGGGCTGATTCTTCATTTTCACCGGAAAGGGAGCGGGGCCATCATTTTGCCAGGCAGTAACGTGGTGGCAATGACTATAGAGAAAAACAGATAAAGGATCAATAAGTCAGGCAAAGACTAACATATTCCACTAAACACCCTCTACCTGCACTCTCTTTGGGCATTGAGAGGGGGGATGGAAGGTTAACAAGGGCCATGCATTTTGGTCATATGCTAACAAGAGGGATGGCACCCCCCCCCCCTCACCTACTGGCTCTGCGTGTAAGTGAATCTGATTCACTGTAATGGTGCAGACAAAGACAGAAACCCTCTCCATGGGGACGTGGAGATAGATATGTAGCTTATTTCCAGTGGCGAGCCGTGACTTTCATACCTAGGCCCTCTGACCCCCTCAATCTTGAAAATGACTCGGTTAATAATTTCGCAACCATATTCACCATCATGAACGAACTTATGCTAATTAGCTACGTCCGCCTTGCTTGACCCGTTGTTATAACACACATGCATAAACTTCACAGCGGGTGGAACTTTTCATAAAGTCCGCGAAAACAAAGCCCACCCATTTAGGGGGAAGGTATGATTGGTCAATTGTACCGTCAGTTGACATTACTCTCTCATTGAGATACCCTAGCTGGCCCTTTGTGAATTTATAGCAGGACCACCAATCAGCTCCTATCTTGACCTCGCAGAGACGGCCAAAGGAGCTTCTTTCATTTAACCCTTCACATTCCAACATAAACTGAACAGGCAGATTCAAAGGATTTATGTCTTTGGAAATGTTATTTTAAATACAATTAAATGAAGTTATTTTGGTAAAACTAATGAAAAATGTAACGAATTTCTTATATATATATATATATATATTTTTTTTTTTAATGTTTTCAAATATTTTTTTTTAGAATATCTTAGGCCACTGCTTATTTCTTTGTGGCTCATACATCCATCCCAACCTCGATAAATATGAGTGTGATCCTCTTTTTGAAAAACTCCCAGTTGGTCGATTATGCATAAGAACTGTGAAATTAGCCCCTTTTGTTTGGTTCTTGCATTTCTCTTTAAACGTGTGAATTGGCTCCATTATACAAAAAGAAAAATCGGGCTAATCCTTACATCCCTCTCTGCCTGCCTCCACCCGTCCTCGCTCTCGCTGGATTTCCTCTGTTTTTCTGTCTTGCTGTGGGGGAAACAAAGGGAACAAAAGAGCGAGAGGAGACAGTAAGCTTCCCATCCACTGTAGTGAGTGCTGGAGTGGGAGCTCTCAATGGAGTGCTGAGCAGACTGCGTGGACTGGTGGTGCTCTGAGAACTAGGCCAGAGGACTGTTGACAGCACTCCAGAGTCCAGAGTCAGGACCAGATGAAACGGAGGATTACTGGAAGAAAAGGGGAAACATTTGTCAATATTTGGCTCAGGTTTGGGGATAAGGGATTATTATTGGAAAGACGGAAGGGTCCCTGTACACTGTGGGATTTAAGACTGGGATCAAGTGCAGGGGAAATCACAGTTTGCCTACTCCCATTTAAATAAACATTCAAACATGAATTTGATCAGATTATATTTGAAGGAGGAGTCAGTTCAAGTACCTGTCAATGCAAATAAATTGTCCCAAAATTGCACACTAAATAAAAATGTCCGACTTCCTGTTGGCTTTACAATACATCTGCATGACACTTTGTTTTTTAGGTATCTGCTCCGACTATGTTGGTGTTCAGGACTTTTGTTATCACCACACATGTACAAAGCACATTGCCATTCATTATATGTGTACAAGGAGCCGTTGGCAGCTACTATGTAGAGTCCTGGGGGTCAAGTGCCTTGTTTAAAGCCACACTGTGCAATAGGTAAAGGTGCATTTCACCATTTCGTCTTTTATGTGCCGGTTTAGCTGCGGCAAAATCTGGACAATCCTTTTGGTAATCGTCCACAGTGCTCAGATTCTGATATGCATGAAAACAAGGGAGGCTAAAAAGGTTTTTATTAGTAACGTCCTCGCAGGGAGGAATCTTGTTTTGTGTGTATACAGTATGCGTCTGTGTGCGTGAGAGGTAATCATGCATGGCCTGCTGACCTTTTTTCTTGACACAGGAAGTGGTGATGTAATAGTGCACAATCCCAAAGCTTTTTCTCACACTCTCTGTGTCCCGCACTGTGTCTCTCCCACACTGCTGTGTTTGCCCCCCAGCCACCGTGTATTCCCAGTTCTACAGTCGTGCGAGCGCAGTGGTTATGGTGGCCGTCGTTCAGCTCCCTGGTCGAGACAAACACAACCATAGACACATGTATGGAGTTTAAAGCAAGGAGGCTGAGGACCTTGTATAACCTTAAAGGCACGACTGATTTCAGAAGGGTTCAGAAAGTAGATATTTCCCCTTGGACGGACAGGCCCTGTCTTTGGAATAGTATTACCCAATGTCACCATATAGGCCTTTAACCTGTCATCAAAGGAAAATAGAAGTCTCAAATGTACACTAATAGTGTTGTGGTTGCTTTAGTACTGCAAGACTTAGGCCCCGTGTCCACGCAGCTAGTGTCTTGCAGGGGGTTGGGGAATTTGGTGCATTGTTCTGTCACCATAACTCACACTTTGTTGAATGAGCTGCACTGCTCAGTCTGACAGCCGTAGAACACGCGGGCTCATCCCTGTACGAAAGAAACGGGAGCAATGTCGACTAGGCAATGTCTCCCCCCCCTTCAACTCTTCTTCTATCAATAAAGGCACTCTCTGGCCAAATACATATCATACAAAAAGAAAAGAATTGAGCTCTTACATTTTTGTTATGATCATTTATATCTGAACGTTTCTGCAGTGACGTCACAAGCGCTTTGGTGAAAGGTTGCAGAGTTTATTGCAATTATTTTTGACTGATATTGCAATTGATTCACGATATTAGAGGGCATTTTTATTTTGTAAACATTATTCATTCATTCATTAAAGGTGGGATAGGTAAGTTTCAGAAACCGGCTCGAGATACACTTGTTGTTATATTCCATGGAATGCTCTTAACATCCCGATAGCAATGAATATCTCAAGTGCTTTGACAATGAATCCATAAAAACGTCATCTGTGGAAGCCGTAGTACTGTAAAAAGCACGACCAATCATCTGAGCCGGCCCGGCTAAAGTAACTGGATGGCCTACCTGCCTGTCAGCCTTCCATCTGGACACACACTTATCTCGTGCCCTCATTGGTCATGTGCACGTTCGTGTGTATTGGAGGAGGGGCTCTGTGAAGAAGGGGCAGATTTGTTCCGGTTGTGTATTTTCAAATTCTAGCGCACTCGAGCTGGTTTCTCCAAAATTACCCACCCCACCTTTAAGTATTTAGAATACTGTTTGTATGCTGGGACTTCTCTGCAGATAATCAGATATTGTCACACATATTGCGCTTACTGGGAAAATGTTGCACTAGCCCATATTGTGATTTTGATTGAATTTACCAACTGACTAGGTTAACTAGGTGACAGCACCTCACTGATGCATTCTAACACAAGGTGCGTGGGGGAAGACCTGTGTGTAAAGGAAGGGGAATCAATCTCTCTCTCACACTTACACACTTACACACACACACTTACACACACACACACACACACACACACACACACACACACACACACACACACACACACACACACACACACACACACACACACACACACACACACACACACACACACACACACACACACACACACACACACACACACACACACACACACACACACACACACACACACACACACACACACTCAATGTAATGGCTGACACACTAATGAGATGAAAGGCTGCTCCTGTGTGTGTGTGTGTGTGTGTGTGTGTGTGTGTGTGTGTGTGTGTGTGTGTGGACAGGGCGCAGATTTCCGTACCAGGGGGAAATAGGACTGTGATTTCAGACCAAATTAAGCCACATCAAACGGGGCAGATCAAAGCGTGAACAGACCTTACTGTCTGTGGCAGTCTGACATGCCCCCCCCCCATCACTGGCTTCCTTCGCTTTCATTTATCACTATTCCATGCACGTCCTTAAGTTTCCTTTTTTCATATGGACACATTTTCCCGTATCTTACTGTTCCTGTAAGCGCACTTCATCCTGCTATACATTCAACTGCCCACCCCCATGCACACAATTTGCAGCTATTTAACCGGGTTATAGGTTAACCTGGATCGAGTGTAATGTAATGTGTGCTGAGGCCGGGTGTGTTTGATCGAGCAGCCATGCAGTCTACAGGGGGGAGGGTGGGGGAGGGTGGGGGAGCAGCAACCATTAGCTTTGAATTGTGTTAGCAATCCTACTCAGAGCCTTTGATGCTGCCTCATGCCAGTGGCACCAACTGATATCTGTGTGTGTGTGTGTGTGTGTGTGTGTGTGTGTGTGTGCGTGTGCGCGAGCGTGCGTGCGATGGATTAGACTGCTGCATAAGGAGAAGAGGGGTGGCAGCAGTTTGTGGGTATGAAGACAGAGGTTGGGAGCGGGTGAAATAAGGGGGGATGCTGGGTAAGGAGCAGAGAGCGTGTTGGGGGTGTGTGCTTTGTGGAAAGATAATGGGGAATTAAATTGATGACAGAAGCTGACAAGGGTAAAGAGGTGTGTTTAACCTACAGAGGTACAGGAGAGGAGGGGAACAGAGAGTGAGACCTGGAGAAATGTCTGCCTTTTTTTTTTGGGGATTGTTTTTCCTCATCTAAATGAGGAAGCTATTATACAATAGTTTCATATTAGGGTTGGGGGAAAGGATCCAGCAAATGTAGGGGGTTCCGATTCCTTTGTACTTTTCCTGATGAATAATAACATTTATTTAGATTTTGTTCTCAAATTAATTAACTGGGCTTTACATATTATGTCAGAGAAACAATGACGATCACATTTTCTAGAGCTCAGGGGGACCATATGAAATGCCTGTTCATTCTTACGACCCACCCCAATGCAACCCAACATCATCACATGCTCACATTTAAGAGCGTGTAATCAGAGAAGGGACACTTTTATTTCAACACCCCTTCGAGATGTATAGCATTGTTTGTCTGGTATGTTTTTTCTACAAACATGTTCCACTGCCTGACATTGACTTCTCCTTCATGGGGGTCTGCCCCTTCAAGTCCATCCTCAGTTTGTATCTGCGATAGGTTTCTAAGCTTTTACAAAATATTTTAAAAGGTAAACATTTTGAGGTATGACTGGCCCCAAATTGTGGTCATTTGTGTAAGCATGGAGAATATGTCAGCCTTCACAGTGAAAGTGGAAATATATAATAAGAATGAATAATAAAGTATATAAATGGTCCCTTGGTACAGTTCTTGAGTTAGTCAGTCTACTTTGTTCATACATGTCTTAATGAATTCCAAATCAGTGTCATCTTGGTTCTTTCCTAAAATGTTCTGCTCATTTATTGACATTTCTTAATATCTCTCCTTCCTTTCACCTACTGAGTAGTATGGTGTGTTTTTTATCAGTATGTTATATCTGTGGATTGTAATGTGTATTATTGTCTGTGCGTTGCAGTGCTCCTATCCTGTGTGGGAGGACTTCAGCGCCAAGGCCACCAAGCTGCATTCCCAGCTCCGGTAGGTTTCTTTGAAAACATAATAAATACATCTTTGTTTTGATATGTCATCGTACATGGAGTATGTATTGTGTTCTGTACTGATACCAAGTTTCCTTTACATGTATCTAAAGTAATCAGTGTCTTCTGTTACTATAGCACCACGGTTCTGGCTGCTGTAGCCTTCCTGGATGCCTTTCAGAAGGTGGCAGACATGGCTACCAACACCAGAGGTAGGACACCAGCAGTGTGTAGGCTCATCTCAATGGAATATTTCACCTCTTCCTTTCCCTCACGCACGTCCCTTCCTTGCGTCTTAGCTCCGCCTCCGTTAGACGCGAGCGAGAGACACGAGGAAGAGACGCGAGGACAGAGGAGTCCTCAGGTATGAGTTGGGATGTCCTCGTTCACTCCAGCGTCACCATAACAACGCCCTTTACTTCTGGTGCGCGCAGTGTATCACCTGTCACTGGACTCTCCACATCAATCCCTTCAAACCTGGGGTTTAGTTTCTCATTGAAATGACTTCGTCCATCTCTTCCATTCATCTCTTTTATTATAGTTATAATTATAATCACAACAATAATCATAATTGATGGATTCATTTCCTTATGGTATTTGAGCTTGTTTCAGATCAACTTTTGGATTGGATGTTGTTATTTAATTTGTCCAACAGAAGAGACACAGACCTCTAAAATATGTATTAGTTATTTACCCGTATCTGTATACATCCTAAATGTCTGCGTGCTGTGGGTCTCCCACACATGCATCACAGACCACAAGTCAGAACTGTACGTTATTATTTTATAATCAAAACATTATTGTTGAATTTGTAAGTATTTATAGAGTATGATCTCCTCATTCGTTTAAGAGATTTAATATGTTACCCTTAATGAAGCACTTTAAACATTGAATGACTCCTCCTTTAACGGTAAGATCAGCTGCCGTGAGCATAGGCTGTGAAGGCGGGGGCGGGGCTTTGCGAGTAGTGAAAACACTTCCGCGTAGTCTGCTCTCATGTATCCTCGCTCTCATCTCCTCTGGAAGCCTCCTCCCTCACCCCTCCTCGACTCCTCTGTGTGCATTTAAGAGATTGGGACGTCCTTCAACATGGCGTGTCTCGATCGATTTCCGGGTCAAGTCCCGGAGGAGGGGGAGAGAGGAGTCGAGGAGGGACATTGAGATGAACCTTCTGTGTCCGTGCTTGTGTGTCCGTGCGTGTGTGTGTGTGTGTGTGTGTGTGTGTGTGTGTGTGTGTGTGTGTGCCCAAAAAACTAGGATTTGTGTTCATCAGTATGTGCCTTTACCAATGCTGTGTTGTGTGTTGCTCTTCTGAAGCGCCCTCCACATGGCAGCACTATTAGAAATATCATTATGTTGTTGAGATATTATCAACCAGCAACTGATGAAAGTGTTTCCAAGAGCCTCAAGGTACACTTTGTACCAAACCTCAAAGCATTGCACTGCATTGTTTACTGTGATGAATGATAAATGGTGAGAGTATCTCGGAGAGGTCAATACTAGCTATTTGTGTAGCGGGACTTTTTCTAAGTCTTCCCATGGCAATAGAACAACCAGTGTTCTATTGCAGTGTGTTGTATGGCATGGTTTTTAGAGGATATTTGCGGGTAAAATCTTCTGTTTGTTGACAGTTTATGCCTTGCTGTCATATATCTAAAGGTTACTATGTGTGCAGCAAACAAATCAGGGTGTGTTAGTGTATTAAAAGGGAATGCCTCAAAAAACAATGTTTTATGCTCCTAATTAAGTGATAAATACTCATTATAAGAACGGTCCGAGCAACTGACGGTAGAGTGAGAAACATAGTTTAGGGTCAAACAAGCACAAAGGACCATCCTGTTAGAACCTTTTGTGAAGCCTGGGCTGCAGTCGGATAGTTTAAAAATCAGCTCCTAAGTTCTAACTCTATCGTCTATTCCTTGACCTCTGAGTGAAACGTCACGGGGTTAAGGGATAGTGGATAGGAGAATTAAAAAGGACTTAGGAGAAGAGACTGCGGTACTTTAGAGAATCCGAATGCACTTTCACTATCCGACGTGTTTATGATGCGCCAGCGGACGTCATTGTGTGCGTCTGCTGCTGTGGGGAAACTATGGAAACCACAGTTTTCTATACAGCGGACTACAACATGGATGTTTAATAAGAACGAGGGACTACTGTAAACTCATCTAGAGACTCTGCACCGTGCTCTGATGCTGCTGCTTTGCTTTATGAACGTGGACAACAGAGAAGCATATTCTTCATGACCAAAGTTGGAATTGAAATAAAAAAGGACAGTGAAACTTATGCTCGTCACCCTCTCCCTCCGGTCCACATTAATACCAATGATCCCAATACGTTTGATTGTATGAACTAAAGATCTAAAAATCAATACAGATGTATTTATTATGAACGTTAGTCCTTACCATCTATCACTGTGTATATCACCATTCAAACATCTTTTAAAAGTTGAACAAACTCCACACAGCTCAGTAAAGACTGAAATGTTGACTTTATTTGATCATTTCAGTGAAAACTAAGGTTCATATTTCTCTTTTTGATTATAATACTGATGAACGTTCAAAACAAAGCACTTTGGCAACTTACCACCTATGTTTTAAAATGCTTAATAAGCACCGTAACTTTCATGATATAATTTCTCCGTCATAATCGTTTTTTTCCGTGAACGGCCGACTGTTGAGTGACGGCAAATGCTGCGGCTGCAAGGCATTGTGGGGCAGCATTTTCGCTTCTCCTGTCGGTAAGGGAGGTCCAGTGGTTACTAAGCTAAAGGAGGTTATAAAGGAAGTTTGAAACCTCCTTTCCTATCATTCTCATCATTCTAGAGAATTCGAACGGCACTTATCATGGCTGCCACTGAGGGACTTCCGGGTCATTTCACTCCTTTAGGAAGGTTCCTAAGCTAAATGGACTATTCAACTTCAGCCCAACACTCAACGCTGACTTACTTTATCTTTGTTACATAACTCCCGTACCCAACGAACACCGGCTACGTAGCAAGCACACTTATTTCACGTAACAAAACACCTCTTTTAACCCAAACCAAAAAAGTTTCCTTAGCCTAAGACAGTGCTTCTCAAAGTGTGGTCCGCGGACCACTGGTGGTCCGTGGGCGCCCCCTAGTGGTCCGTGAGTATATTGGTAAAATTTCATATTTGAAATAAATAAATACATTTAAGTTTTCCACACTGTCGCGGGAATATCTCCGCAATGGAGCGAGCTTAAGTTTAACTTTCGATTGCATGATATAGCCCAGATAAACACCTTCATCACACATGTTGCCACTTGTTTGTACCATTTTCAGGCGAGTGGTCCTTGGTATGAAAAAGTTTGAGAAACACTGGCCTAAGAACTTAACCAAGTCATTTTGTCATTTAAATTCATCCAAAAACGAACCTACATTGAAAATCAATTTTAAAATAAAGTTTCCTTTGAGCACAGACTTTGCATCGTACGAGCAAAAACATATTTCTGTGACATGTTCCATACTCCTCGATCATCATATTTAGAAGTGTATGGTTTATGACCAATCGTCTGTATTCTGTATCAGGGAGAATATGTTGGGTTTTTAAGCAAGTTTCTCCATTTCTGAATAAACAAAAATAAAGCTACCATGACAGTGTGTTACTTCCAACATAAAGCTCAACACTGTTTCTCCCCTGTGCTACACTCCAAAACTCAATGAACTTTATAGAACTACGGTCAATGGATTGTATATTAGGTTTTTGGCTTGACACTCTTGAGATTCCCTGCGTAGGCTAAAAGCTGGACGCTAGTTTCAGAGTGTGGGCTGAGAGCTAAGCGGGTCAGAAAAACACATGCCGCCCACTGAAGGACAACTGAATACTATAGTACCACAGAGGAAGAGAGGGGAACCAGGAAGACAACTGTGGCTGTAACACAGGGGATTCCTCCTCCTGTTGTGACTTATTAGATGCAGCTACCAGACTGTGTGTGTGTGTGTGTGTGTGTGTGTGTGTGTGTGTGTGTGTGTGTGTGTGTGTGTGTGTGTGTGTGTGTGTGTGTGTGTGTGTGTGTGTGTGTGTGTGTGTGTGTGTGGCCCCAGGTGGGATTCTACAGAGAGGATACAGGAAGAGGCTCATGCTGCTTTTACAGGCCAGACAGGAAATCACCGAGCTCCGTCAGCTCATTACACATGCCACACGCACACAGAGAGGCAAAAATATAACACAAATGAAGTTGGCACAAAGATGCCGTCTGTGCATCAGAGGCTCTTTGTACTTTCTGTACTGATGAGTCATTCCTGCTGGAGTCCATTTGTCCGATTGCCTTACACACGCTGCTCTTTCTCAGTGTGGGGTGTTCTCTAATAGATCTGTAGAATGGATGGAAGCAGACGACGGACACAATAATGATGCTGTGTATCTTCCTGACTTTCGTTGCATCAATGTTCCACTTATTACTGTGTGTGTGTGTGTGTGTGTGTGTGTGTGTGTGTGTGTATGTGTGTGTGTTCAATGTGCCCAAAATGGTACTGATGATCCTGTGCTCTGCTCTTGTACCGAGTATTAATGAGTTGTCGGCTGTGTTTCCTTTCAGCGTGAGTTTTATGTGAGTTGTTTATATCGGCTGCCTTGATCAAAAATGGTGCTTGACTATATATAAGGAATATTTTCTGTCAATAATTGTATCTTGAATTTGATAGAATAAAGGAAAAGCATTATAATATTAAAGACGACATATTTTTGCTCATTTTCATGTTCATATTTGTATTTAGTGCCTCTACTGGGACATGTCTCCATGCTTTAATGTTCAAAAGGCTCTTTATGTGTCTCATACTGCCTGTGCTGCAGCACCTCTTTTCACCCTCTGTCTGAAACCAGAGCCAAGTCTGATCTGATTGGTTAGCTGGCCGGCTCTGTTGGGATTACCCAACCGCTTAGAGATCCCTTATCACGTGTCACTATCTATTGAAGAGCTAGCCAATAGAAGCAGGAGTGTTACATAGTGATGTCATTGAGTTACATAAGTAAAAAAAGGAGTCCACTGAAGGTGTTTCAGCCATCTCTGGAGGAACACAGAGATGTAAGCCTTTACAGACCATGTACATGCACAAATACCTTTATAACACACAGGAAATGGAAAACCCCAAAGAGCATAATCGGGCCCCTTTAGCATCGATATGAATCACATAAAGTATATGGGGATAATATGTATTTGAGAAGTGGTACATGCCATATTTTGGATTGTTTTAGAATAAATAAATCAACTGTTCAGTAGTCTTTGGGAGAGGACAATGTTGGTTGGTCCTCCACTTTGATCCAGGCTAAAATATTGGATACATTGCCATGACATTTTCTACAAACAAAGATGGTCCCAGAGTACGATTATACTCCTTTCGGTGATCCCCCACCATACTGTGACACCGTCATGAAGTTGCATTTTAGATTTGAAGTAAACTAATCAACAACTTTTGAACGTGTTAATGTTAATTGTTTGTGTTGAAGTGGTAACATGTACATGGAACAAAGCTGTATAAGATGGCCAATGGGAATTCACCAGCGCTTACAATGGTTTGGCTCATTTGAAGCAAATGTTGCACATTTTGATTTGGATTTGATTTGATTTACTTTATTTATCCCCGTGGGGAAATTGTTTCTGCATTTGACCCATCCTAGTGTTAGGAGCAGTGGGCTGCCATTTTGAACGGCGCCCGGGGAGCAGTGTGGGGAACGGTGCCTTGCTCAGGGACACCTCGGTAGCACTTGGTCTTGCCGGGACTTGAACTGGTGACCTTCCAGTTGCCAAGCCAAGTCCCTATCGACTTCACCACCGCCGATTTTCGAGTTTGTATCTTCATGGTCTATTGCAGTTATTGTAAGCTTCTTTGGATAAAAGTGCCTGCTGAATTTATTCAGTCGTCCTCTCGAGCTGATACAGTTTTAAAAAAGACAACATGAAGGGTGAGAGAAAATGTGTTTTAGTGTGTGTGACGGTCATGGTGTGTGTGAGAGAGAGGTGTAGTGAAATCCAGTAGGATAACATGTGCAAGTGTTGCTGAATTCCCTGGTGAATTTCAGTGCACTTTCAGAAGTGTTCTCTTCTTCACTCTTCTAGCCCAAATATTCACCTTCCCCAGGGCCAACACAGTGTGTTTGTGTGTGTGTGTGTGTGTGTGTGTGTGTGTGTGTGTGTGAGTGTTTGAAAGCATAACACAGTAAACTGGAAGCATATAAACAAATCCACATCACAACTGCTCCCCTGACATGGGTTGATAAATGTGTGTGTGTTAAGCTTCCCATGTTTAATAACCTGTCTATTTGGCACTATTTAAAGACTCTTCATCTTTGCTTCTGTCACACAAAGCATGATCCACTATCCACACACTCACAGACATCATTTGTTAATTATAACATTCATTTTGGCCATTTAAAAAGCAATCACTTTTGTATATGCTTGAAACCATTTGAGAAATGTTATGTTAAAGAGCTGTCCCAAATCAGTAGTTCTTAGCAGACATGATTTATTGGCATAACTGGCCTTTTTGATTGAGTTCGTGGACAGATTCTGCTTGTCTTTTCTCTCCGTTTAGATAGACTTGTTTAATATTAATCCAAACAAGGCCTTTTCATATTGGAAATTCAGAAATTGCTGCTTTGGTTTATGTATTTTTTTTAACTATTTCAGAAGACAGCAGTCACAGATCTTTATTGTGTGGCTGTTCTCAGTTTACCAACCAACTCGAGCTTTGTTCAATAGGTAAATGTGATGAGTTCAATGCAACAGAAACCACAGAATACGGCATACTGTGTTTAAAAATGCCCTAAGATATTCCCCTTAAAGATTTTTCCTTGCAAAGATACGGAGGAAGGAAACCACAAATTGGTCAAATGTTTATAAAATTGTTCATTTGTGCCACACCAACCACTAATGTTGTGCATTCTTTTGCTGATCATATCTGCCCCAGTCTGTCCCCACCCTGTTTCTCTCTAGTTATGTAAAGATGCACATTGCAATGATGTCCAGCATATCTTTCACGGCGTGGACCACATGACAATTTAATGATGTGTAAGCCATTGAATTGTTGGCAACGTCATCATGTACTTTCAGTGACAGCACCTGTGCATCTTTGACATAGAGGCATACAAATAGAAAAGGAGTACAAAGGACATTCCCATTCAAACCAAAGCAGCAGAATGGTCAGAGCGGCATAGCCACATAGACAACTCACTGAGGTTTTGGGGTTAGGGTTGGGTTAGGGTTAGGGTTACTAAGCAGAGAGCCAGAGTGAAGTAGAATTCATAATTTCGCTGGATGAGTGACTGTTTTCGACTCCATTCATTACAGCTTGGTGGAATTATCAGACAGCTAACCTACCAAATCCACCATGTGAATAGCCTAGAAGAGTGATGGTATTTATTTCTCTACAGTACCACCTATGCCACTATGGAGACTTTGGTAGTGGTAAAGGTACTGGAACAAGTGTATAGTCAGGGCCTGTCGGAGCGATTATGTCTCATCCATGAAAAACATCACCTTTTTAAAAAAAAGGTGCTATGTCCGAGGGGTAACATGATCAATCAAAGGATTAGTGGTTGGACACCTAGCCCCTGCAGTCAATATGTCAAAGTGTCCTTAGGCGCATTCACAACGCAGTACTTTTCCCACTTTAGTTCCGATATAGTTCCGAAATGTTGCGTTCACACCAAAAAGAGCCGGAACTAAAATTAGTTCATCAGAACCTTTTCACCCCCTTTTCCGTCCCTGCTAGAGAGCAGGGACTTTCGTGGGAGAAACAGGTTCCTATGTCTGATTGGCTGGGCGGATTGCAAACCACGCCCCGTAAAACTCCCAAAAAGTTTTGTGAAGCCGCCATTTTATTATCCTTGCATTAGCATTATTAGCATTAGCATTAGCCCAGCGCACAAACGCAGAGAGACTAACTTATGGCAACACAAAAGAAAACATGGGAGCGGTGGAGATGAGGAGATGTCGGCGTTCTGGCGATTTACTCTGAAGCCAGTCCCCAACTCCGGGGACTTCCGGTCGGGGACTTCCGGTCGGAGACTTCGGGTGGCAGTATACGCCGTGAAGTTGTTTGCGGCCTGCCAGTAAACCCAAAGCAGAAGAAGAAGAAAAAGTGACGTCAGCGGCTTCATTTGCCTATGAACCTGATGAACCTTTGTGGGAAAAGTACTGCGGTGTGAAAGCGCCTCTTGGTTAAGACCCCAATTTGCTCCTGTTGTGGAGGTGTTTTGTTCCATGCTTTGGATTAAAGCATCAGCTAAATGTAAAGTAATACTATTTCAAGGATTACTTGCAACAGTATTACACAACTTTATAGTTATCTGGCTTCTGATGTCAAACAGAGACTATGCCATAATACTTTTTCTATTAAACCTTATGAACTCGATGAGGATAAATGATCTTGAACTGTACAGGACCAAGCTTGATTGTTTTTCTATTAAACAAGCAGTAGTGAGAACCAGGGCTAAGGCTTACTTCAACTACAGATGGTGTAAAGGAGAGAACAATGTCTTAAACTTATTTCCAACATGTTTATTTTCTTCTGTAAAGTGAAATGAAAGGTTCTGCGGGGCAGGAAGCAATGAAGTTTATTGGAAATGTGGTTTTGATTTTTTGAAACGTAACCACCAACAATATTACTACTGGTGTGACATAGAGGCTGCCACTGATGCCGACCTCAGTGTAATGCGTTTAGAGTCATGTTACCAAGCTAGGAATTTTAAATTGAGATTTATTATTGGCAAACTGCTACACAAAGCACATTTCAAACCTGACAAAAAGAAGAAGAGCACATTGATTTCCTGTAAATAAAGAACCTCAGATTTTAGGCACAGTGGCACTGTGTGAGGAATGGGAGTTAATGTGTTTAAATGGTATTGAAATGATGCGAGCAACAGTTGAGGATTGTTCCAGACCTCCGAGGAATGGAGTGATGGCTGTATGAAAAGACAGAGGGGTCCATGCTTGAGAGGGCACTGTGTAGCGAGTAATAAAGACAGAAAACGGACAGAGGAGTGTTGTGGGGGATAGAGAGGAAGTCTTCAACAGCAGGCTTTTGCCATCACTTCACTATACACTATATCAGGGGTGCCCAACCTTTTTTGAACCGAGAGCTACTTTTAAAGTTGCCAGTCTGCCGAGATCTACCAGTCCAAATAGAGAGGCGTAGCCATTACTGACAGCCTACTGCCAGGTAAATACACACTACTTGTATAAAACTGACCTTTAATACTCCATAAAATACTGCAGATCCTTTATTTTACCTCTTTCTAATCTACACACATACAAGTATTTAACTGAAGTTACACAGCAGTGTTGTTGATACAGAGTTGGAGTTTATTCACACGTCACATACTACAGTGGGTAATGTTTAAGAAACATTGAACAGTGCTGCCACATATGACACAGGAAAAAAAGAAAAGACTGAACCCTTTCTTTGCCATTATATAAAAATAGTGTTGCTACAAAAGTATAAATTATGCTTACTAATAAGACAACTCAGATCTGAAGCTACACAGGAATCTGCTGCCAAAGTGCAATAACAAAGACAAAATTAATAGAATCAAACCCTTTTTTTGTTGCATTTTAGTCGAGTATAAAAATAAATGCCTTTTAAAATAGGATGCAAGCAACACTAGTTTCTTAACCTGAATTGATAATAGACTATAATCAATTTAAGTTTGCATTCTTATACCATTTTGTACAATAATTATAATGAATAAGTTCAAACAAATTAAAACTTACAGCTGATTAATAACGGTATCTAACTTGAGTTTTTATTATATCAAAAACCTGTTGAAATGCTACTGTTATGTTTACTGTCCCCCAAAAAGCGTGTGGGCAGCCTCCAGGAACGCTTCTTTCACAACTTCGCTGTCTTTGAAAGACTTCATGTGTTTCGCAAGAACGTGACTGACACGTTAAGATGCTCTGGTAGCAGCCTCGCTCTTGTTGTTGGGCCTGGTGAAAATGGACTGCTGTGCATTTAGCTGTCCTCTCAGGCCCCTCCCCTTTTGGAGCGTAGGGCAGAATTAGGAGGGAATTCCGTCTCGTAGCGTTTGTGCACTGTTTTGAAATGCCGCTCCTAAAAGACCCTTCTTCGATAAAGCCACGCTCGCATTGCAGATGAGACAGATGGACTTTGAATTGGAATAGATACAAAAATGATCATCCTCCCACTCAGAGTGAAAATTATATATTTTGGGCTTTTTTGCTTCTGCCATAATTGCGGGTTTGTTTGTGTGCAGACTGTCACTCCTGTTGACACGGAGAACGTCAGCGAAATAGTGCCCACTGCCCACCAGCCACGCCCCCACACATGGGATCACGCCGGCCAATCACAAAGCTTTGGTGCGTTCAAGTGCATTATTCTGGCACGGGAAGATTATGTTTTGGACATTAACGATAAAACAGAATATTGTTGTTCTATTTTTAGACACATCTCGCGATCGACTGGGAATCTCGCTGCGATCGACCGGTCGATCGCGATCGACTGGTTGGGCACCCCTGCACTATATACTACATTTGGAGATAGTGAATACATTTTTTTGTACAGTTTGACTTTCAATGTTTAGGTGGTTTTGGTTCAAGTTTGCATTAATACATGTAGCATCAAATATTTTAAACATGTATCTATTCATTTGAGCTATATCCATTATCTCCAGCTATCTATTAAAACCATCACCTACAAATGTCTGTGTGCTAGCTACTTCAACCATGTATCCATTACCTTTAGCTAACTTTTAGCCAACTTTCACCCACATCCATTATGTCTAGGTATCGATTTCAATCTTATAAGCTACCAATTACTTTGGTTTACTATTTCAACCATGTATCAATTAGTGTTAGGCAACTATGTCTACAATGCATTTCAGCTAACTATTTATATTATATCCATTATGTGTAGCTATCTATTTCAACAATATAATTTACAAATTAGGCCTACTTTTGTGAACTCTTCTTAACATGTATCCATGACAGTGATTCCCCTAGGATGGAGTCATAGCAGCGGTGCTAAGGCACGCGGGCCAAGTCAAATGTGATCGCGGAGCACATGGAATTTTTTAGTGTGCGAAGTGCGCCCCGCCAATATGTTTCTACAGTATGTGTCTGCCAGCACAAGAAAGGCTCTTGAGGCTCTACAGGTGTATTTTGCTAAATCACCTTTATTGAACATAACACAAATACTACACATCCACATAACCAACAATGAAAATAAAATGTATGCATTAGAATTATTTTTAACCTGCTTTATTTGGGGGTGGACCTCACCTCCTCTCGGGGGGTCTGGGGGCATGCACCCCCGGGAAGATTTGTTTTTAAATGTTGAAGTGAAATGCATCAATCTGGTGCACTTTGAGCACAAAAGGAATTTATGGATACAGCTCTCAACACTCAGATGAAAGGGAGCTGTATACTTTTCAATAATCCAAACATCTTTAGAATATGATCACAACCAATAACAAATCATTTAAACCTCTCTATTCTTATCTTATGTTACCTAGTTAGCATTCTTTCTTTTTATTTATGCATATTTTAATAATCACTCCCCTTTTAAACTTTTTTACTGTCCTACTGTATAGTACAAATTGGAATGATTTCTTACTTTATTTTTTCCACCTATATTAAATAGATACAGGTGTGCTCTCTCGCGCTCTCTCTGTCTCGCTCATTCATAGAGATTCACAAATAAAAAATGTTTTAAATATTTGTATTTGGTACCTGCCTGACGCCCCGCCCCGTAGCACACTGCATTACTTTTAGCTTACTATTTTACCCATACACTGCTGTTAGCTAACTATTTCAACCACGTGTCCATCACTTTTAGCTAACTATTTCTACCATATTGATTATGTTCATATCTATTTCAACCATATAACCTACTATTTACTTTTGCTAACTGTACATGTCTGTTAGCTAACTATGTTAAACATGTATCCATTACTTTTAGCTGACTATTTTAACCACATATAAATAACTTTAAGATAACTCTGTCAACCATGTATTCATTATTTTTAGCTAACTATTTCAATCATGTATAAATTACTCTGAGATAACTATTTCAAACATGTATCCATTACTTTTAGCTGACAATTTTAACCCTATCCATTACGTTTAGCTATCTATTTCAACGGTGTAGCTATTACTTTTAGCTAGTTCATCCACTCACTCGTAACTCACTCGTATGTGGTGTGCAGGTGTTACTGCAGATTCAGTATGTGAACATATAATTGTTAATCTATTTGGTATTTAAGAGACAAAGAAGGGGACATATTGTTGTAGAGGGGGTAATAAAAAAAAGAATAATAACTTAATACAATATTTAAAAAAAAGGCATTTAGATTGTCCTTACTTTTAAGTTAATATGCTGATTGTGTCCATGTGTGTGTGTGTTCATTCAGTACAAGTATGCAACACTCCCTCATTAACTAGCTGGTAGCCTGGCAGGACCTTCCATGCTGACTACACTGATGACTCCTTCGGTGGGAGGAAGAGAGGCAATAGGCCCCGTCCACACGAAAACAAAAACGAACCTTAGTCGTTTTCAAAAAAGTCTTCCGTCCACACGGAAATGACTCAAGAATGCCCTATTCCTGTAAAGCGACCTTGGGTCCCTTGAAAGGCGCTATAGAAATCCCAGTTATTATTATTATTATTAAGAAACGTGTCCGTCCACACGAAAACGCTCAAACGCTGGAGACGCTGTAGTACATATGCTGGGCCTGTAAGTGGCGCTGTACTTCCGCCACAAAATACACCAAAATCAGGGAATAAGACTGACTATTATTATTATTATTATTATTATTATATCATATTATTATTGTTGCTGATGGTTGTGGTAGAGGAGCTGTAGATTTTGCACTAAAATCTGTATCATGGTCAATAGCGTCTGGAGCACGAACGCAACCCTGTGATCCGCCATTGTTGTTGTTGTTGTTGGCGAAAAGCATCAGCAATGACGCAGGGGTGAGCAGGAGAGGTGGGGAGAGGTGGGGCTATGGCGTCATCATTTTCAGGAAATTATCATATAGGGCGTACACACGGAGCCGCAGGCGTTTCGTCCTCAGACCTACCCACTTTGGGAGCCGTTATCAAAGTGTATCGGATTCGGGCTCCGAATCCGCGTTTCCGTTTCGGCCTCGTGTGGACGAACCGTCTATACGATAGAGAACGTTAGCGGATTCAACTGATATCGTCTCCGTGTGCCTTAGATGTGAGGCCACTTAAGTTAAAAAAGATACACACACAAATCAAATCAAGTTTTATTTATATAGCACATTTATAAATGATTTTTGGTCGAGCCAAAGTGCTGTACATATAATAAAAATAGCCTACAGTAGAGACACTTTACAGCAAATACAACAGCACAGATTGTTCAGAATATCAGTATGAGAAAAACGACACCCTCTATCCTTAGACCCTCTGTCCTTAGACCCTCTGTCCTTAGACCCTCACATCATACAAGGAAAAACTTCCAGAGAAAACCCACAGTTTAAAGGGAACATGGGAGAAACCTCAGGGAGAGGAACAGAGGCGGGATCCCTCTCTCAGGACGGACAGACGTGCAATAGATGCCGTGTGTAAATCGAAGAGGTAATACATTTTACAGCATATAGACCGAATGTTAGGAAATGCACGTGTCTGTAATAAGAAGATGAATCCACGAGGATGTCAGCTACAATCCTGAGGAAGCCATCAGGGAAGCAGCATGGCGAGACCCAAGGCAGGACCGCAGAGACAGGTTCAGCCACGACCCGAACGTCCTCGACTTAATCCAGAACTCAGGATAGAGGATCCAAGACACAGGACTACAGCAAGAGGATCAGCCTCGACTCCGGATCCCGGCGTAGATATAGATACAAAACAAGAAAAAAGATGTGGCTGGGTTAATCGGAACAAGAGAATACACAGACACAGACAGAGAGGGGAAAAGGTCATTGGATAAAAGTTATTCTTGATAACCCTCTAGAAAGATCTCATGAACTTCCCCACTCAATCTATCAAGACCCGAGCAGTTATATTAAATATAGGATATGAAACAGAGATAGGGAGCACAAGAACCTATCTCTTCGTCAGATGCACTCCCCCGCTACACAAAGTGTAGACACACACAAAGTGGAGACAAACACAAAGTGGAGACAAACACACGCACACATGCAACTGGGTTACCACTATTCAGCTCGCAGCATGGCACCCCTCTCCAAGGACCCCCTGCTAGTTAATACCACTTCTCACACACAGGGACACTCCCACTCACCCCCACACATGCAATTCTGACATGCATACATATTCGCTCACTGGCATGTGTGCACTGCTCAAGCAATTCTGACCACAGGCACATCCAGACATGCATGGTTCATCATGTAGAGACAACATGCAATGGGAAGTGGTTATTGCCTCAGAAGAGCACGCATACTTATTTCAGTTGTGTGACATTCGTTAGTTAAGATTTCCTGCGTGTGATGCATGCGTGTCTCCCCCTTTTCTGGCTCTGACATGGATCCGCCGTCCCCTCAGCCAATCACAGACACGTGGGATCACATTTACGAGTGTGGTTGCCAGGCAACAGGGAGAAAGAGAGCTAGAGTGTGTGGCCCAATTCCAAACCACCCCTACACCCTACACACTACTCCTCCGTTCGCGCAGAGGGTCCGCCACATTAAGTGCTGTTCCAAACCAACAAGTGTGGAGGGGGAGTGGGTTATCAAGCCCTCAAACAGCGAGTCTGCATCGGTCCTGACTTCACCTGCTGCTGCCCTACCTGACCGGAGTCACGCTGTGTGTGTCAGGAAAACAAGCTGTAGTTCCAGCAAACATCCACTGATAAATTGCGATGTTAAAAACCTCATAATTACCTCATATTTGTTTAACTTAGGATCATACCTGTGTTTAGTAAATGAAAAGGAGAGAGGGGAGGCCGTCCCAAAGCTTGCTGCTGTATTTACTCCCTCCATCTGACAGGAGGGAGCTTCGTTGAGCTGCGAGTGTCACTCCGTCACGGAGGTGTAGGGCATGGTTTGAAATTGCGCCTGAGTGTGTGAGAAAGAGAGGGGAAGTGGTGGCAGAAAAAAAATAGCCGTGTTGTTGCCAAGAGGAGAGGAGAAATCTGATGGCTTA
Source organism: Pseudochaenichthys georgianus (assembly GCF_902827115.2). NCBI lineage: Eukaryota > Metazoa > Chordata > Actinopteri > Perciformes > Channichthyidae > Pseudochaenichthys > Pseudochaenichthys georgianus. Next base: position 10,652,985 of record NC_047505.1, on the reverse strand, counting down.
ATTGCATTTCACAGATAGCATGCCATTCACGGTCAACTGGACGTGCATCTGATCTAATACAGTTGATCAAGCAACCCAAATGAATGCACTGAGGTTTGGTATTATACATCACTGGGTTAGCCCACTTTGGTCAGCTAACGACCTTAGTTTAACCCCACTGAATACATTATGACCTATATCATTCAACTCTGTAATTTCATTGTCTGGTTGTCTCCAAGTGTCTCTATTTTAGATGTCCATTAAGGCAGTCATAGAGTCGGCCAACAGCGATTGTCTAAAAAACATGTGCATATCCTGGGGCTTTGTGAATCCATCCATCAGTTGTTCTTTTGATATGTTTTATGGGCAACCAGTGCCTTTATTGAAGAGACAGAGTTGAAACGGGGAGACAGAGGAGATGTGACGTGGCAAATGGTCCAAGCCCGGATTTGAACCCGGAATGAGCCGCCAGCTCTACCAAGTGAGATATACAACAAAATAATACAAAATGCCATTAAATGTTCCCAAAACCAGTGATATTCACTTTACCACCATATACACCAACAAATGAATCCACAAATATGAGAAGCATTTTTGCTTTAAAAAAGATTAGTTGACAATCAAAGTAGTCTGCAAATATGTTTGTGACTTCTTCCTTTTTTTCCCAGCCTCTCTTTTCCATCTGCAAGCAGGCCATGTCTGAGAGGCCTGGTGTTGTGAAGGGCTACAAAATAACAACATTATTTTCATTAATTAACCTCACGTTGCATATATTTCCCTCCCTACAGCTCCCCCATCCCTCTCTCTCTCACTCTTTCTCTCCCACCTCCATGTTTTTCTCTCACTCATCCATCTCTTCGATGCTTCCTCTTCCCTCAGCGCTCACCCCAAACTCCAGTCCTCTCTTCCCTCCTCCTTTGTTCCCCTCTGCTCCATCGTACTTCCCAACACGTTTCTCCCATCAAATCCTTCCTCCCATCGTTCCTACTCCTCCTCTCTGCTCGCCTCCTTCCCTTCATGCCTCTCTCTGTCTCTGGCAGCTCTCTAAGGACATTTCCTGATGTCACAGTGCAGTATTGTCCCAGAGGTCAACAACACAGGACACACACGCACACACACACACACACACACACACACACACACACACACACACACACACACACACACACACACACACACACACACACACACACACACACACACACACACACACACACACACACACACACACACACACACACACACACACACACACACACACACACACACACACACACACACACACACACACACACACACACACACACACACACACACACACACACACACACAGTGCACTCACTCAGTAAGCATGGGAAGCTGAGCTCAGTGAGTCTTGGTGCTCCAAGGCCATGTCCTGTTTAATGAGACAAGAGGCTGGAGCGAGGAGTAGGGTGCGTGTAAAAGACAGTGTGTGTGTGTGTGTGTGTTGGATAGCCAGTGATGCCCTTTCTTAATACTGTGGCGCTGGTCCTGGTTGTATCATCAAATATGTTTGAACTCTTACTGAGTAGTATTAAAGTATTAAAGCAAGTGCTTGCAGAGTGGTCCAGAATGAGTCCTTACACCCAGAACTTAGTCAGCATGTTACCACTGCCGGTTCCCTTGTCCTGAATGTGCGAGAATGGCTGCACAAAATAAAGTGGTGAAAACAACTCAGAATACAATTTGTTTGCATACTTTCCTTTTGACCTGAGCTAAGTTGGTCAACAAGGGCCAATGGTAACATAGATTGTTAATAGAGTATTGCAAGAATAAGTCCTAACAAGTGTCTAAATGAGACTACTAAACGTCATTAGCGGCCTTTAGCTTAGCTGTGCTGATGTGAAGTCATGTGACCGTGATGAAGTATATGGCCTAATGTTAGCTTTTTACTTCTGGAAGTTAGATTCAAGCTTCACAAATCATAAAGTGGTGTTAATATGTGGAGATTATCTTGCTGAACAAAACGTGTAAGTATCATAAACATGGGTTTGCCATTTATTTTCTGCAATATTCCAAAGTCCAATGGGCAAGTGCCATAGCTTTTATAAGGGAGCCCTTTCTATAGGCGCGTTCACACCGCAGTACTTTTCCCAATTTAGTTCCGATATAGTTCCGAAATATCGCGTTCACACCAAAAAGAGCCGGAACTAAAATTATTTCATGAGAACCTTTTCACCCCCTGCTAGAGAACAAGGACTTTCGTGGGAGAAAACGGTTCCTATGTCTTATTGGCTGGGCGGATTGCAAACCACGCCCCGTAAAACTCAGTTCTCATGAACCTTTGTGGGAAAAGTACTGCGGTGTGAATGCGCCTAATGCTAACTTCTGGGTCGGCCTTCCAAAATACATCATCACTGCATTGGTGTGTGTGTGTGTGTGTGCGTGTGCGTGCGTGTGCATGCGTGTGTGTGTGTGTGGGGGTGTGTGTGTGTGTGCTTAGAGTTAGGGAGAGTGAGATGTTAATCCGCAGCATTAACAGCCATCAGCCAGGCGTGCTAACTTGTGGCTGCTGCTGGCTCAGCTGTACACACACACTCAGCTTTGTACTGCTATACTTCTGAGGACCATCCATATCTGACATTATTTGATCTAAAACGACTCTCCATCCTTTGCTCTGGAAAGTTATCATGGCCCTAATCATTATATATATATATATATATATATATATATATATATTTATTTTCACAATGTGTCCGTCTGACAGACCTACATCAGGTGTATACTTGATACCTGATAAAGGTTGGAAAGACAACAACGTGTTAATACATGTTTTACTTTCTGCCTTCGCACCTTTCACACATTCTGGGGTGCGGATGTTTTTCTAAATGATTGGAAAAGATATTACCAAAAGAAGCATCAAATTCTCACATTTGACAAGCAGGAACAATGGTGTATGCGTTATGAATTAGTTTCCTCATACATCTAGTTGTCCTGATAACGCTACACTGCGGCTGTGTTCCTCTTCAATGCCCTGAAGCTACAGAGAAGAATCATATTCTGGCATCTTGGCAATATTTCACATTCATCATTCATAATGTTTGTTACGAAATGTGCTTCTATTTGTCCTTCATGTCGCGCACGTGTGTACAGGTAGGCGTGCGCATCCTTTTTATTCTTTCCATTTGTCCTCTATGCCTCATCTCTGTCTATCTGCTGCAGTTCTGCCACTGGGTGCATTGCTATGGCAACAGTAGCACACACAGATGTCAGTATGTAACGTTTTCGGGCATCTTGGACAAGGGGGTACGACGTTCCTCCTCACACACTTTTTGTCAAATAGGAGCAATTACCAATATAATATATTTGACACAAAGTCTATATTTTTAATTATGTGACAGAAAAAAAATCTCAACTCAAGGTCATCTTGTGTGATTCAGTTGAATGCTTCTTAGGATAGACAAATCACAGTGGAGTGTGTTTCTATTCAGTCTCCATCATGCACAAAAAGCCAGTTTGTTCACTGGTGGTGGGAATACTTTATTTAGTTGTGTGCTTTTGTGTTAACAGTTCTCTTGAAAGTTGCTGGAAGCTGCATGGACGAGCTGTTAGACAGAGACAGTGCAGAGCGTTTCCCACAGTTACTTGACCTTCTGCCAGCCAGTCTGCTCAAAACCAAAGTGTTCCCAGGGACACACTGTCACCTTCTGACCGTGTGAGAGCCATACACACATAAACAAAGAGTATTCAGTGGAGGTGTGTGGCGCAGTGGGTAATGCGTAGGTGTTCGGATCAGGGGAGCACAGGTTCAAATCCCACAGCAGTCTGCATGTATTGAGTACGCAAGTCGCTTTGGATAAAAGCGTCTAACATGTAATGTATTCAATGTTTCCCTGACTGTTTTAGTGCCGGAGTTGTGACCCTGCTAATTTTCCTCTAATCCCATCCTCTCTGTTGCTTTATCTAGTGGGGTCAGAGGAGGAGGAACATGCATTCAGCCCAAACTACATTTCCCACAATGCTATATTTAGTCCACTGCAGTGTGTGACTCAGCACAGCCATTTCTAATTCTGGTCGGACAAAACAGCTCTTACTGGTTATGCCGCTACACCATATGCATATTCAATTCTGATTTATTTCCATAGGGACTAGGCTTTATTACAACCATAATTGCTAGAAGCCACAACAAATATACTGCCAAGATTAGAAAAACTAGCATGCAGAAAAATATTTCAATGTATAATGGTTGCTCTGGCATTAAAGGTTCCTATAATTCAAATCATATGTGTATTGGTTAGTCAGACACTCAGGGATGTATAAGTCTGAGGTTAAACAGGCATTATAATTACAATAGGGGTTAATATCCATTTATAACGGTATGTGTGTAGAATCTTCTGCTACCCTGACCCACTCTCTTGCCCCTAAGCAGCTCATATGACGCGTCCATGCAGATGGCGCGCTGCATGTTACAGTGAATGCCATCTGTGGAATGCATTGTGCATATTAACACTAGAACTGCCAACGGGTACATTTTACCTGCAGCTGTTTCTTGATTGTATGTAACTTTTTTTCAATAAAATATTCAAGTCTCCCAATCTGTGACTTTCCTGAAAGTGTGTTATGTCGCACCCTCTGTTGTTAAAAATTGTCAATAGGAAGTCAGATTGAAAAAATGGCCCAAACAATTGCTATTTATACCCATCAGCGCCAGCGGGTAATATTTACCCTATAGAAAATGCAGTGATTCTTGCGCTATTGATCTTGCGCGTAGACATAAACATGACGTGTTGCTATAGCAACGTCTGTTGTTTACTGTGGTTCCTTATAGATAGTTATAGACAGATAGATAGAGACACTTTTAGCGATATGTTATACTTCATGCTATCTGCACACTAGATATCATATGAAAGCTGAGAGTCCACATATTCTATTGGTATACGTTTCATCACTGTGCGATCAAAACTCACTGTTAACCCTGTGTTCTAGTATGATAAATAAAATAACATTGTACCTTGAAAATCAATGCATTCTAATAGCAGGTACATTTGACCCGTTGGCGGTTTTAGGTATACAGCGCCCCCTGGCGGTTCTAGTGTTAACGCGCGAGTGCTATTGGGTCCGTGTGAGAATGTTTGTCCGTAATGCACATGCACATCGGCATAATGGAGCCGTGTTTCAGTATCATGTGCGCTCTGTGAGGCGGTGTGTAATGGGTGACATGGAGTGCGGATGAGCAGTGAATTCCAAACACCTTTTCACGCATTGCATGCTCGTGTATGTAAGTCATGTTTCCAAGACTCTGTGCTCTACATGCAAAGCAATGTGTAAGGAAGCCATGACGAGTAGTCACCCTCAGGGTTTCGTGCAACGTGTGTGTGGGAGACTTTCTTTCTTAATTGCTTTTGTCCTAGAATGCGTGTTAAGAAATACCAGCTGACTTGACTGAAGCTTCATCGCTGTCTAAACAATCCTGTAAACTAAAACATGTCAGAACAGTCTGATCATATTGGTGAATATCAACCTTGCTGGTGTCCTTGAGCAAAACACTGATTCCTCTCAACACCTCCAGGGAGGATTTCCTGACCCCTGACCAAGCATTGTATTTCTTGTTTTGTTCAATACAATGTCTGACAAGAACATATGATTGCAGGTCAAAATCTTACATTTAAAAGGTCACGTCTGCTGCACCAGAAACAGACATATCAGCTTATTTCATCATTCTTGGTAGAGACATGCTGCTGGATCTAGGTCCATATGGATACACCTTGACATTGGTATCAGTCTTGTCTTATAACTCTCTAGCCTGTATTTCTAAAAATGTTGAAGTATTCCTACAATGTTTTTTCCTGAAGATAATAGACATAACATGAGGACCGAGACACCAATTGGTTATCAGACTGTGGTTTTGAAGCTTCACTTTTGGAAGAGAGGGGTGACACTAGACACAACACTGAACAAGATCATGTTAGCACTCAAGCCTTCACTTTCATGAACTGAAAACACACTGAAAGGTTCAAAGCTCTGTAAGATAAAAATGGACATACAAGTTACTTGTGCCGTAATGCAAACCCTGCCTTATCTTCTATTTTCCTGTAAATAAAACCATTATTAACTAATAATAATAATTATGCTTCATTATAGAAGACTTCAAAGCTAGTAATTGAGCATAAACTCATTAGGAACATGTTAACTGAGATAACAAACCAAGTCAGATGTAGGGTATTCTTTCATAGATTTCTATAGAATCTGACTGCAAGTTTTAGGCAATTTTGGATTGGCTGAACTGTTCAGACTTGGAGGTTGCCACTTGTTCAGATGTGTGCTGCATATTGGAAGTACATCACAATGCAAATACAGTCATATATGCTGTTCCAAAACCATTTTGGGAGACTTTGATTGTGTAATTATTTATCGCATTTATCTACTGGCAAAACATTTTTGTAATTTTAGGGCAGAATAAACAAGCCTTACTAGATTGCACTTTACAGTTATAAATTATGAATATTTATAATATTTTGTCTATGGACAACAACAATTGTCTTGGCATGTGTAGTCCTTATTGAACTGTTGCAATTGCAAAGCAAGCAAAGTGCCCAGAGGCTACAATGTTTTCAGCTGACCCGCTCAACATGTGATACTGGAGAACGCACGCACACGCACGCACGCACACAAACACGCACACACACACGCACACACACACACACACACACACACACACACACACACACACACACACACACATCACTTTAGGGGACATTACATTGACTTACATGCATTTCCTAGAGACTTATCCTAACCTTAACCATAACCAACACATGCCTAACCCTAACCCTTACCCTAACCCTAACCCTAACCCTAATCCTAAACCTAACCAAGTCTTCACCCGAAAATTAATGATCCCCCTTATGGGGACCTCCAATTTGTCCCCATAAGGGAGGCGAGTCCCCACACGTGACTATGTAAACAGATTTAAGTCCCCACAAGTATAGTAATGCTAGTCCACACACACACACACACACACACACACACACACACACACACACACACACACACACACACACACACACACACACACACACACACACACACACACACACACACACACACACACACACACACACACACACACACACACACGTTACGGAGATACAATTACACTTGCAAGAGCAGTGAGAGCCCTTTAAGATCATGTGCCATGGAGCTCTTGGAGGTCTGGAAGCCCAGACAGCACAGACAATCAGCGGCTACTGAAAGTATCACCGCCACAAACACTGGCATACAACTGAAGCCTTGTTTACTGTTCAGCATTCTTACCAAATTACAACCCAGTCTCACGGCATTTCGTGTTATTGTCACAAAATTAATCTATTGATTCGTGTTCACCAACACGATTTCCCCATTTTTTTGTGTCATCCAGAACGATTTTAAAAGCAATGTAAATAATAACAAATTAGAAGGAAACAAATATTTAAAAATAATACAGATTTCAGTATTCTGACACAGAACGATTTTAGAAGCAATGTATTTCTATTGGTAGTATGTTTTGTGCCTGCACCAAAAAATAACAAATTAGAAGGAAAACAATATTTAAAAAATACAGATTTCAGTATTCTGAGGCTCTGAGCCCCATTTACTTTCCTCGCAGACAGCAACGAAAGTCAGACATTATACAATTTAAAATAAAAACAATAATTGTGGCTTGATATTGAGTAAGAACATCTTTTTATGAACCCCACAGCTTCCGGTCTACCAAGACCCGACCGGACAAAAAGACGTGGTGCAGGCACGCAACATACATTGCTTTTAAAATCGTTGTGTGACACGAAAAAAATGGGGAAATCGTGTTGGTGAACACGAATCAATAGATTACATTTATTTTTTGACTATTACACGAAATGCCGTGAGACTGGGTTGCAAATTATGATCAACAGATGAATTGCTCAGGTCTGGATGTATGTTTTAGAGAAGTTTCCCTGGTTAAAAGGCTGAATCAGGGTCAACTGTATCTGAAATGATAATGTACTGTATGATAATGTTATGATATGGCTTAAAAAGGTTTCTGGTTGGATGATATATAATTCAGCATCGACATTGCAATGTGTGCAGTCGCATAGCACGACATGTAATGAACTCAAACATGTCATGCTATAACTTTTTGCTGCTTGATACAAAAGGGTAAACTTGCTTAGCTCTAACTTTCCATGACTAGTCTACAAAATAACTATTTCTAGAACCCCACTAGCTCATATTTAAGAGTTGTTGGATACTAAGAATGTGTTGCTAATGAGTAACATTGAGGCTCTGCACAAAAACAGCAAACTAGTACTCAGGATCCTTCTTGATCAATTAATAATAATACAACCAATGCCTGCGGGAAATGAACAAGCCTCTGAAAAAATAACAGAAAAGTAAGAGTTGGTTGCAAAAGGAACACGTCAGCTGTATAGACACATGTTAGCGACGGAAAAGATGGCACTGAAAGGTCATCATCTGGTGAAAATGTTTTGTGTTTTGTCACATCACAATATCTTTCGTAAAGCCCTCCATTCCGCTGAATTTGTGAGAAACCGTTCTGGCTGCATAGCACCTGAAGACAGGCTGGATATCATTCTGAGAGACCAAATTGTGAAACCTCTCAGCTAAGATCAGGCCAGAATTGTTTATATAGCACTCTTTTTTTCTATCAACTTGCCTTTTGCTTAACAACACATTGTTGATGCCAAACAGAGACAGGGAGACAGATCCAGAACAAAGCCTTTTAAGTCCCTCTGAACTCTACTTGCTTCCTTGCTTTGTATTTTTTCCCACAATTTCAGTGTAATGTCACGGGGCGATCCGGCCTTTCTGGTTTCACTTTCTGAGTTGCTATTTTTAGCAGCAGAAACTGTCCCTTGCCAACAACCCCCCAATTGTTGAGTAAAATGATGTCCTAGCTGTCTGGAGGCCGACAGTTCAGTTTGCCTCGGTCTCTGGGGATAGAGTGTGTATCTGAATTCCAGTTTGTATATTCGTGTGTGTTAGTGTGTAAGAGAGATTTAAAGCCTCTATAATCAAAGCCAGAGAATGGCATGCTTTCCCAGGCTCAGCTGACTCCACTCTAAACCATTACACCAGCACACTCACTGTACAGTATCCTGCGTCTTAATGCGTCCAATGTGCTGGCTACTTGTGTGTTCATGTGTGCGAGTAAGGAAGTTACAGGCAGTAGGCTTCGTCTATGGTGGTTTGATGCTAATGGTTCTCTGTAATATTTATTTTTTCTCGCAGCTATTGCTGGTTACGTCACACTTTCATTATCTTTGGGTTTGATGTTGGACCTTTATTTTAAAAAGTGATGAAAATTACAAAGGGTATTCACCTTATACTTTGCCTTCAATAGGGCACTTCCAAATCGCCTTATTGTGTGTAAGAACTTCCCGTTAAAGCATTATTTTTGCATGTCATTGCCAGTTTTATCAACCTTTACTTGCCGAATAAACAGTTTTGCAGGCAAGAAAGTAAGTATTTTGATTACCAATATGTGATTACATTATACAAAAAAATTATATTTGAGAATGTACAGCAATGTTTGTAGCTGTGAGGAGCTGCTGGCTGTGTGACTCACTCTCACTGCCATAACGGTAGACACAGGTCTGCACTGCAAGCATAGGCGGCGCGTGACGCTCAGGTTTGGGAAAGCTAAATAACTTGTTTTGCCCGCCTCCGGCGTCTATAGAAAACACTATATATTGTATACTATATACTATACTATATATCCTATATACGGTGGGGCAAAAAAGTATTTAGTCAGCCACCAATTGTGCAAGTTCTCCCACTTAAAAAGATGAGAGGCCTGTAATTTTCATCCTAGGTATACCTCAACTTTGAGAGACAACATGAGAAGAAAAAAATCCAGAAAATCACGTTTCATCTTCAATGCCCTTGCTGATGGAAGGAGGTTGTCACTCAAAATCTCACGATAAAGTCGTTCATTATTTCCTTTACACGGATCAGTCGTACTGGTCCCTTTGCAGAAGAACAGCCCCAAAGCATGATGTTTCCACCCCCATGTTTCACAGTAGGTATGGTGTTCTTTGGATGCAACTCAGCATTCTTTCTCCTCCAAACACGTTGAGTGTTAAATTCTATTTTGGTTTCATCTGACCATATGACATTCTCCCTATCCTCTTCTGGATCATCTAAATGCTCTCTAGCAAACTTCAGGCGGGCCTGGACATGTACTGGCTTAAGCAGGGAGACACGTCTGGCACTGCAGGATTTGAGTCCCTGGCGGCGTAGTGTGTTACTGATGGTAGCCTTTGTTACTTTGGTCCCAGCTCTCTGCAGGTCATTGACTCGGTCCCCCCGTGTGGTTCTGGGATCTTTGCTCACCGTTCTTGTGATCACTTTGACCCCACGGGGTGAGATCTTGCGTGGAGCCCCAGATCGAGGGAGATTATCAGTGGTCTTGTATGTCTTCCATTTTCTAATAATTGCTCCCACAGTTGATTTCTTCACACCAAGCTGCTTACCTATTGCAGATGCAGTCTTCCCAGCCTGGTGCAGGTCTACAATTTAGTTTCTGGTGTCCTTTGACAGCTCTTTGGTCTTGGCCATAGTGGAGTTTGGAGTGTGACTGTTTGAGGTTGTGGACAGGTGTCTTTTATACTGATAACGAGTTCAAACAGGTGCCAGTAATACAGTTAACGAGTGGAGGACAGAGGAGGCTCTTAAAGAAGAAGTTACAGGTCTGTGAGAGCCAGAAATCTTGTTTGTTTGTAGGTGACCAAATACTTATTTTACCGAGGAATTTACCAATTAATTAATTAAAAATCCTACAATGTGATTTCCTGGATTCTTTCCCCCCCATTCTGTCTCTCATAGTTGAGGTGTACCAGGATGAACATGACAGGCCTCTCATCTTTTTAAGTGGGAGAACTTGCACAATTGGTGGCTGACTAAATACTTTTTTGCCCCACCGTATATGCTAAGGTCCCGCTGCTGACACGATAGCAGTCATTTAGTGCGCATATGTGTAATTAAACCCATGATATCAAAATCTCACTCCAGCCAGGTACCCAAAGTTGGCAACCCTGCTGTTAGATGGGTAGCTAAGGGATAGCTAATGTTAGCTAGCTTGATTTACAGATAGATAGATGGATAGATAGATAAATAAGCTTTAAACTGGAATTTGAAAAGGGCCAGGCCTAATGTAAACAGAAAGAACAATATACTGTATATTGCATCTGCCATCTTGTTAGATGTAATGACAGGTAAGAGAACAAAATACTGCAGATGTCTTTAATTTGTGGCTCATATTTTGGTGACCAGTGATATGTGTGATGTTGAACAGAAAGTTGAGAGCATCACACAGGAAGAGGATATAAGTTGAGCTCTGTATAAGCAAGAAGAGAATTACTGTGCAGATTGAGTATACAGAGAACTCCTGAACCCCCCCTAAAACACCCCCTGCTGTGTTATGCCTTCTGTTCACTTTCAAGTCAGTGCTTTGAACTGTCAAATTGTTCGGTTATTCCCTTATGACAGGAAAGCACACTTCTCTCCCTGCAACAGCAGTCTGTGAGTATTAAAAAGATAAAGAGAAGAAAGTAAAGAGAAGCACAAAGATCGAAAACTATCGGTTAAGGTTACTTTTATCTTAACATACTGTTGCTCACCTTACTTCTCTATTTTCTTCTTCCAATAGGAGTTGTGATGTAGATCCTATTCTCAGGCAGTATGTGTATATTTTCTATTCTACCCTATTGCATAATCAATATGTTGATATAGTACGTTTCCTGTTTAATTAATCAAGAAACTAGTTAGGGCAAAATAAGAGCACCTACTGTCATGGGATTTTTTTTTTAACATAACAGATATTTAGCTTCTGCTACCAGGACGACATACATTTAATAGACATGTTTAAAATAGTAAGCAAACATCAAACATACATAGAAAATACATTTTTAACTTTCATCTCAAAAACAAAATGAATGAAAGTAATACCTAAGAAGAACCTAAATGAAGAAAACTCATGATGTGCTCGTTCCTGTTAAGGCTAATAGATCTCTGAGACATTAATAGTAGAGCATCAGGGATGAATAATAATAATATAGACTGCAGGCAATTAGGTTCAGCTCTTATAAGACCAGAAAGTATTTAGAAACCTTTGCAGGTTCTTTTGCTATTTGATAATTATGTTTAATCAAAGAGTCAGCAGCAATTGATTGGATTTCTCCACAAAATAAGAAGTGGATTATCTGTAAAGTAGAACACATGGATTTCTAGTTGTGGTTTTGTGTTCACTCTCAGTCCAGACATCAGATGACATTACCAAGAGAGAAACGTGTATGTCCAACTCACATAGTCTTTTCTTCTTCATAAGTTACATTGAACCAAGAGTGTGCTTAATATTTGAATAAAAATAGATAGGACAAAGGAAGAGATTATGTTTCCTGTGGCTGCACCACTTGTGTGCACTGTTTGAGGCGACGCGGGTGGAAACTGACCGGCTGTGGTTGTACAGCTTCATCACAGCGGACGCTCTTCTAGGTCACAATCTCCAGGATGATGGGTTGCAGTTTATGTTAAACATTAAACATCCTGGCTTAAGGGCAAAACATTTCAATGCAAACATATGACCAGTAAATGCTACTTTTGTCTCAGATGTTCTACATGCTACTATGTGTTATCAATCTTAGCCTTGAGAGCGTGTGTCAGTTACATTGGCATAATGTATCCTCCTGTCACCATGGCAATAGCAGTTGCGTTGGAGAGATGTGTTCTGGCAGGAAGTGACCTAGCCTTGACCTCGAAGGTCGAAGGTCAAAGCTGGAATGTTGTGTGTGTGTGTGTGTGTGTGTGTGTGTGTGTGTGTGTGTGTGTGTGTGTGTGTGTGTGTGTGTGTGTGTGTGTGTGTGTGTGTGTGTGTGTGTGTGTGTGTGTGTGTGTGTGTGTGTGTGTGGGTGTGTGTGTGTGTGTGTGTGTGAGTGAATGTCAAATTTCTACTGTCTATTGAAAGGCAGTAGTAGGGGAACACCGGTACACATGTAACTCCTTTTAGATACATGTAATTTTAAAAGATAATTTAACAAAGATAAGCTAAAATCAACGTAATCAACATCTCACATGTGTGTTCTATCAATACCAATAAGTATGTTGTACAATTGTTGAACGACTCTGGTTTCATCTGGCTTTGAATCGATGATGCACATGGTATGTTAAAAAAAGGAATCTGAAAATGTCCAATGTTGATGGCAAACACAGTATGTTATTATAATATTAAATGCACATTTAAATTTTATAAAATGTTCTACAAAAACAGTATGAATTAGTGTCACACAGGACACGATCATTTTAAAAAACAAAAAACACTTTATTTGTAGGTAAAACAGAGCAGGGCAAGGAGAGCAACATGGAACAGAACGCTCTGATTAACAAAAAACAAGGATCTGACAAAGACCAACAGAAAACCAGAATTGAAATAGATGCAGGACTAATCACCAGGGCAACACACAGCTGGGCAGGAACAACACAAGTGCACCAGGTGAACAGAGTCATGTAATCAAACAGGAGGGGAAACACAGGGCTTGAGCACTTTCCAAAACAAAACAGGAAACACTGACAGATCTTGACGAGTAGAACAGTTACAAATTGAATATTACATAAAGAAAATTGGAAAATATTGCAGTAGGAAACAGTTTAAACGGATGTATAGTATGTGTTTCTGTATATAGGCATATTTGCCTAGGCTTGAAGAAAACCCCTGATTTAATTTGACTCGGACGTTTAAGCTGCGTTACTTTCGTTCTTAGTTACTTTCGTTCTTAGTTACTTTCATTCTTAGTTACTTTCATACTGCATTTTTTTCTTTTTATTCAGTTATTTATGTAATTCAAAACTTTCATATTGGCTTTCATAGGCATATTTCCCTACAGGCTCACTCTTGTTCCTGTCCTCTTTTAGCTTGCAACATTTAAGCTGGTTTTCGGTTAGAGTTTGGACCAAACTATTTACAGTTACGTTATAACCAGGATAAATGTCTTTTTTCATACAAATGGGAAAACAACTATTTCAAAGAGAAGATAGTCCATGTATCAGGTAGCAGTGAATATACAAGTAATAATGCTACAAAACCAGAGACACAGACATTATCCTAATGAAGGCAAACCATTTGGAAATGAAGGATGATGTAGTCGAGGAAAGTGGTTATAATTCTGATAGTGTTACTCAGACATTGTTTGATCATTTATTAATCCTGTTATCAAGATCGGTTCCCTTGTTCTAGTTGCAGATAGAGCTCAGCAGGGAGAACACCTCACATTCATCTTTTACAGTTGTTTTAGCACAAGGTGCAGTGTTCCCACAGAACTTGATTCTATTTGTGGGGGCACCGCACCGCACTCCCCCCCCCCCCGGCAAGAAAAGCCAAAGACCCCTTAACCCAGCGATCCGCGGCTCCTTTAAGACTAGTTGCGGCTCTTTTAAGTCCCACTTAAAAAAAAAAAAAAAAAAACGAAAAACTAAACCATTGTCAGCAGAGTTCATCAACATTTCATTATCACTCACAAGTCACACATCAGTCATCACACACATCAGTCTATTAAGCCGCCCCCCCCATCCCTCTGAACAACCAATCACAAATTATTTCAGGTTGCACGCTCTGATTGCAGGTGCGCGAGATAATTGCTCCGTCACACTGGGAAAACTAGCTTACTATGCAAAAATGGCAAAGGAATATAGGAAACGAAAATATGAAGAGGAATATCGAACATTTAAAGAGGACTGAGAACTCGAGTTCTTCTTCGTCTCCACCGGTTCGGCAAAATGCATCTGCCTGCTTTGTGACAACGTCATCTCACAATTTAAAAGGTCCAATTTGCAGCGCCATCACGACACAAAACACGCGAAGTTCAGTACCGACTTTCCGAAAGGTGGAGAGTTGAGGGCGGAAAAGCTGGCGAGACTCAAACAGAACCGAACTGCTCAAAAAAACGTATTCCACCCTAATACGAGTGAAAGAGCGACAGAGGCACCCTGTGGTGATCAGTAAACATGCTGTCTGTTATCTGTTGTTATGGGCAGTCAGCAATGTGTGTTTTGTGGTTGCAGTGAAAATAATAAATCACAGTTATTGCACTGTACATTATGCTTTTCATTCCTTAGTAACATATTACTATTATCCATATTCTCAAATGCATATTGGTTTCAGGGAGGAAAGGAGCGTTTTTGGATTGTGGCTTTTGCAAAAATATTTTTTCGTCAATGTGGCTCCTGATTAGGACAAGGTTGAGTACCACTGCCTTAACCTATTCGGGTGGCCCACGCATCCACCCCCCCCTCAAATAAGATAATACATGCGAGTTCATGGCTACTGTAGACAACGTTCTTGTTGCTCTGTGTTGCGTTGTTAATGAGTGAGACGCTCCGGAGTTGAGGATCTGTGGGGTTTATTCTCCCAGAAATATCATTTACAATTCAGGCATTTAGCAGACGCCTTATTCCAGAGCGACTTACAATGACCAATTACAGGGACGTTCTCTCCGGAGTAACCGAGGGCTAAGTGCCTTACTCAAGGGCACACTATTGGTGGTGTTCCAGGCGGGATTTGAACTCGCAACCTTCCGATCAACCTCACTATCCATTAGACCACCAAACTAAAATATATATATTTTGTATCAGATCCATTTGTGGCGGACGATATTTAAATCAATGTATGGGAAACACTGAGGTCTTGACTTATGGAGAAACCTTTCCTCCCCTTGCCTCTGATCTAAGCAGAAGGCAGACGGGTAAACACACTCACCGTCAGCTCATTTAAAATGGATGTGCAGGCTGTAGCAACACACAAGTCAACAGCTTTATCCTTGGGATCTGTGAGACGTTGCAACAGGGTTCAGATTCCCTGTATCACGTCATTACAAATATCTTCACTCATAATAATATTTGAGTCTGTTCATTTCCATTATCGATGATAAACTTATGAGCCTTCGTCTTAATCAAAATCCTTCCAAACCACGGCCTCTTGCAGCTTGTTTTTTAAGTATAATGTTTCATGCTGCAAGACATTCCTCCAGCATGCGGTATTTGAGGTTGGCTGCACACGATTCACCCTGCTGGAACACACTTCAGTGTGTAGATGCCGTTGTATCAGAGACTGATGGCTTGTTTTGGCGACGGTCTGCTTCGTCGTCTGGAAGGCACGATCCCTGACTCGGTATCAAAGTGAGAGGAGAATCTAGGCCTCATGAATTATTCTGCTTGATCTACCGCTGCAGTCTCTCTGCTGCATCTTCCTGTCATCCTCTCTTTAATCTGTCTCCGCGACACCTCCTCCTTTGTCTCGCCCTGTGCGTCTATCGTTTGTCTCTAACTCTGCCGTCTTCTTGCTGTGTCACCTCCGAGATGCTGGTGTCAGGGGAACAGAGGTGCGTTTTCCTGCAGACGTCTGTAACCTTGGCAACAGCAACCTCACCTGCTTAAGCATTAATCCTCTATCCTTGTTATGCCACAAGAGACACAAAAGCACCGTCATCCAAGACTCCATTTTCCTCTTCTTCCTTATATCTTATTTGGTATCTTTTCCCGTACTGTCTTTCTCCTTTGATTGGTCATGTTATTGGTCAATGACAGCCAGTGAAGTATTTCCTGCACCTTTAGCACGTACATGAGATATCTAAGAAATATTCAATCATTAAGATATTGGAATCAAAAACTCCTTGGATGAAGAAGAAGAAGATATACTTTATTCAATGTCTTTCCCCACTCTGTTGTGTTTACACACACAGGGAGGATATACATGAAGAAACACAAAGGATATACATGCAGATAGGAGAGGTGGCAGAGCAGAGAGGCTGCCAGGTACCCGGCGCCAAGGGAGCAGTTTTGAGGATAGGTGCCTTTCTCAAGGGCACCTCGGCAGTGGCCTTGGAGGTGAACTGGCACCTCTCCAGCTACCAGCTCACTCCATATTATGTTCTGTGGTCAGATCAGGACGTGAACCAGCGACCCTTCGGTTCCAAGACCAAGTCCCTACAGACTGAGCCACTGCCGCCTCAAATGGTGGTAATATAGAAATAACATGTGTGCTACAAAGACGTTTCATTTAGATGTATTAATCAATTAGACTCCTTTTTACTTGCATAACATAGTGACATCACTATGTAACCATAGAAGCGTGAGTGTTACATAGTGATGTCACTATGTAACACTCACGCTTCTATTGACTAGCACTCCAACACATTGTAGGTGATAGGCTAAGAAGCGGGACATCTCTAAGAGGTTGATCAATAACAACAGAGCCAGCCAGCTAACCAATCAGAGCAGACTGGACTCTGGTTTCAGACAGAGGATGAAAAGAGGTGCTGCAGCACAGGCAGTATGAGAACAATAAAGTGCTTTTTGAACATTAAAGCAAGGAGACATGTCACAAGAGGCACCAAATACAAATATGTACCTGAACATTTGCAGAATTCCCCTCTTTAAAAGTGAAGCATATTTTGTGTATTTCCACAATATTTGGATCCGTAATTCATCAATGTCCCACACCTACACTGGCTGTATTCTGATCCCTAAGCCAGGTGCATGTTGACTGAGCCCCTTTTTGCATTAGTAATGATCGAGCCTCCCAGGAAACAGAAAATGTCTCTCTGGTATGATTTAATTATAGAGATTCATCCTTCATTTCAACTAACTGACTTGTTTTCTTATATAATGAAAGGTTGCTTCAAAGGTTCCGCTATGTCTTTGCAGTCATTGGCCTTCTTCACACTTGGATCACGCCTGAGAGGCATGTGAGCATTCCCTTCAACAGAATTGCTCCCACATCCCAGAAAACAGATGTGATTGTCATGGTTACAATGTGTCTAATGTTTATGGTTTGAAGCAATCAAAGTTGTGTATATGAGCAATTGTGAGGTTTGTAGTCTGGTTCTGTAATATCGTACGACACTGCGACAACTGTTTATTGGATGATTTATGTTCATTATAAACTGTATAAGGAGTGGACGCAGGGTTAGGGTTAGGGTTAGGGTTTTAAGGGGACTACATGTTTACAATGAAAACACACAGTGAATCACACTAAATGTAATTTACGAAACAAACATCTCAACATATCCTCCTGGGACCCGGCCCATTGAAAATGTCCACCATTTTGTTAACATGCATCTCCTTTGACTCGTTTGAGCTACTCCATCAATCCCTGATGTGCTGTAGAGGACACCCTGGGCTTTCCAGTGATATGTCATTGGTTACAATTGCATGCTGGGAAGTTCTCTTTCTTGTCATCCAAAATGGCTGACATACCAAAAACAAAACTTTATAGAATTATTATATTTTTACCATGGAAATCATATATGTTCTTGTTTATTAACATGTGAGGAACTATATAATTAGTTCTGAAAGCAATTCAATAATGCAAGTTTTCAAATAACAGCCCTTTTATAAATGTCCATTCTAGTGGACGTCAGGACTATCTTCATGGACTTTATGACTCAATATTGTTGCAGGAGACGGAACTGAAGCAGACATTTTCTGTACCAGATAGTTCAGGGAGATTCAGATGTTGAGCTCTCAGATGATGAGAGAGATGAGGCTTTCACACCTGGGAGAGAAGAGGGTCAAGAAGAAGGGTGCATGAGGCTCCTTGAGCGCACAGATACAGACAGAGAGATGTCTTATTGTTGTTTTTATTTTAAGTGGAGCCATGAAAAATGAGAATTGCCTCAGGAATGCCAGCTTAGTTTCTATGAGCAGGTGAAATGGAGACCGCATCCATTAAACTATCAAGATGACCCTACAGCCCGTGCCGACTGGAGTCAATGAGGTACTTTTCCCACTATGACAAAGTCTTTGAAGATCTAGAAAGATTCACCAAAAACCAAACTAGTTTTTTAATGACCAAATAAACAGCAATGTTCAGATCAATTACTTATTTATGTTTTAAATAGGTGAATGAATGAAAACTTTATTACAGACTCAGGGTCCAGATAAAAGACAAGACATTACATAGAAATGTATTATTGTATTAATATCACTCTATAACTATAATACGTTACATAGTCTATCTGTTAATTTTGGCTGTCTTTTCAAACTAATATGGTCCTCTACGTCGTCCTCTACAGTGGACATACTGTAACATTTAAAAATAAAATAAAAAAAGTCTAAATTGCAAGATGTTTTTTAACTCTAAAATGGTAGAAAATCACCACAAAAAAAAGGAAATTGGAAGACACTTTTTTTCATCGGGTCCCACTTAAAACTAGCGATTAAAAACAAAAAACAATTAGGGAAATGTATTTTTTTTATGTGAAAAATCTGGTTATTTAATAATCTGAAAGGTCCATCGAATCGTAAACAGTCTCAGAATATCTAACCTAAATAAAATGTTTGATCTTTTCTCCGAACATGTGAATGAAGACTAAACTCATAACCACACTCACACATACGCATGCATGCCCATGCTGTATGCATTTGGGAGTGTGGTCATCACTGCAGTTCACTTTTGTAGTTGCAAGTTTGCTTGCATTGCACAGCCAATGAGGATAGAGAAGCTGACGAATCCCTCTGCAAGATCATAGATAATAGTTGCCATGGAGATGCACTGGTGGAAAGGCCACAGATGCCCCAGGCAAAGAGAGAGAGAAAGAGAGAGAGAGAGAGGGAGCATGTTATCATTAGAGAGCAGACTGTTTGAAAGAGGCCCATTGAGATTCCCTGGGAAAGCAACAGTATACCAAATACAGTATATGTGTTTGCAATTTTCAATTAGGGTGTATCTGAAATCCCTCTGAATATGGTGGTCCCTGGGCAGCCCTACCTCTGTGCTGAAGGGACATGGTTTTAGATGATTATTGTGAATGTGACATTCTAAAATGTCTTATAATTGTTGAGATTTAAAGAACAGCTGTTTGACATTTTCTTGCATTTCTATGTTCTATGTTTTGATCAACAGTTGAATGTCCTATATGAACTATAATATAAAATTGCACTTATAAATGATTAGTATGAATTAATTAATAATCAAAATGATGTGTGTGTGTGTGTGTGTGTGCGTGCGTGCGTGTGTGTGTGTGCGTGCGTGCGTGTGTGCGTGTGTGTGTGTGAGAGAGTGAGTTTGAGTACTTAATTCTCTCTCTTGCAGTGAAGTTCAGACATTCATTTCTGTAGCTGCAGACAATTTGACATTAGCAACAAACATTTGGATTCCCTCCATAGCAACAGGCCAAGATGTGCGCTGTCATGGAAACTGTTACAAACCTGTCACTGAAGATGGTTGCTAGGTGACGTGGGAGAATTATGACTTTGCCATTCTCTGGGCAGACTTCAATCCAGTCATTTTATAAACATCATGTGTGTTATTACACAATTTGTCCACTGAGACAAATGTAACATTTGTGATATTGGGCTATATAAATAAACATTGATTGATTGATTGATTGATTGATAATTACAGGTACTTCCTTATCTGCACCAGTATTATACAAAATGGAAATGTGACGTCACAACCAGCAAGTCGGCCATCTTTGATGACTCGTTGACTAACACAGTGGTTCCCAAACTTGTTGTGCCCAAGGCACACCAAAGGACAAGTACAAATCTCAAGGCACACTTATTGTGCAAAATAGCCCTTATAACACGTGTTATCACTCATATCATGTAAAATATCTGTAAATGTGCATAATTATTTACTAATGCCAAATAAAATGTGACAAAGACAACTATATTACTCATGAAATATTTATTAACAAAATATTTCAGAAATTAATTTGAAACGTTATCAAATTAGGCTTCATCAAAGCAGCAACCCACTCATTTAAACCAGACAGGTCACAACATTAAAAATGAGACAAAGGAAATTCAGTACAGAGAACTGTCAATGCAAGGAAGCTGCATTGTCCATGGTCCTGAACTACAAATTATAAATGTAACATTTTAGCAATCAGCATTGAAACATGTGCTATTGTAAATATGTTGCCAACTGATATAGGTCTCTGGATCTATATATCACTAGACAAGGTCCTAAGCAGAGATGGGGTCGTTACTAAAAAAAAGTA
This sequence comes from Pseudochaenichthys georgianus, assembly GCF_902827115.2. Classification (NCBI taxonomy): domain Eukaryota; kingdom Metazoa; phylum Chordata; class Actinopteri; order Perciformes; family Channichthyidae; genus Pseudochaenichthys; species Pseudochaenichthys georgianus. Next base: position 10,632,013 of record NC_047505.1, on the reverse strand, counting down.
ATATATTACATATTACTTTAAAAAAAGTAATATATTACACTACTTCGTTACTCTCTACATAAAGTAACTTGTTACTTTACTCGTTACTTTACTCGCAGGGCCGGCCCGCCCCTCCCTGCAGGCAGATCACGCAGACTGCTAAAGTTTCAAAATGTTCTCTTTAGTTCAGTTTCCATTGTCGCATAAGACTGATCCAGATCCTGAATGTTTTCCTATCTGACCGTGGCTGTCCTCTGTCTCCTGCTATCTGACCGTGGCTGTCCTCTGTCTCCTGCTATCTGTATATTTTGCGCAGTCTATCTCTGCTCACGCTGTTGCGTCGGCGTGTTCTCCTGCGTGTTGGCCATGTGTTGCACTGGAACCAGACACCGCAAAGACTTCAGCCGAGCACGTACGAACTGCGCATGCGTGAGTGGCAATAACTCTCCTTACCAGCAGGCGGCAGTAGTGTGTATTCGTCATTCAAAACAGGCAACAACCGGAAAACAGAGAAGAAGAACAGACTGATATAAACACACAACAAATAGCGTGTGCGGTAGCTTCACCTTTAACATGTGTTATTTGCAGGTGCTTGTTGAGGTTTGACGTGGTGTTTACAGCAGTGGATAACAGCTTCTGGCCTGGACAGGACACAGTTTGCACCTCACCGTCACATTCCTGTCTATTCTTCGGACGAACTCAAAATAATGGGCATACCTCCACCCCTCGAGAGTTATCGCTGACTCAGCCATGTTTATGCAGCACTGCACGTGGAGATGTGGACGCGCAAGTCGCGCAGATTACGTACATATAAACCTACAAAGTACTGACATAGTAAATTAAAAAATAATTATTTTTGTGTAGTTGAATATTGCAATAATAACGTATGGTTGTCACAAAATCCCACGGCACACCCGGACTTGCCTCACGGCACACCAGTGTGCCGCGGCACACCGTTTGGGAACCACTGGACTAACAATTGCGGCAGAAGAAGTAGCAGTAACCTTTTTAATTTAAACTTTTAAACAAGGTCATTAGGCACTGTTGCAATGGTACATAAAGGACCATGGGTTTACGTTTCATTCGTTTCCAGCATGGAAAGTTTACCAAATGACCAGGTAGCCAACATTAGCAAGAGACGCCGCATGCGTTGGGTGGCAGCCATTTTATGACTGCTTAATGTCAAAATGAATCGCTGAACTACTGTACAGTTAAACAGACCATTAATAAAGGAATGACAATTCAAACATGGAATAAGGTAGTATATAAATACACAAGTCAATAAAAGGTGGGGTAGGTAAGTTTGAGAAACCGGCTCGAGATCGCTAGAATTTGAAAATACACAACCGGAGAACATCTGCCACTTCCTTATAGAGCCCTTCCTCCAACACACACAAACGCGCACATGACCAATGAGGGCACGAGATAAGTTTGTGCCCCGATGGAAGGCTGACAGGCAGGTAGGCCATCGAATCCTTGGTTGCACTTTTTACAGTATTACAGCTTCTACAGATGACGTTTTTTTATGGATTTTTTGTCAAAGCACTTAAGATATTCATTGCTATCGGGATGTTAAGAGCATTCCATGGAATATAACAAAAAGTGTATCTCGAGCCGGTTTCTCAAACTTACCTACCCCACCTTTAATTATGCATAATAAGCCATTGTTTTGTTAGCATTCTTGTGCTACCTTTATCCAGATATTTGTTTTGTTGTCATTGAGCAATAGATTCAAGGGCCCTTAATACCCACTCTTCAGCAATTTAGACATGAGCTTCAAAGATGTACTATTTTTCAATTGCTGACAGGTGTATAGGCACCAACTCCATATAACAGAGAGGCGCAGAAAAGTTACGATTCTTTGAACAAGAATTTCATGAACAATTACCCATGTTATGCTCATGTCGACAAGGATATTTATTTGTTACATACTTTATTTATTTACGATGTCAAACAGTTCACATACTGTATGACTGGTGAGAGCTGATAGATATGTGTGGATCCTGCCGTTGCTATGGACGCTTTTCTTCAAAGATGGCAGCGCCGCCCCAGAATGCAACAGTTCCCTTTCTCTATTGATATTCTAAATAGCACACCACTTGGTTGAACAGAGTCAACGCTAAACTTACTTATATGACAAAAGTAGCTTACTTGTTAGCACAATTGATGTTTTGCAATGGATGAGTACCATGTATATGCGATACAACATTATACCTTATACTTCATCTGTGAAACTACAGCACTAGTGTATTGTTCAGATCGGGTGGGTCCCTCTTACAAACACGTACATAAACACTGGGGGCTCTGCAGACAGGAAGCACATCAACAGCAGGAGAGAGAGTGAATGAGGGGACAGGAAGGAACAAGTCATATTTCCCAGGAGGGAGTCCCTCCTTCTCTTTAAAGGGTGGTCAGAGAGACAGACAGAAATGGTGTATGGGGGTTGATCTCAGAATACTTGTACACTTTATAAAGTAACTGTGAGTGATATTCACCTCAATTTCCTGCTGGAAACAAATGTACAACTGTGTCTGTCTGTTTGGAGTACAACGACGGTTTAAAGCCTGGACACACACGCCTTCTGCCTCTGGAAACCACACAGATGAGAGTCATGATAAAACGATAGAAGTTGCAAGAACTGTGGACACAGGAGCAATTTGGGGTGAAGTGTCTCGCCCAGGGACACAGCGACATGCGGACTGCAGTGGGGTTTGAACCTGTGACCCCCTGAACCCAACGCTCAACCCACTGCACCACACGCCTCCCGGTGTGCAAGAACAATGCACGGATTCTCCAGATTCTCTGTTAAATGAGAATAAGTCGTTACTTTGAAATCCTATCAGCTGAAAGTAGATCAACGATTTCTACACAAATGAATCAAAACAGAGCTTTGAATATAACAGTTTCACAACTGTTGCCTATTATTCTTGATGTTAAGTGCTGTAACAATTTATAAATGGGCAGTTTTTTTTTCTTTGAGAGTACAATAAACTGCACACACTTTTGAATACAACCCTTTTTATGTGATACTAACACAGTACATAGTGTCAAAGCACAGAGGAATGTAGGTAGTCTCCTATCCAGTGCTCACTCTGTTCTACTTTTCCTTTTTGGGGGATGTTCCTGTCCTTTTGCGTTCCAATCAATTTGACGCAAATGAACACTGACGTACAGTACACACACACAACAAGCACAGTAGCTGTATTCCAGATGTGAGGAGCGAGTGTTCTGTGCCGCCCCTCATCTAAGCTGTTGATCTCCCGTGGAGTCTGAGAGGCATGGTAATAACAGACAAACAGGAAGAGAACCCTCATAAACGACAAGATCAAACACACACAGACGCACATCACACACACACACACACACACACAGTTGGCTGTAACTGCAGTCCCATGTTGCTCTCGCCAGCAGTGAGCTCATTAAAATGTGTGAGGCGACCCCTCTCGTCTTCATGTTGTCATCTCTTCCTCTCTCATTTCATTCATTTCATGTTCCTTTTCCTAGGATACAACATATCACACACTCTCTTATCAGCTGTATTACGTTGCTTCAGTCTTTCTCTACATCAACTTCAACATGTGCTTATTGGTTTAGGGTTAGATTCCACCGTCAACACACAGTACACAATACTGCAACTGATCGGCATGCACGGCATACAAGTGTGTTTGTGTGTGTGTGTGTGTGTGTGTGTGTGTTTGCGGGAGGGTGGCTCTGCTTTAATGAATGGTTGCCGGGTAGAACAGGAGGTGTGAGGGAGGAATTTGTTAATTATGAATGGAGCACTTCTCTGTGGATGTGAACAACACACTGTGTGTGTGTGTGTGTGTGTGTGTGTGTGTGTGTGTGTGTGTGTGTGTGTGTGTGTGTGTGTGTGTGTGTGTGTGTGTGTGTGTGTGTGTGTGTGTGTACTATCATTACTATACTTGTGGGGACCTACATCTGTTTACATAGTCACGTGTGGGGACTCGCCTCCCTTATGGGGACATATTGGAGGTCCCCATGAGGGGAATCATTAATTTTAGGGTGAAGACTTGGTTAAGTTTAGGGTTAGGTTAAGGGTAAGGGTTAGGCATGTGTTGGTTATGGTTAAGGTTAGGATAAGTCTCCAGGAAATGCATGTAAGTCAATGTAATGTCCCCTGAAGTGATGTATACATGGTGTGTGTGTGTGTGTGTGTATGTGTGTGTGTGTGTGTGTGTGTGTGTGTGTGTGTGTGTGTGTGTGTGTGTGTGTGTGTGTGTGTGTGTGTGTGTGTGTGTGTGCGTGCGTGCGTGCGTGCGTGCGTGCGTGCGTGCGTGCGTGCGTGCGTGCGTGCGTGCGTGCGTGCGTGTGCGTGTGTGTGGTTTTACATTTGTCAGTGTATGGGTATGCACTGATTTGTAGGGAAATAACATTTCATATGAATGATCAGTATTTATTTTAATCTACCGTAGGAGATTAGGCAAATTATATCCATGTTCAGGTCGTTTAGAATGACAGCATTTGAACTGTCATTCTAAACGTCCTGATCATTGAAGTGGACTCTATTGACCAATCGGCATTGAGTATTCAACCAAGCCATGTAATATTTTGTAGTAAATACAAATGTGGCTATAGCTAAGAATAAATGCTATTTATGTTCATATTTAGGAAGTACTTGAACATAATCCACAGTATTTGGTCTGATGATGTCACACAGTTCTTCTAATTTCTCCTGTAGGAGTATATAAAGCACGTTGACAGTTTCATTTGTTGTGGTCACTATGCATGCTGTCGCTGTTATATTTATACGGGATTCGTTGAATGGATCAACTCCTTTTTTTCAAACACATTTCTTTTCAGTTTTGGAAGAAAATACTAATCTGGTGCATAACGTTTTGGAATAACAACTTTCTTCACTCTGCAATCCCTGCATTGGACTATGTAAACCTGTCTAAGCTCTGCTGATAAACAGTGTCTCTTGAGGAAATCCCATTTGGCTGCTGTTTAATCTGAATGTTCCAGTGTGTACATTTCAGCAGTGATGATATACTGTATAAGCCTTACCTCTGGTGGAAAGCCTTTATGTGCACATCGTCAGAGTGCAGCTCTCATCCCATTTCTCTGGTGGGTTCTCCACCTGCACAGCAGCAGTGTCAGTTTGGAGCACCTTGTTTGGAAGTTAACAGTCTCTGCCATCATTTAAACTGACTTACACTTCAGGGTCAGCTTTTTCCACACGGACCTGCTCCCTCTTAAAATAGACTTGTGTTTACAGTTGCAGGTTAGCTGCTCACAAATCTGGGTCCCTGGGCGCTTGGGCTCTCGCACAAACACACTCAAGAGACACCACTTTATTTGGACGAGGCAGGCAGTGTGTGTAGTATCTACGAAGCAGATCAGGGTCTAGTGTAAATACTGGCTGAATGTAAAAGGACACTTGGTAGGTGCTCATCTGTTTGAAGAATACATTGTTTTTCACCAGCATGTACTTTACAAAGCACACAAATAGCTGCAATGTAAATATTGAATGTGGCTTTGTGTTTTTTCTGTGGAACAAAATCGGGTTGTAAATGTGCAATGAAACTCGTAGGTAGCATCTTGTGTATGTGCACGTGTATCATCATATGAACATGGCTTGTTTGTGTTTCTAGGGGCGACCAGAGACATTGGTTCAGCTCTAACCAGGATGTGCATGAGGCATCGCAGCATTGAGGCCAAACTTCGCCAGTTCACCAAGTAAGATACATGTCTTTCCTTCTCACTTTTTATCTCCTTGATTACCTCCTAACTTTGCTTCCTTTCCTTTCTTTGAAGACCTTACACTGTAGTCCATCAAGGTTTTTCAGAAGTCTAAGAGAACTCATCGAATGCTGACCTTTTATTGTTGTGTTATGATTGGGCCAAAGCTTGGGAACTTACAATAAGTACATTCGGCCAGGAAGACACAACCTTGAAGAAAACAGAATCATATAAGTACATCAGGTTTCATAGAGCCAAGTATTTCAAGTGCTACTCAACTGGCTATAGATAAGCCAGTCCTCTATTAGTATATAAGTGCTTTGTTAGCAGTTCTTAGTTAGTAATTCTATCGCTCGAGGTGGATGACTTCCATTAGGATCATTGCTCTGTCTGTACTAATTACACATCACTGTAGGTGACTCCAACCATTGACCCATAACACATTCCACTCTAGTAACCTCCGCAACAGTCTGTTTACAACCATCATTTGCTTGTTCCTCCATCGTCCATCCTCTGTTATGACTTTTCCACAGCACAAACTATTATATTGATGCTGATGATAATGGCGATGTTGATCTATAACCATGGTAATGACTGGGGTCTCTATTTTCCAATGCACTAATGTGCACGTTGACAGAAATATGTGTATGGATCTCATTCCAGAAACGTGGTGCTTGGTCGTCAGAATACGATGTTGCTACTGTTCACACCAAAGCTTTTCCTTATACTGTCTGGGTGGAAGATGCATTTCACACATGTTAAGTTGATAGTAAAGCATATAGCATTGAGATACACGTGATGCAGACCATAGCAAACTTTCGTAATTCACCACATTGGAAGTATAACTGAAGTCAGACTCTTGTCAAGACACCACCGAATACAAGTACTTGTCCTAGGACTGCTTTGATTGAAACAAAGCAGCAGTTATTAATGCTGTGTTTGAACTGTCTCCCAATCTCTTCAATGTCTTTCACAGTGCTTTGATGGAGAGTCTGATCAATCCTCTCCAGGATAAGATTGAGGATTGGAAGAAGACAGCCACCCAGATGGATAAAGATCACGCCAAAGGTACACACTGCTCACAGGTTATGATGCTAATTCATGACATCATTGCACACATAGCATCCACCCAACTGAAGTTGCTTTATTGTATAAAAGTGTGTAATGTCTTGTAAGTTGCTGCTCTGTGCCTTACTAGTATTTTTAGGGTTAGGGTTATTTGACCATTTATCAGCAGAAATACAAAAAATACTGATAACCTGATTCAAGAGCAGAGATTGCCCTTCTAGTTTAAATGTTTGAAGGTTGGTTGGAAGTGAAGTATACTGTATTCAGACAGTAGATACCTTATTCATCAATTATCCAGAACAATCACTTTATTCAACTAAGAGTCTCATTAAGATTAAACATGTATTTTACAAGAGTCCTGGTCAAGATACACGAGTCTTGGTCAAAACTCTAAAGTCACATGGAGTGGAAGGGTTAGGGTTAAGTCGCACTTTACTAATACCATTGTTGTAAAAGAAAAAAGCCTACATAACTGATAAATAAATACCTGGTTTTGAGCATTATTAGCCAAGGTTGTTGTGTATAATGTTTAATCGTTTGGTCCATTCAAGTGTTCCAAAGTCCAAGGCTATGATTTGACTGTAATCTCTAAGGATCAGCATGTTTTGCTCGAACCAATGCAAAGTCTTTACCAGTTAGCTCTTGGCTTCATAGCTTCTGTAAGCAAGAGAATATGAGTTCACACAGAGGGCTTTACATTCCTGCTACTAAAGCATCTCTGTTCGTCCCGTCTCCAGAGTACAAGAGGTCACGCCACGAGATCAAGAAGAAGTCATCTGACACCATGAAGCTGCAGAAGAAGGCCCGTAAAGGTAACGGTCAGCAGGAGAGCTCCGGCTCAACAGGAAGTCACATTGTAGAGCTCAATCTGTTTTATTGCAAGCTTACAAAGACCACATCAATTATCTTCTGTCAATGGTGTTTATGTGTTGCTCCTATACTTTGTCTGTAGACACTGAGTTCATTTATACACCCGTTATCTCTTTGATGGTGTCACTGTTGCTAATGAAAGGTAAATCCACACCAACAACAATATTCCCTTGGCCAACAATCCAAAATGATGATTTATGGTTTGTATCTGATATGGATGCATGATACATTAACATACAACAGACGAAGTTGCATTCAGTGCCAACACACACACACACACACACACACACACACACACACACACACACACACACACACACACACACACACACACACACACACACACACACACACACACACACACACACACACACACACACACACACACACACACACACACACACACACACACACACACACACACACACACACACACACACACACACACACACAGAGAGAATGAGTCATTCACCGAGGTCGAGAACCGTAGCCTTTCTGCAGCACATAACAAAAGCTGTAGGTTTACATTGACATCTAGTGGTGATCAGTGGTATTGCAGGTATTCTCTTATTTGTCCTGAAACATTTCACTTAATGATGAAACAACCAATGATAAGTGTGTTTTTATGGACCAGCTTTCATTTGGTTGCCAGGCAGATCAATACACAAATGCATTATGTCTGTAATGTACATTTCATAATGTCTTTCTGTTTAATACATTAGTCTTTCGGTTAATCTCTAGGACTTTTTAAATGTAATGATTGAAATGTGATACATACGTGTCTTGGTGGAATTATTATTAGTATTATTATTATTAGTAGTAGTAATAATAATGTATTTCTATATTATTTTCTATATTTTTTATTTATTAAAGGTGGGGTAGGTAATTTTGGAGAAACCAGCTCGAGTGCGCTAGAATTTGAAAATACACAGCCGGAAAAAATCTGCCACTTCCTTACAGAGCCCCTCCTCCAACACACACGAACGCGCACATGACCAATGAGGGCACGAGATAAATGTGTGCACAGATGGAAGGCTGACAGGCAGGTAGGCCATCCAATTATTTTAGCCGGGCCGGCTAAAATGATTGGTCGTGCTTTTTACAGTACTACGGCTTCCACAGATGACATGTTTTTATGGATTTTTTGTCAAAGCACTTCAGATATTCATTGCTATCGGGATGTTAAGAGCATTCCATGGAATATAACAAAAAGTGTATCTCGAGCCGGTTTCTCAAACGTACCTACCCCACCTTTAAGTAAAGGCGAAAGTAACACATACATGACAGAAATAGAAACCTTAAATCCAGATAACTTCTTGATTGAGCTTTAAAAATATGTATTTTACCAAACTGAATTATTGTATGTATTATCTAAGGACCATTTTCATCTGGAACCCCTAGACTTGTTTAATGCAACATTTAATAAATCAAATGATGAGCGATACATTAAATAAAATAAGTGTCAATAGAAAAACATTGAATAATGCAACATTTGCTGAAAGTGATAATAGCTCAGTTATGTCTGTATGTTTGCTGATGCTTGGTTAATGTATTATTTCTGGATGTTTTGGGTTGTGTTATTCTGCTCTAACCTGTGGCTCTGTGGCTGTCTTGTGATGGCTTCCTGTTATACTAACCCTAACAATGAGTTCTGCTCTGTCTGCTCTCTCTCCCCCCTCTTTCTCTTTCCTTATTTTGCTTCCTTTTTGCCCACTGCTACCGTCTTGCTGTCTCTCCCTCCCCGTGGTGTTTGTCCCCCTGTAATAGAGATCCAGGGTAAGTATCGCTCGCTACAGATCTGCTGCATCATCTCCTGGTTAACCCACATTCAGACTGTTCCTGCAGATGACCTTCCAAGCATGTGTGTCGTGTAACAGTTTGTGGGTATCACTACTTTAGAGATACAAGGGGTGATCCAACAGGTTCTTTGTTTATTAGGGAATTAGGGAATTACAACATGGAAAAGCCATAGAAGTTGACTTCAGGTGACAAAGAGAGCAATGGACCAGTGTCGGATGAACTGAGTCAACATACATGAGTCTATGGTCACATGAATAAGCATGATTTAATAACACAGAATACGTAACATAATAAAATACAATAAAAATTGGACACATTTAAATATAAACCAAAATAACAAAAGCCTTGAATCTTTATTTTATCACTCGGCCTCAAAATCCGGAATCAAGACCAATCCAAACGCCACTCTCCCATCTAACCCTGCAGCATATTACTCTTTACTCACGTTACTAAGGTGCTTATTTTCTATGTGTCTTATTTGTTATGATAACTTTGAAACAAGATGTCCACCTCCATGTATTTACAAGTTGAAGAAAAGGGTTGCGGAAATTAAACTTGATTCAAACGAACCCATAAAACAACCTGGTTGATTTAATTAAAACTCCTGAAACACATTCACTTTCACCAATATGTTTCTCTTCAAAGTTGGGTCTTTATTTGAATTCCTTTATTATTTAACCTTCATTAAACCAGGAATGTTTCATCGAGGTTATAAGAAAGAAATCAAGGAACCAATCATCACTCATATGTTAAAGAAGCAGTTTTGTTACACGTTGAATTAAAAAAAACATTGACTAAAATAAATCAGAGTTTAACAATGTGTTGTACTTTGGATGTAACACATAGCGAGATCAATGAAATAATATCTTCCTGCAACACATTCTATACTCAGAATACACAAATGCACTTTTTTCTCTTTGGGCATTTTGGGACATAAAGAAGTCCATCATTATTCTGTGATGAGGACACAAAGGTATTATTGCAGCAGACCAATCATTTCATGACCTTTTAGAGAACCACCATATGTTAACAGCCTGAAACAACTGATTATGAATATATCCTTTCAGTGCCGGATCAGTTAGATATTTTTCAGAAGTATAAATTGCATGAGTACGGCAGAAATATCTGAAAGGACATAAAGTATGCTGCGAAACTGTGGACAGCTACGGAGCACACAGCTAGGACTTAATGACTACAGACAGGGATTTGCAGACCAACCCATGTTTGGTAAGTGCATTGCATTGTGCAGTTACCGTGGCCTATGAGTAGAACAATACACACATAAGGAACATGTTATCTTCTTGACAACATATGTGAAAGCAGCTACCATGTCTTTTTTAGCAAACTACTAGTTGCAACACATGAGTTTGAAAGGGCTTTTTTAAAATTCTGGTGACAGACAGAGTTCAGCTTCTACAGTTGTTTGAGTTATGCAATCTTCTGCATGACTTCTGCAATTATCTTTGTAGTCACACTTTCATTTTGCTCTCATGCTGCCACTCGTCTCTTGTCCTCTCTTTCACTGCATGTTGTGACACTACAAATATATATTTCATGGCTGACTTTCAATGCATTGCACTAGTTTTTGTTAACAGTAGGTAGGATTGAGATGTTTTACACCAGGGGTGTCAAACTCAAGGCCCGGGGGCCACATTCGGCCCGCGACTTCATTTTATGTGGCCCCACAAGAGCTTTCAAAGAATATAATATGTTTATTATACGGTTACATGCTACAGAAGCATGTTTCCCATAAACAACATGTCCCACAATGCATCTCAAATATGACTTTTTTCTCAGAATTTGCCTTTTTTTCTTCAAAATATGCATTTTTTCATAGAATTCCATTTTCTCAGAATTAGATTTTTATTTCAAAATGTCACTTCTATTTCTTTTTTCTCCAGAATTTGGCTTTTCTTTTTAAATCATTTTGGGACATACGCACTGAAAAGATTTGCAATTATTTGCCCTAGACTTCTGCTTTCAGACGTAGTTAATTATGAAGTTATTACCCTATCCGATGATAATCCAATGCAGAGGCAATGATGTAATATAATACATTATTTTATATATATGATATATTTATATATGTATTTTTATATGGTCTTAAAGTTACAACCGGCCCTTTGAGTGCAACCATAATGCTGATGTGGCCCGTGATGAAATTGAGTTTGACACCCCTGTTTTACACCATACTTCTCCACTTATGTGTCCTTTTCTGTCATCGATGCATTTCTGTGCAATCACTGCAAGTGACATTTTTAGGAAGAAACACATAGTATGTGTTTTGGCTCTGTGTTGTTATTACGGGAGATGTGCACACTCTCGCACATTATGTGTGCACATAGCTGTTTATGGATACATTTAGACTCTAGTCTTAGTTACAACAAAAAACACAGTCCGTTGTAGACTTGTAGGCCTATAAATCATGTTTTACCAAGGTTATCCAAAGCTCTAATTATTGAAGTGAAAGGGCTCTCATAACCCACCATATGTTATTATGCCAGCAACAAACAGGGGACCCACAAAGTTAGCGGCCAGCTACATGTGATATTTAGCAGTTGGTGGAAACCAAAACAAAGCTGATAGACAGCGGTACGGATGTAACTTTTATAAGCATTGGATTACAATATCAAACAAGATGTTGCTGCTTACCTTGTCTCCCTGTGTTCGGTATGCTATGGTGACATTTCCTACACACACCTTCCACTTGCATTGTTTGCAACGTCACCTTCTTTCCTACTACATCACCCACATCCGAAAACCTCTCTTCTCCCGTCTTCTACCCTCATCTTCCCACTGAGCTGCTGGTTTCAAGCTCTTCTATATCATATGTGTTTCCCCCCTGCAGGGCGAGTGGACCTGCAGCCCCAGCTGGACAGTGCCATGCAGGATGTGACTGACATGTGTCTGCTGATGGAGGAGATGGAGAAGCAGGCAGTGCGCCGTGCCCTGGTGGAGGAGAGGGGGCGCTTCTGCACATTCATCGGCTTCCTGCAGCCTGTTGTGGTGAGTGGGGGGGGGGCTATAGTCTAAAGCTCCTTACACACCAAACTGACACCAAAGAACACGTCCCGACGGAACGTCTCCTGCGTCTTGGCCATGTTTCGCACTGGAACACACCGCAAAGACTTCAGCCGACGGCCAAGTTGCACGTACGAACTGCGCATGCGTGAGTGGCAATGCGTGATATAATTAGGCAATAGCTCACGACAGGCCGTGGTATATGCTCATTATATCACAGCTAAGGGCGTGGTTCGGCCCGACGCGGAGCACAACATAATGCGAGGTGGTTGCTATGCAACAACACTAACAGCTAGCGAACATTTTAGACAGAGAGCGTTGATCCATTATTTGGCTATTTATTTACATGCATTTGTATGTTGCCGTTTATTGTGCACCCACTGAAAACCTGTCCAGCATCAGTAGCATGGCTTACGAGGTTACTTGTTGAGGTTGTTCTAGCTGTTGCTTGGCGTGGTGAGAATATTGCTTCACTTTCTCCGGTCCCCGAGATTGGGCTTCCAGTAGCTCTCGAGAGAGCTTTCGCACCTGTGGCCACTAACGGTCATAATTTCTCTGCTTTGTTTCAAGACCTGCATCAGAAAGCTTTTGAATGGTGGTACTTCTCCAGTTGGTCTACCTGCTCTTCACGTAGCTCTGCATGTCGTCGTTTAGGTGCTTTTTTTTCTGGAGATAGGCACTGCTCAATCCACTCCTCCATAGTAAGACCTCCCGGAGGTCGAAGTTAATCTTAAATGTTTCCATTTTATGCTTTGTAAGTTTGTTTCGTAAAGGAAGAAATTTAAATATATTTATAAAACTGCCAAGTTAAATCAAGCAATCTGATTGGTCGATAGCGTTTTTGCGGACCTCTTTGATTACAGATTTGAAAACAACGTTGCTTGCTTTAAAAGTAGCACAATTCATTATGTCAAACCATGGAAAGTATCTAGATATCCCTGCCCTGATGCCAAAGGAACTGCACACTGAATATGTTTTGCCGTTTGATGTCTATGTCTGGACCGCTGTGTAAAAAGGAGGGTTTCTGCCCCGTTACTTCTCCGCTGCTTTCTTGTTCCAATTTGAAAAGCCAGTTTGCTTTTCAGCTCAACTGTATACTGTTTTTCTCAGGCGCGGAGGGATACTGACGGCTAAGAACCAATCAGATTGCTTGATTTGACTTGTCCGTTTTATAAACAAACAACAAATAGCGTGTGCGTTCCATTTTCACTCTACAGCGAGAAGCTCATGGGGCTTTCCCGAACCTGTGTCGAGAGCTGGAGTTAAATTAAATCTCAGATTTGCCTTCTTAATAGTTTGTTTGGGTCCCTCACTTCCGCTTCGCTTCTCATGCACTGATTCGCTAGCTGAACAGCCAATCAGAGTGATTTCTTTGGCCGATAGCCTAGCGATTCAACATGTCAAATCGGCGGCGGAAGGTGTCCACACAGCCGAAAAGACACGACGGTGCAGTACACACCAATCTGAGTAGGGTGACCTGACGCTCATCGACGGCCCGACATCTATTACAAGCGCAGTGCATGTTTCAATCATGTTTTATAGAATGGAGAGATTGCCATGCTGGGAGAGATCACACACCTCCAGGCCATCATTGATGACCTCACTGTGCTGACAACTGATCCTCACAAACTGCCGCCAGCTAGTGAACAGGTACCACACACACAGACACACAAACACACACATGTGCGTGCTGAAAGGAAAGAAACTAATGATATTACAACCTCTCTCTCTCACAGGTGATAAAGGACCTTAAGGGGTCGGACTACAGCTGGTCCTATCAGACCCCCCCCTCATCCCCCAGCAGCTCCTGCTCCCGCAAGAGCAGCATGTGCAGGTACTCACACAAACACACACACACTACCAACAACTTATGGTTGCTCGACAATACTTTTTTGTAAAGAAAGAGGAGCCTCCCTGTGTGTGTGTTACTGTGCTATTGTCTATGTGTCAGTACTTCATTACTGTGTGTCCAGTTATCATCACTCTTAATGGAATCCTACATAAACCACAAACCACCTTCAGACACAGAAACAATCTTCTAAAAAGTGGACTAATTATATTTAATTTGCCACAAATAGCAGAGATCATCAGCATACGCGCATATCTGCTTTTCATAGGGGTTAACACAATTCAAAATAAATAATACAAGAAGAATACTGTAAACTAAGCAGTTTAGTCTGAGTAGTTCTTTGTCTGAAAAACATCACTGTATCTCTGTCAGTTTATGCATGGAGTCGCAGGCAAAGCTCAGAAGCATGCGAGTTCACAGCCTTTTGCCTGCAGTGTTTAGTGTGTGTGTGTTTTCCCTGGATCCTCATGAGCTTACACACTCTCTCTCCCACCCCTCTCGCCCTTTCTCTCCCCCCTTTTCCCTCACTATAACCATCACTCTCTGACTGTACTTGTCTCCCTTATTTCTATTTGTGTCGTTTGTCTGTGTGCACTCGTGTGATCTGCCCTCTTTCTCTTGGATCCCTGGTTTCCTTTCTTTTCTGGGGTCTTTTTACTGTGACTGATTGAATTTGCCATCTCATCGCTAACATTCTAAATCAACGACTACTCCTCAACTTCACCTATCAACCTCCACCACAAAATCCTCCTATCACCAATTTATCATCTTTCCCAATAACCAAACCCTTCCTAAACCATCACTTTAATCATGCTCTCCACTAAATACTGTCCTTACTGCACAATGGCACCCATCACCTTCCTCACATCCTCCCCTCACACTCCTCACCCTTCCCTCAATCCACCCTCCTCTGCACCTTACCCTCCCAACTCCCACTGCAGCAGCGTCAACAGCGCCCACAGTAGTGCCTCCCGTTCATCAGGGGGAGGCGGTGGTGGTGGTTTTGGTGGAGGCGGTGGAGGCTCCCAGCCCCACTCACCCACCTCATCCTCCTCCTCCTCCTCCTATCGCTACCGCAGCAACCTGCCGCATCAACCCCCACCACCGGGGGGCATAGCAGCACACCGCCTCAGCAGCGTCTCCTCCCACGACTCGGGATTCGTGTCCCAGGATACAAACATCTACTCCAAGCCCCCCTCACCCATGCCCTCGGACATCACTAGCCAGGTAAGCCAAAATACACACATAATATACTCCAAAAAAAAACGTGTGCTATCTTAAAATGCCTTGTGTTCAATATACTTCCACACAATCATACAAAGACAAAGCAGGGTATCAGGTTGCAGACATTACAAACAAATGATTAAAGAGGCTCTGTTTTGCTTTTTGGGGTTTGCCCTTCCCTGTATACTGTATACTGTACTGTATACTGTATACTGTATAGGTTTTTGTGCATGTAAATGGTCTGCTAAGGCTAAAATCCCAAAGTTCCCTCCTGGGGGAGTTCCTCTTAAAATGTTGGGGTTCAGTCATGAATTGGAATAGCATAAAACATCAGGATTTAACTTTCTATAATGGTCTTATTTTGGAAATCTAGCAGAATGATCTCACCTAACTGGCATTTGGGGAAAACATATATATTCAGGCTTCACAGATGCAATGCTCACACTGACTCATTGAGTCCTGGCAAATCATTAATATGTTTTCTGCTTTTTTGTTGTTTTGCTGTAGAAGTCGTCCAGCTCAGCATCGTCAGAGGCCTCAGAAACGTGCCAATCAGTCAGTGAATGCAGCTCCCCCACCACCGTGAGTACTCCCATTCAAACTGGACAATAGGCAGTCATCAGCGTAACACTCAATCCAAATGAAAGTGATTTAAGTATGGCAGAAATAGAATAAAACCGGTAATTTTGTTATCAATGTATCCTTGAAATCAGAGCTTTACATTTGTGTTTTTCATAACAAAAACTAAAACATCCCTTAAATTATTTCACCCCTTATGTTTAATTACATTGTTTGAACATTAAAAGAGTTATTGGTGTGTTCATCTATCTGTGAACTGCCTCCAATACACGGTTGTATTCCTACATTTTTTGGCATCACAGTTAGATGAATTAGTTATGATTAGACAATTTAATCTGTTCCATCCTCCATCCACAGCGTGTCAAAGCTGTGATGGATGCATGTCAGAGGACACTGCCATCTGTTCAGCAAAAAAGTTCGCAAATATGTCTCTTAGTGGTATCATAAATCCAACAGCTTGAAGTTGTAACTTTCTTCAACACATTTTTTTACGGTGGCAGTGATGAACATAAAAAAAATCAAATCTAGTATAATAGGACCGTTAACAACTGATAATTGTGGTGGTGGCATAAAGCCATTTCAGAACAGAATTATACAACACATGCTGTTTGAAATTATGAGTTGCATTCACCACGGTAGCGGGAGTTTAATGGATTTTTTAAAACAGTGGGAGACTTTGACATCTGGATGATCAGGCAAACCTGCAGTAGTAGTAGCTCTCTGTGGGCTAAATGGACTCTCCAGCAGAGAAGGCATTTTGGTGGTACAATATCAAACAACATTGAATCAAACACCATATACCTACGAGAGGACGAGTAAAATTCAATCTCACATGTGAAGTTTTTGTTGAATAAAGGCTTTCTTGCAGAAATTAGTTTGAACTGGATTTTTTTAGGAATATATCTTCCTAAGCACAAATGATTACTATTAGCACATATGTTTCTGGCTTGCTGCATTGGAAGAAGATGTTTCCTTTCAAGGATATTTTATGAATTATAAGGTGTCCTTGTGTGCTTTGAAAGGCGCCTCAAAATAAAATTTATTATTATGAAGTTACTGGCTGATTTAGTGCAGTAGAGATGCAGTGATGCAGCAAGAAGTTAGCATTCCAAAAAAAGTCCCGGACAAAATGGCAGAATATGTGATCAGTGACAAACAAACATTTGTTCGACCAAGAAGTTTTGTTCAGCAGGACAATCTCCACATAAAAATACAACTTTTATTATTTTTGAAGCGGAAATTCATTCGCTAGAAGTAAAAAGCTAACGTTAGGCCATAAACAATGCTAAGCTAATGGCGGCTAATGGCAGCTAATGGTGGCTAATGTCGGCGTGATGATATTTAATAGTCTCATTCAGCTGCTTGTTAGCAACCGTAGACTTCAAGACAAGAGAATTGGAAGTGGTAAAATGCGAACTTATTTCTGGTTAATGGACACTTTCATGACTTTACTACAATTCTGGTTAATGATTTGCAGCATCTAGCATTATCCCTTGCTAACTGATTTGGTTCAGATCAACAGCAAAGTATGCATGGATTGTATTTTGTCTTGTATTCACCACTTTAGTTGGTGCAATCACACCCACATAAACATCTTGAATATAACAGATTTTATTTATGCTTGAGAGCTTGTCCCTTTCATTATACATTATTTGACCAGCATGCACATCTGTTAGCAACATAAATACAATTCCAATGATGCTCGCGAGGCAAAGTACATTTTCATGTCGGATTTTAAGCAGCATCTGCCATCAACAACAGCCTGCATATATGTCTGTGTTCCCTTTCAGTTGATTAACACCTTTTACTACCATCTGATGGCAGTCAGTGTATGATACATCTCCAATTTGAGTGACATGCATTGTCTAGAATCTAGATTGATTGCACTCACCACATACACTGGTAACCTTGCCCAACCACCTTGCAGATGTTGCAAAAACAATCAAATACACTTCTGTTCTCTCTAACACATCCCATTGTCTTTCTAACAAATGTAGTAGATGCGAACATGTAGGCTTTTTAGAAATCACTTTTTCTAGTCATTTTGACGCACTTTTGACACTAATTGTATTTTCTATTCTAAATATAATAACTGCGTCTTGATTTCCAACCCAGTTTATATTTGAACACGGCCACTTCCGTATGGCAAAAACATGGAAGCAGCGTCACCCTTTGCGTTTCCATCCACCAAAATATGAATTTGGCAGCTACAGTTACTTCATACAGCATATTTTTAAGCGTTTTGCAGCATGGCTTGCGCTTGGAGTGACTGCAATGCCAGTTGCATTTTTTCCAATCTAGGGTCAAAGTGATATAAGTTGTTCAGATAGGGACATGTTAGGAACGTGACACTCAAATGCATGATTCAAGACAAAGGGAACACATCTAAAGTGTAGTACAACAAAAAATAACTATTTTAGAAGCAACACGTAGCAAAAGCAAACTGCCAAAACATAGGACTAAATAAACTTGACTATGTGAAATAACAACAAAGGTTCTTGGCTTCAAACGCTAGCTCTCTTGACTACACATTGAAAGAAGACAAACTGGCACAGGACAAAGGGAGACGAGGACTTTATAATATATACAAAAGGTAATGGGACTCAGGTGGCAACAATCATGTGTAGGGTTGACAATCTCAATGGTGGGAAATCACACAATGGCAGAAAGTCAAAAAACGAGAAGGAAAGGTAAGTACAAAATAAAAGCGCAATGACACAGAGAAAAACAAGACTAGATATAAGTGACTCTAACTTAAAGAGTGAACAATGAGACATGACTAAACTGAAAAACCTAATTCTACACATGGACTATAAACTAAACATGAGGAAGAGCTAAGTCGATGCGGAAGTGGGCATGGTCGAATCTAAACTGGGTTGAAAAAAAGATAGACGCGTCCCTGATCTTATGTTTCTTACTTGGTGTGTGAGGCTACTGTAGAGTAGATGAGTGTATGATGCTTTTATTCTCCTGTGATTGGCCCAGTGATCGTCCACCACAGCTGGCCAACTCTGTCTCTGTTTCTCTCTGATGATGTGACTATGTCTCTCATCCCGCAGTTTGGCACGTCCTTCGCTACCTTCCGCCCTGCTCTCTCTCACTCTGGCTCCCCCAGGCCACTCTCTGTCATTCTTCCTGCCTCGTCCCCACCCTATAACTGCCCCCCCGGATCCGGCTCCTCCTCTCCCACATCAAAGGTTCCGATGTGGAAGGTTTGTTCTCCATTCGCTTCCATTTTTT
Organism: Pseudochaenichthys georgianus; assembly: GCF_902827115.2. NCBI lineage: Eukaryota > Metazoa > Chordata > Actinopteri > Perciformes > Channichthyidae > Pseudochaenichthys > Pseudochaenichthys georgianus. Next base: position 10,612,683 of record NC_047505.1, on the reverse strand, counting down.
CAGTTGCTCTATTTTTTCTGTTTCTGTTTCATACGTTTCAGTTAATGCCTTTTATTTTCACTTTCATTACCTTTTTAACTCATTCGTAACCACATTGCTTTGCTTTCTGTGTTCATCCCAACTTATTGTGTGTACTTTTTTTTTGGCCCCCCCTGTCAATGGTTTTGCAATCTGGGGTCTGGAGATTTCCAAAACTAAACAGGGTGTTGAAAGCTGGCCATTCCAACTCATCAAGATAAAAACACGGAAATACTCAAAAAGCCCCCAGCCCACATGCACACACACTCTTCCAAGCACTCCCACACAATCCACCCGTAAAGGCCCCCTCTCTCTGCACTCAGATGAAGGGCTTCAAACTGCTGGATAGTGGACAAGTCTCTTGTGCTAACCCTACCTGCTACTTCCTGTTTCTTAATTTGACTCACCTCTTCAGGATTGGTCCAAAGCAGGTCAGTACGAGCATGCAGGGGCGGCAGCGGTAGTTCAGAGAAGAAAGGAACCACTTGATAGACTGAGGGAGAACGAGATGTCGCCGGTCTCCCAGGGATACACCACACCTACACAGCCCGAGGACGCGCAGAGACACAGGATGACACCGGCCAACATGGCTGCCAAGGTAATGCCGAAAAGCAAGGATATAAGTGTATTAAATGTATTCATATACTATATTTATATGCAATATTGTCCAGAGTATAGTGTAGCAAAGCCAAGACCTGTTGGCCCCCGGTAGATAGACACAACATCTTGCAAGAAACAGCGTCTCAGGGCTTCTTAACATTTAACGACCTATTATTGATGCATACCCACTTAACAGGAAGAAACTCAGCGAACAGACGATATTAACAATTTTTACCTAAACGTAACACAATTCCAACACCAAGCGTCTAAATCGTCTAAACCAGGGGTTTTCAAAGTGTGGGAAGGTGAGCCTCCCCTCAGAGAACATAAGCGCCCCCCCTCCCAATTATTATTGCTATTATTATTATTATTATTATTATTGTCGTTGTTGTTATGCAGGGGTATTATTATCCAGTGGAATGCCCTTACCTACTGGCCTAGTTAAATCAAAGTGGTTACTTTTTTTTGGCTGGGCAGTGTAGTTTTACACACCGTCTTATTTGACTTTCTCAGGACTTAAAACAGTTTTTTGGGGGAAGACCCCCACAAAGAAAAAAATATATTTACACACGTAAGGTCATCATCTTAACAGTTGTTTATGCTCATCGAGTCATCTGTGAGCAGAGCATCAAGTTGGCATGCCTATAACAGCTGAATGCAGCGAATACCATCTTGTTCAGCAAAACACCTCACAAACTGATTAAGATCTAAAGCTTTAGTGCTTTTTGATTCAATGCTGAGTACAGCCAAACTTGACAGTCTCTTCTCTGTCATTGTAGACCGCAAATACCTCATTCCTTCCGTCTATTTGGGTCCGAATGCGCCGTCCCGTTCAAATAAAATCATCGCCAATCACATTTCATCGCTTGCGCCAGGGCCGGGGGAGGGGTTACAAGGCTCGCGTCTTGTGCTGCATTCACTTGCACTCGGACATTAGTAGGGGTGTAACGGTTCACAGAAGTCACGGTTCGGTTCGTACCTCGGTTTGGGGGTCACGGTTCGGTACGGTTCGGTACAACAAGAAAAAGCAAAAAAAACTCCCAAATGCGTAATTCCAGGTTTGTTGTTATTTATTTTTGAACAGTAGTGCACGTTTCAGTTTAAAAATAAGGAACTCTGACATTTTGAATAATTAACTGTATTAAACAGTTAAAAACAAACCATAAACAGCACCACACACTCAGATGGCCATAGTATCTATAATGGCTGATGTCAAACTAAAAGGTTTCATCAAGCTGTAAAACTAAAAAGGATGTCTTGAAAACATTACATCATAAATAATAAGAAAGTGTTTCCAGAGAGCAAAGTCGTTGAAAAACATTATGCCAAAAGCTTCCGTTATTTATTTTGGTCTCACGGCTTTCATGTCTATTGACTTATTAAAAACAGCGGGGATCAGCTGCTGAACAGCTGTTGTCTTTCGCCGGGCTCTGGTGATTGGCTAATCCGGGTGATCCCTTCTGATGTGATTTAGCATGTTTGGCGTGTGTTACCATTAGCATACCGCACCGCTATCGAACAACGCCGACACACCGTCCTCGTCCGATCCACCTCTCGCACACTTCATCATTATTGTAGTCCACAGGGAACCCGAAATGTTCCCACACAGCTGATTCAAAAGAAGCAGGTGGGTTCTAGCTCCTGTGTGGTATCTGAAATCGCCATACTAACTTTTCTTCTTCTTGTATTTAGTTCGTTTTGTTGTTGTTTCTTCTTGTTCTTCATTTGTTGTTTAAGGGCGGCTGGCAAACAGCTTTTAGGCGCAATACCGCCCCCTGGATTATATATAGTGTAGTGGATGCTGCCCTGAAGGACAGACTTTTTTCCCACTCGTAAAAAAAGGCGTATTCGCCGTGTGACTGCATGTGCCGAACCGTGACGTCCGAACCGTGACGGTACGGGACGAATACGGATACCGTTACACCCCTAGACATTAGGGATTTTCTCTCATAAATGTCCGATGAGCCACAACTTTTATTTCAAAACAAAGCTGCCAACTGGGGTGGCAGCTGGGGTGGCAAGGCTATTTTTAGGGTGGCAGTTTCCACCCCATGCAACCCCGGTAGATCCGCCCCTGCTTGACCGGTACTTGCTTTTGATCAAAGTCAATGCGGAAAACCCGCACTCACACAGGTAGGCAGAGGTGAAGGGAAAGAGCACTTTTACAGCCTTTTTGGCGAGGTGGGGGAACTCGGTCTCCACAGACAGCCAAAAGTGTGCAAGTGACATTGTCTGCCAGACGCTGTCTCCTCTTTCACTTTAGGTAACTTCACAAAAAAAATCGATCCATCATTTTAATTCAAAAATAAAAAATGTTATAGATGCCATTGCTCCAACTAAGATAAAGGAAGTGACTGGCAAGACAATATCTCCATGGAGAAAGGCTATGACCGTGATAACTGAAAAAAGAGTGTCGAAAAGCTGAACGCAGGTGGCGAAAAACAAATCTCCAGGTTAATTTTGAAATCTATAAATTTATAATTTGGAATTTAAAATTGCATGACAGTCTTTCTTCTCTGACATCATTGCCAAAAACAAAAACAACACACGTGACTTGTTTGCTACTGTCGACAGACTACCTAACCCCCCAGTGTCAGTAGCCTCTGAATTTTTATCCACCAGGGCGTGCAATGATTTTGCCTCCTTCTTCACTGACAAAATTCAGAAAATTAGACAAGCAGTCAGTGCCTCTGCATCAGGTACAGCAAATGTGTTGTCTCTGTATCCACTTAAAATCAATTCAGGCATCATGACACAATTCCATCAGATTAATGATAAAACCTAGAGGACATTATACAACTTCTGAAATCCTCCTCCTGCTGCCTTGATATTATTCCAACAGGCTTTTCAAAAATGTTTTTCATTGCATGGCCTCAGATCTACTTCAGTCTCTTCACTCAGGTGTTTTTCCACAGGCCCTAAACACGGTAGTCATTAAACCGCTCTTAAAAAATAATAATCCCAGATGCTTCAGTAATTAACAATTACAGGCCAATATCAAACCTCCCATTTCTAGGTAAAATCATTGAAAAAGTAGTTTTTCAACATTTGAGTAATTTCTTGCATTTAAATAACTGTTTCGATGTTTTCCAGTCAGGCTTTCGTCAAAACCACAACACTAAGACTGCTCTTGTAAAGGTATTCAATGACATCCACTTAAACACAGACAGTGGCAGAACTTCAGTGTTAGTATTATTAGATCTCAGTGCTACGTTTGACACTGTTGACCACAACATATTACTAGACCGACTGGAAAACTGGGTGGGACTTTCGGCAACAGTTTGAATCCTACTTAAAGGACAGAAACAACTTTGTTTCTATAGATAAATACACATCTGAGTTGACAAATATGACATGTGGGGTTCCTCAAGGCTCCATCTTGGGGCCTCTTCTCTTTGACATCTACATGCTACCACTGGCTCAGATAATGAAAAACTACAAAATAAGTTACCATAGCTATGCGGATGACACCCACATGTACATAACCATTTCACCAGGAGACTATGCTCCAATTCAAACACAGAGTAAGTGCATTGAACAAATCAATGACTGGATGTGTCAGAACTTTCTCCATTTAAACAAAGATAAAACTGAGGTAATGTTTTTTGGAGCCAAGGCAGAAGATATAAAAGTTAGCGCTGAGCTTCAGTCTGCAATGTTCAAAACAACAGATAAAGCCAGCAATCTAGGTGTAGTCATGGACTCTGACCTGAGTTTCAACAGTCACATTAAAACAGTTACTAAATCAGCCTACTATCACCTAAAGAATATATCTAGGATTAAACTCTTACTACTTTTAAATCCAGGCTGAAGACTTTTCTTTTTTCCGCTGATTTTAATTGATATATTCATATCTTAAACTGCACTGTAATTTGTATTATCTTTGCTTTTTAAATTAGTGGTTTTAAATGTCATTTTATATCATTGCTTTTAAATGAGTGTTTCTAGATATCATTTTATAATATGTTTCATAATGCTCTTAATTTCTTTCATGTTTGTAAAGCACTTTGAATTGCATTGTGTTGAAAGGTGCTATATAAATAAACTTGCCTTGCCTTGCCTTACCTTTACTGTTTTGTGATCAAATGTTCTGTTCAAGGGCATAACAACACTGTTGAAGGTTAATCCAATGTCTCTGTGTCACTTTGAAATGATTACTGATGATAATCCATCATTACATTTTTGGCAATAAACGGCTTAGCATGGTTAGCAGTCAGGAGCGTCAGCTTTAGGACATGTGTGTGCGTCATTCTAACTGACCAATGGTAATGTTTATATGGATTTATGAACCGCCCCTCGATTCTATTGGCTCTAATGGTTACAAAGAGGTGTCAATCACCCAATTTGACCAATAGGTTCCAGAGATACGGCCATACGTAATGCATGTGTCTCACGCCTAGACTACTGCAACTCCCTCCGGGCTGGTCTACCTGCATGTGCCATCCAACCTCTGCAGCTCATCCAGCATGCAGCGGCTCGTCTGGTCTTCAACCTTCCAAAATGTCCCCATAGCACGCCGCTCCTCCGCTCACTTCACTGGCTTCCAGTATCTGCTAGAATCCACTTCAAGACTATGGTACTTGCGTACCATGCTGCGAATGGATCTGGCCCTTCCTACATCCAGGACATGGTTAAACTGTACACCCCAGTACGTGCACTCCGCTCTGCATCGGCCAAACGGCTCGCTGCACCAGCACTGCGAGGGGGACCCAAGTCCCCATCAGCAAAAACACGTCGGTTTGCTATTCTGGCTCCAAAATGGTGGAATGAGCTCCCCATTGACATCAGGACAGCAGAAAGCTTACACATCTTCCGGCGCAGACTGAAAACTCATCTCTTTCGACTCTACTTCGAGCGATAGAATTACTAACAAAGAATTGCTAACAAAGCACTTATATACTAATCAAGGACTGGCTTATCTAAAGCCAGTTGAGTAGCACTTGAAATGTTTTTGCTCTATGAAACCTGATGTACTTATATGATTCTGTTTTCTTCAAGTTTGTATCTTGTTGGTCGAACGCACTTATTGTAAGTCACTTTGGATAAAAGTGTCTGCTAAATGCAATGTAATGTGTAATGCATAGGTCTGACTGGCAGCCTGCGCAGCATTACGCATGTGGCCAAAAAGGGCATAGAGGTCAGGCTGAACTTTCCAAAAAGGTCAAAATACAGTTGTAATTGGATGGAATGAATACCTATAGTGATATTTCAATAAAATAAATGGCGCTGATGGTAACCAAATGTACCCAAAGGTGAGTCCGCCTGGACCTGCCTGTGCCAAAATAGTCTAAAGAAATTCAAGTTTCACTAAATTAGCATCAATCTTGACACAGGGTACTTATGATATATTGTGGTTTGGATCCCTAAAGGTTTTGGGCTACTATTCCATCAGTCAAGGGTGGTTTTCACTATAAATAATGGGTCTTTTTTAGGGCAATATTAGAATTTACATTGTAATATCATTGCTTTGATAATGCTAAGAGTCGGAACATTTCCTACACATTCCTAAGCGGTTGAACAATCACAACAGAGCCGGCCAGCTAACCAATCAGAGCACATTGGGCTTCCGTTTCAAAGAGCTGTAGGGGATGTTGGATGGATGGGAGTGAATAAAAGAGGATCACATTAAATACATTTGTGTGATTTAGTAGAGAGATACAGTTGTTTTAGGGAATTATACTGTTTTTCAACTTTAACCAAAGTCGGGAGAGTAGTTTTTCCGTTATATCATTTGGGGACATAATGTTTGTTACCTCTAGTCTAGCTGACAAGCGTTATACTAAACTTCATCAATTAATGAGGATGACTAAATATATTATTGTCTTAAATACAAAAAATATTGAAGTTTTAACAATATGCGAACATTTGTTCAAACTTTCAATTTCATTATAAATGTAAATTTGGGAAAAGGGTATAACTAAGCATTAGAAGAGGTTTTGCCGACATAAATTACATTTGTCATTTTAATTTTTGTGTTTGAGTATTATCTGGAACTGTGAACTATATCACATTAATTGCCTGCTTGGATTGCGATCGACCGGTTGGTGACCACTGGCTTAAGCCAAACTGACTTGCTTATGTGACATGTGATCGGGACAAAGTTTGTGTTTAAACACCATTCTAATGTTTCCTCTTTCTGTCCTCAGCATGGAGATGAGGTTTCTCCAGCAGCCAGTGACCTGGCCATGGTTCTGACCAGAGGACTGAGTATGGAGCAGCAAAAGAGCAACAGGGACTCTCTGCAGTACTCCAGTGGCTACAGCACAGAGACTACAACCCCATCCTGCTCTGAGGACACAATCCCCTCCCAAGGTGAAACTCTAATCTACTATACACCTTTTGCCTGACAGTGCAAGTTTACCCATGATTAATCCTGATATTGCCTGCAACTATTGCTGTAAAAGCCGAGTCGTAGTGCAAATGGCCAACAATTGGAGATGGATACACAGTATGGATGTCTCAAAATGGAAAAATCAGAACCAAAACCTCTAAACAGGTTCAGGATAAATAGCTGGAGGCAGTCGGAGCCTGATGAAATAGAACTGTATTCACAAAAAAGATCAATACACCAACCTGCAAATTACATAATACAGTGGTCAGTTCAATCAGCACAATACAGAACAACTACAACATGAACTGTCGGCTGTGAAAACAAACCACGTCATCTGTCAATCTTTCAAAACCTCTTTTTGTCCACGAGATTACACTTTTAGGAAAGTGCTACCATGCTTTACTCTCATAAGTACAGCAACTTTGACAGCTTTGAGTTATGAAAGATATTCTACCAGGCATATTTTTGAAGTTTGTGAAGGAAAAGCAGCACAACTAGGATTGAAAAAGTGTTGGCAAAGTACATCCTATTCATGGTACAATTGTAGGAAAATCACTAACATCTAGCTGCAAAAAAGGTTCAAGTACACGTAGCAACACTTTCTTAGTGAGTACAAATACCCTTTTTTATGGTAAAAGAAATAAGTTAGATATTGCCACCAAGAGGGACTGAATACTACTTTCAATTGCACAGTTGTGTCCAAGAACCCTGGCTCTTTGCAAGTCCTAATGGGGTCATTGATTCTTATTTGATTTTAAACATAAAATGTCCTGCGCCAGCCCACACTCACTGACCAGCTTTCTCAGAAATGCAAGGAAATGAAACCACTAGATTAATTCTTGCACCTGCAATTGGTCTGTTACATGGAACCGCTCCTCAGATTCCTGTCCATGTTTGCTCTTACCTGTGAAAGAGGGCATTACCAATTTCTTTCAAACAGCAATATATGTTTTGCTAAAGTCTCAAGTCATGGCCCAACCTTCCTAGAGTTCATCAATCCAATATCAGATTATTTTGCTAGCCATGCTCTGTGATTTACGAAACTGCCTTCTCAGATCACGTATAATAGGTTGGTAAACACATTTCACAAGGGTCATGAGAACTTCTCGCATTCCTTGCAGAAACATGGTAATTGCATTGCTAGCATATCCATCCGGTGTTAAATGCTTCTAGTGCTAAATCAATGTAGAGGAAATCATTTGTTGAGGCATCATGTTCCCAACCTCTTCACGGAAATTGATACCAACATATTTTGTGCTGCATAAAAATCAGCAAGATACAGTTTTTAACTTTAATTTACTAGGTCCATCTTAAATGTCTTGGTTCACGTTACCGTTAGTGTAGGCATAAGCCCACTGGGTCACCGCTACCGTCTTTAGCTACCATAATCAAACAAAGTGAATCATCCATTTAATTATTCAAGCAGCTGGCACAGTATGACAGTTCTTTCCTTGACAGTAGCTGGGAGAGGACAATTTATGTCAGGACTAAATTGAATATTATTAAATGTTTGTGCATTTCAAGACTGGCTGTCAGTATCAGGCATCTTTTATCAAAATAGCATACCATTATAATGTTGCTTTAATAATAATTTCTGTGCTTATCCGATAATGTAACCACAATAAATTGTCTTTCTTGCCTTTTCTTTGTGATCCTCAATCACTTTGTGATCTTCAATCACTTGTCTCCCTTCTCCCTTACCCTCCCACATTAGGTTCTGATTATGACTGCTACTCAGTGAATGGTGATGCTGAAGGTGCAGATGGCCAGACAGAGTTTGACAAGTCCTCCACAATTCCTCGCCACTCTAACATCGCTCAGAACTACCGGCGCATGATCCAGACCAAGAGACCAGCGAGCACAGCCGGACTACCCAGTGGGGTTCTAGGTCCTGGGGGTCATCTTATATCCGGGGGAGGTGGTTCAGGTACTCCAGGCACTGCCACCATCCGCCGAACCCCGTCTACGAAACCGGGCGTGAGGCGCACACTGTCCAGCGCAGGGCCTATTCCAATCCGACCACCCATTGTGCCTGTCAAGACACCTACTGTTCCAGGAGACTCACATTCACCTAGGGCAAGTGGTGGGTACGCAGGTGGAGCCCACTCAGGTGGGGTGCCTGTACGTGTGGGTAGTGAAGAGTGTGTCTTCTTTACTGGAGTTGAGGATGCACAGGGAGCACTTGATTATGTGAAGGCATCACCGAAGCGCCTCAGCCTGCCTAATACCGCCTGGGGATCAGGGGCGGCATTAGAGATCTACACCCAGCAGCATGGAGGCCTTGCCATGGGAACAGGCTCAGGGGCCGGGTTAGAGGAGGATCAGATGATCGCGGCCAATCGGCACAGCCTAGTGGAAAAGATCGGCGAGTTAGTTGCCAGTGCACACGCCCTTGGAGAAGGGCAGTTTCCTTTCCCCGCCCTCCCTGATGACCCGGCCCTGCAGCCAACCGGCCCCACCGATAGTGAGATAGAGATGGCAGAAGGGTCCGGCGACATGTTGACCACCATCAGGAGAGGGGTCCGTCTCCGCAAGACCGTATCCAATGACCGCTCAGCACCACGTATCTTGTGATTCGAGGAGAAGCAGGAATAAGATGATACTTGTCAGCCAATAGGGAGTCAGGTGTTGGTGTGGTGCAACCCAACAGCCTAGTACATACACAAACACTTAACTATGTAGGGAAGCTATAATATAACAGATGATGAATAAAAACATACACAAAAAAAGTTTAATGACACCATTAGAGTAAATGATATATAATATAATGATAATAATAACATTAATGATGTTAACTCATGGTGACAAATAAAAGTGAAATACTGAATATTGACAGGCTCCTAGCAGGCCACTATAACTAGTGTATGTCGGACGCATGTTTGTCTTCTTTACACCTTCACCCAGGGACGAAAAACAGATACGTGAAAAAAAAGGGCAAAGAAAGAGAGAAAGACTGGGTTCTGTTTGTCAATTACACCTTTCCCCATCCTCTTCTCCAACTAACCTGACTGTCTACTCCTAGATGAAAGACTAATGACTGATGGAGGTCCCTGTGGGGGGTGAGAGTGCCATGTGACCAGCTGGATTAGAACCCAGGCTATCTCAGCAGCGACATACTGTACTTATTAGCCCACTGAACTTTAGCTTTGGTATTAGCACGGGGAGCTAACAGGCCAGAGGTCCCCTCTGGTTCATCCTAATGTAAAAGAGTGTTTAAAAAATACTGTTGGCATTGAACCGTGCTAGTTCCCCCTTCCCCTCTCTTGTGTGTGTGGTGCATTCATGTGTATGCATGTGGGCAAAGGCGAGTGTGTGTGCACGTGATTGATTGTTTGTGTGTGCGCGAGGGGTGGGTAGAGCTCTGCTGCAGGACAGCTGGTTACCCAATGAGGGCAGGGCTTTTCTCCTGTGTGTTGTACCTGTATTTTCTTGTTTATATCGTGATGTCATTTACCTTGTTACAACTGTACGAGAAGTAATCCAGGCGTATAGATATTCATATATATTTTCTAGAACCAGAGAGAAAATGTTAATCAGAAATGGAGCAATAAATGTGTTTTATTTTCTTGTTTCTAAGAAGAGGATAAATGGAGGACTGTGGGTTCTCCTTTATCACATTCAGGCAATCATCAGGAATGCTAAATTATATGTTGACTGTGAATTCATGCCTCACCACTTTGGTGTGTCTCTCTCTCTGTCGCTTTTTCTTTCTAGTGGAGGAAATGGATTTCAAAAATGTTGAAAAACGCTCAAACTGTAAAGCACTTTGAGAGTATGTACAATAGCTGCTAGATGTTGCTGTCGTCATACCTTATGCAAGGGAGAGAGAAAGTGAAAGAGATGGTTGCCAATAATAGGGAGGGATATTATTTAATGCGTTATAGAAGACAGGGAGGGACAAAGAGGAAGTGATAAAGACCGGTGGAATTGAAGTAATTGGTGGAAGAAGGGCAGGGATGAGAAAGTTGGGCACAAATATTTATCTAAAATGTTGATTGAACGTCAGAGCTCTTCAGGGTTCTACAAGCCATTGTGCTTCTGTGGATGATGAATTAAGTGGTTGCACTCACCATATATTGCAAAATATACACAGCACAGATAGTTGAGAGTACTTTGGGATATAGGCTTTAGAAGGTCACTCGACCCGAATGACAAAAACAGTCAGCCCATAAAATTGATTATGGACACTTCTAATTTCTCATGTCCAAAGTAAGGTCAATTACAAAATAGCATTCACTCAAGTTCATGTGCAAATAGATATCATTGGCTTATCCGCAAATGTATTCTTACCTGTAAATACTGTATATCTTTGCATTATGAAAAAGCTGAGCAGCAGCCTTTTGCCCAACATTGGCTCCTCAAGTTGTATTTATAAGGACACCATACAGCAAAGGTAATATATCGTACAGAGGATTATATTTGCAATAATGTTACCATAGGAGACAAAAAATGACTTTGAGGGAGAGCACGCACAGTTAGTTGCACAGTGTTGGGCAGTGGTTAGCTGAAAGCTAGCAGCTCTGGCTTTGGCCAGGCCTTTAGTTGAAGATAGGATTTATCTTTAGGTAAACAGAATTTAAAACTCAGTGCTTTTGATGATCTGTAATGTGTAGTTGAACAAAAATAAAACTTGCCCAACACTGTTTATTTAATTGAGGGATTTACCCTGTTTGTGTATGTAGGCTAATGCTAAGCTAAACGTTAACATTTAGATTAGCATGTTTGCAGTCACAAACAGTACATACAGTTCCACTAATCATATCCTTCAACTGAACCTGTGTCTCAATTTCGATACTTCCATTAGTGCCATGTACTTGTGTAGTGAATTTCAACAGTGTTGTGTTGCTTCAAAGCTAACAGCTGTTGTGAAGTAACCTAAATTGACTCACATTTGAACATCCCTTTTTATACATTTTTATTTTAATCGTTTATTGCAACAGGAAATATATCTAGCCACCATATTGGCAAATCTGGTGGTAACTGCCCTTTGACTAGAGAGCCAAAATAGCTACCAGACTCCGGGTACTTGGATGGGTTAAATGCAGAGAACACATTTCACTGTGTGTGCTCTGCATGTGTGCCCATTAAAGAGGGTTTCATCCCTCCAATTCTATTCTATTATTGGGGGTAAGAAGTATCCAGTGTTCCACACGTCACTTTTCGACTGTTATAAGTACAACAACCAGGCATTCATAGTGCACTTCTGCCATACGTTCAAAATATGGAAGACCACAAATTGAGACACAGCACAAGTGTTTCAATCCCAGTTTAGCTTAGCTTAGTGCTAATAACCCAGTTCAGCTCAGGACACGACTGCATGAAAGGATTATTTATGGACAATCTGGTGAAGAAAAAGGTGAAGCCTGTTTGATACGCTCTCTGATGACAAATAAGCAGGAGTGTTAAATTAGACTTTAAAAACTGGCGGAGAGAGGACGAGAGCAATGAGCATTTCACTGCCTGTTCATACAATGTGTTGTACTTGTAAATGAGAATCAGGCGCGCATATTTGGCATTAATGGTTTGTTAAACACAAATGTACATTGAATTTTCAGTTTCAGTATTATTCTTTTTTCATTCCGCAGAATTGTTTGAATATTTTATCTTAATTTTATTTTATGTAAAAGAATAAGAAATCACTCCACATGTAACACAAACTGTGTCATATGTGGATGTAGGATGGGTGGGGCGAGTGTGAGTGTGTCCTTGTTTGGTTGAACTCTTTACATCTGTACGCTCTTCTAACCGAAGGCATCAGCACTGTTACAGTAAATGCCCTATTTTAAACTTATTTCTGTACTGTTTTAAATATAGTTGTGGCCCTTAAAAATAATATAATGATGATTCAATTTAAAGAGTGAGTGAAATTTGTAAACACAATGTGTGTGTGTTGTCACATGTGGATGCTGTGTGTTGTATCAGCTGGGTGAGAGGGTAGAAGGGGAGAGGACCTCCCTCAAGAACAAGAGAATTGTTCATCTGTAAGACCACCAATGGAAGTCAAAGTGTACATGAATATAGGTATGGATGCTGAATGTACTGCAATGTGTAGGGGGGACATTTAACTGTTTGTGTTTGACTTGCTTGAACGATTGCAATGTCATGACTTTGTTCTTGTACAACTGAATGAAGTTTAAACAGTATGAAAGCAATACAGAGGTAGTGTGCATGTGCGTACATTCAAGTGTGGGTATGTTAAAGGAAAATAGCTCTGTTTTGTTTTGGTTCACCATCTTAAAGATATATCACATTGCCATCTCTGAATGGGATGATATAGAGTTACCCTTCACTATATTTCCAAGGACACCGTTAGAGCCAATTCCAAGAGTCTGAATGCGTATGTGCTGTATGTTTATTAATTCTTGTGCACATTGAATTCACTGCCAGTTATCTATATTAGTCATTGCTTCATTAAAGCGTTTATAATTCCCTGCAAACCAGACATGCTGCTTAATTCCAAATGATGGATTACAACTCAGGATAAGAGCAGGATTTCACATTGAGTCGGATGAGAAAAAAAGTCAGATCATATTGAACACACTGGCCTTTGATGAGTGAGATGAGTGTACAACACTGCTATTTTCCTTTAAAATGCCAAATTAACAGCACAAAAAGTTATCTAAACTAAAACAATAATGTCTTTTTTTAACATGCTGAATTAACTGTGTACTGAACTAACTGTCTGATCAAGCTGAAACTAATACTCTGCTACACATATATCATTATGCCCATTTTTACGAGTATGTGTTTGTGGGTAGAAATAGGTCTACTGGCTACAATGAAACTGACATACATAAAAACATATCGGCAGATGTACATGCGTGCAGGCATGCGTGCGTACAACACGAACAAACACGTCATAGGATATACACAAACTACACAAACTAGGCCTGTGTATACACAAGTTACACAGGCCTAACTGCTGTACATCATGTTCAAAAGGAACTAGCACTGTAAAAATACATTTATTTACATTTCATAATTTTTAAATCAGTTAAAAAGTTGAAAATATCCCATCTCGACATTCAGTGATATTGCAGCATTGTAAGTTCTTATCTTGACAACATCTAGATAAGTACACACATGAAACATGATAGTTACATGCCATGTGCACACTTGAATAAAATGACTTCAGAAAATACTGTGTTTCTGTACAGACTGTAGTGCTGTTGAGTTATTATGCAAGTACCTACGACTACAACTGTCAAACTGATAAAGGAATAGTTTGAGCTACCTACAACGGCATGGTTAGCTTAGCCTACGATCAATAAGTAAGCACAGTTAGCCTGGCTAGCCCAATGATTAATAATAATACATCAACCAGGATCTAAAGTGAACTAATTAACATGCTATGTTTTGTTTGTTAAATCCACACGAAAATATTTTTTATATTCAACAAATTTTTTGGCCAAGTGCCAAAAAATACCCAGTTGAAAACCAGTTACTCCAAAGGAATACTTCTAAAACAAAATGACAATTTGTATATCAATGAATCACCCAATGCTACTATTGGGTTTTGAGAAAAATGCCTGCCTTTACGTTCTTAAACTAAAAGGCTTGGATAATACTGCAAGAGTTTTTATAGGGATATATTTTTGCTTTTGTTAAAAGCTGCCCCCATTTACTTAAATTCGTTTTTTGATTTTCCTTTCACATGGTGACATGTGAGCATTTTTCTTTAAGAACTCAAGGTAAAACATGGTTTGTAATTTGTATACAAGTTGTCCTTTTTGGTGTTTATTACTCTTCATGTTTAGTATATTGCCATTGTAGGAACACAGAAGCGTTAACAACTCAGCAGCACCATTGTCTGAAAGCCTGGCGGTGTACAGAATCTACTAATTACTATCAAATGAGTTTGAACACTCACGTTATGTACGGAGACCGTTTTCCCACCCATGTATCCCTCTTTCTCTTTCCCTCTCTATTATCTTCCTCTTGTCTTGCCTCCATCCACTGGCACAGACGCCGTCTGACTGATAGGTTAGAAAACAACATGTGTTGAGTCCCAGCGGCTGTACTCTTTGTCCCTCGCAGCCCATCAAAGCTAACGAAACATCATTCTGATGAAGTCTTTATTCACACCACAGCCAACATGGGCTCAGTTTCTCTCTCTGTTATATCCCATTCACTCTGGTCCTTCCTCTTTCTCCATGTCTGTGTGTTTGTAGGTTGGTAAGTATGTGTGCTACAGTTCAAATGTGGAGGTGGCTAACTGGTGGTTTCTGCGTGTGTTGTGTTAAGAGCCAGAAGCATTAGCTAGGGTAAACTACCCCGCTGTACAGGACTAGCTTCAAGGCACTCAGCTGACACTCAATCATAGCACTAGATTACATTTTAATTATGTTTGCCTTTTAAGACGTCTTGTTGGGACCATATCACAGGCAGCTTATATTACTTTGATGGTTTCTTGGTGAGCTTCTGTCTCTAAAACCTACAAGACGCACGGGGGAGCAGTATAATAACATGCAGTAGGAATGTTTACCCACATCGCCAACATACATCTTATGGTGTTTGCAGCACAAGTATATCAGTATTTGTGTTAAATAGGGCTAAAAATCAAAAGGCAACTTTGCTTTTTGAAAAGCTGCCAAAATGGACACAAGTGACAATTACAGCATAATGTTAAAATGTCACGGAACAGTAGCACATGAAAGGGAGGATTCTAAAGTCTTAATTCAAAACCAAACATCACCAAATCTCTCAAAGTAAATGTTAAAAAATAAGAGGGTTTTGAAAAAGCATTGGTTTTTCAACTTGTTGTCCATCCACACCTTAGTTACCCTGGTTACTTACTAGGACATTGGCAGATTCCCATTGTGGACATTTGCTTGCAGCGGGAACACATGCAAATCTATGTGGACATTTAGCTGAGAACAGACTTATTTTGCGGTGTGAAATGCAACTTTGATTTCCTTCAAGAAAACACAGGAATCATACTGTCTGTCAAACATTCTTAAAAACGAAAACACATATTTGAAGGCTCCTTATGGCTGATTCAAATACGAATGACCTTGTGGTGACCATTGAAAGGACAGATTGAGCTGCATTTATAAATGAGAAGTATTGCACATAGGCACATCCCTAGTGTATGGAACTGAGCTAGGGTTAAGCAAAAGACAAAATATATAAAATGTTCTTACTCTAAGTAGGTATTTAAATACTAATATCAGTCTTAATTTAAATTATACCTTACCAAATACATTTAAAAGTCTTTAGAAGGTACCAACATATGGGGTATTTAAAATGGTCCTTAGGCTCAAATGCTGCATGACAACACGCTCCCAAAGCCATCTGCCCAGGTTATACTGAATATGTATGTGAGTGTGCATGAGTGTGTGTTGCACTAGGACACTTGGTTAAGACCCCTACTGTTCCTCCCTCCCACCTCCCACGCACAATCTGCCAATCGTCTTTGCTGTCTATAACTGAAGAAACCCAACACACACACACCAACAAGCACACACACAGTTGTCTGAAGCAAACGTGACTAAGGTAGATTCTTGGAAGCTCCATTATGGTCTTCTGAGGGATCATGATGAAACACGTTGTAACTTCCTGTCATAGAGCCATGCAGAACAGAGGGGCCACAGTGGCCCCCGGTGCCACAGTGACTGAACTGAATGTCTGTCAGTTCTCAGTAGTGTCTCTCGCTTGCTCTCTCTCTCTCTGTCCCTTCTTCCTCTGTAGCCTCCAAATGAAATCTCTCCACAACTCACCATTAAGACATTGATATCATTTTCTATGGGGCTATTTTGTTCCAAGGATACCAATGTGGCCCAGTTAACATCTGCTTTATGTTTCTGTACAAACCAATCTCTTGCTCCTCTCTTCACCCCCCCTCGTAGACCTGCAGGCACCGTGGTCTTTGTCTTTCTCTCTTCTTTCTGTCCCCTCTTCTTTAATTTATTGTGAATTGATTTCCAAGGTCGTTTCACCTCTGTCGCTGATAAGGTTTTCTTTTTCTGTCTTCCACTGTAAAATTGACCTTTTTTTGTTAACTTTAGTCACTGCTAATGTAACAAAACGCACTGTGATGATTCCAGTATTAATAAAAGTTGTACTTAAACTGTGCACTGCTGTGTGAAGCGATTCTTTTTAATCAAGAAGGAAACAAAGGTCAAGGTTTTTAAGTGAATGAATATGGGTCTTCTTAAGAAAACTAGGGGTTAGCTAACTGTAATCAATGTACCAAAGTCATAACAGCCTGATTCTTTCACAATAAAGACTCTTTATGACAAAATATGAGCACATAACCAGGAAGCTGTATTTCCATAAGCAACCATATTAACTTAGACTAGATATTGTTGATATGAAAAGCTTGTTTACACAGTGGTCTTAATGTAAAGCTAAATGAAGATGGGGCTCAACATAACTCCCAGTAATTGATCTGAATAATCTGTATTTACAAAAGGCATAAATGGCTTTATGTAATTACTAACTGATGGAGCAAGAATACATTTAATGGATGATATCTTGATCTTCAAGGGAACAGACACCAGTTGAGGCAATTCTAACATTTGTAGAATGAAATATACACAACTGTGAGCACTGGAGCGGTCACGTAGAGCAGGGTGGTCCCAGGAGCAGGAAACAAAACCACTTGAAGAAAATACCTTGAATACCAGATGGGCCTAATCTGGCAAAACTGAACAGAGCAAGGCATACAAGCGGAACAGAAGGCTCCATTGTTCGACAAACAAGGATCTGACAAACGGTGACTGAAAACCAGAACTTGAATACATGCAGAGCTAATCACAAGGACAACACACACCTGGAGAGGACAGTAACACACAGGGGCTGCAGGTGACAATGATCTGACATTCAAACAGGACAGAAAACACAAGGAAGCTCGTACAGAGATAACACAGGGGGGGACCACATTTCACAATACAACAGGAATCACTGACAGATCGTGACAGAAGATCACACCTGTCTGCACAATTAGATCGGTTGTCCATTACCTTAATACTTACATCAACATTGTTTTATTGATTTACATTGTATACGTTTGATAAAGGACATTTTTTATATATAAAAAAAACGTTTTGCAACTTTAGTGATTTCTTAGTTGTATTTCATAACGTCAAACGTTGTTTTTTTTGAAGGTGTAGATTCCTTAAGGAAAACATCTCTGGTAAATTAACAAAACATTAAAACATGGCAACTACAATTGGTTGTCTTATTAACTTTTAGTTTGCAAGTCAAACATTCAGAGCAGACTTAAATCTGGGACTCAGAGGCCTTACATTTGAGGGGCCACAAGATGATGAACACGATAGAAGATGGGGGGGAAATATTTCTGCTCTCCAAAGCTTTTCTGACTAGCTAAAACTGTTTTGTGTTATTTATTCATCTCCAGGTCAATCAATACTAACGATGCAATAAGTGAACATGACTCTCGTTGGACTGGTCACAACTTAAATTCATTATTCAATTCTGTTAATTGTTTACAGGATGAAAAGGTTAGCAGCACTGCTGATAGACGTGCTTTACTACAACTATACTATTGCAATAGTTGGTTTCTTGATAACTTAAATAGTGTAAAAAAAGACACATGACATCTTTGTTGTCTTCAGGTCAAATTTGAAGAGTTTCTAAATAATTTGACATTGGAATAAGGGGTGATAGAAGATAAAAACTAAAACATGTATGGTTTCGTCCAGTTTTGCTAGAAAAAATAACGATCAGTACTTTGAATTAGGGATGTTTTACTCAAATGTATTGCATCCAGTGTCAATTTTGTAAAACCATACAAAATGTGTGCCTAATATTAGCTTTAAAATGTGTTATAGTATAGTTATATTGACCATACATTACAACAAACAAGTCAAACTTGTGGTAATAATTCAGAATTAAGTCGGCTTTCAATAAGAAACAGGTTGAAGTTACGATACTATATGCTTATAAGCAGCCAAACTGGGAGGACACAAGTTACATTATCGCAAAATCTTGGAAAACCCTTTTCAACTAGACCCTTGAAGGAACTAAACGGAGATTCATCAGGGTCTGGAGAAAAGAGAAAGTATCTCAGTCTGCTCACACCTTATACATTACACTCTCAGTAAGTAAAGGCTGAGTGTGCGGTCTCCACTTCCATTTGTTTGCCTTTTTTTCCAGGTCATTGCCCATGACAGAGTTGGAGAGCACTCGCAAAGGTGGAATTGAGGAGAGGGTGAAGAAAAATGAGATGTGTTCTGTGCTGGTAGGGGGCGCCCAAGATCTTTCCTACCTTGCACATGGGAGGTCAGTCTGAGGCAGATGGAGCAGTGATGATACACTAATTACTGTGTATAGGCCGTTTCAATGCAGATATGTCAGGATACAGTCTGACAAGCATTTTACATGTGCTTACAGTGAGATGTAGCATTTGATCAGTACATGTTTAAAGTAAAGACCATTAAAATACAAAAAAGAGGAGTTAAAAAGCCATTAGGATTCCTATTTTCAAGCCATAAATAGTGCTAAATCCAGAAAAACTGATTCTGATATTCAGATTCATTATCAGATATTTCATTATCTTTATTTGTATCTGCTCCTGGAGATGTATCTACAGTTAACAATGCAAGGCTTCATCTGCTGAATGTCAGTAATCTATTGGTTAACTGAACCACATCTTGTCAGCCTGTCTTTATAAACCACAGAGCGAGGACAGACGTCTTCTACTTAACACCTTGTCCCATGTTACCAGCATGGAACCACACTAAGAAACTTTAATTAAAAATAAGTGGGCCACAATTAATTCATTCAAAGTCACAGCAGCTTGAGACTGTAAGCCTGATGTAGCCTACTGTGTGTGTGTGTGTGTGTGTGTGTGTGTGTGTGTGTGTGTGTGTGTGTGTGTGTGTGTGTGTGTGTGTGTGTGTGTGTGTGTCTGTGTGTGTCTGTGTGTGTCTGTGTGTGTCTGTGTGTGTGTGTGTGTGTGTGTGTGTGTGTGTGTGTGTGTGTGTGTGTGATGGCCACAGCCACACAGGGTAAACCAACTACACTGCATCCTCATCTTCAGTAGTTTTGCTTCAGTGTAGCTACAATAAAACATGCCAATTAACACCACACATTTGCTCTAGATGGTAAACTCTTTGTTTGATTGTAATCTGACATTACTTCAAACATTTTAGCACAGCTAATACACAATTATTTGTTTGTATTAATGACATTCTTTGTCTCTTGAGTTACCATGTCCATTGGGGGAGGTTACTTCCTGGTTCAGCAAAGGGTGTGGCCGAGCGCTGAGGGCTCATAAATACTGCAAGGAGCCAATTGGGACAGATTGGGACAAACCACCTGCTTCCATGTCAAAGGGGGGATTTGGGTTTTGTCAGTAGGCGCATTCACACTGCGATACTTTTCCCACAAAGGTTCATGCGAACTTAGTTCATGATCGCGTTCACACCAAAAAGAGCCGGTACTAACATTAGTTCATGCGAACCTTTTTACCCGCTCGAAAGTCCCTGCTCTCTAGCAGGGACTTTCGAGCGGCTCTTTTGTGAGAAAAGAGCTATATTTCTGATTGGCTGGGCGGATTGCAAACCACGCCCCGTAAAACTCCCAAAAAGTTTTGTGAAGCCGCCATTTTATTATCCTCACATTAGCATTATTAGCATTAGCATTAGCCCAGCGCAGAAACGCAGAGAGACTAACTTATGGCAACACAAAATAAAACATGGGAGCGGTGGAGATGAGGAGGTGTCGGCGTTCTGGCGATTTACTCGGAAGGCTTCAGTAGAAGCTGCTGGGACTCCCAGCAGCTTCTACTGAAGCCAGGACTTCCGGCCGGGGACTCCGGGTGGCAGTATACGCCGTGAAGTGGTTTGCGGCCTGCCAGTAAGCCCAAAGCAGAAGAAGTGACGTCAGCGGCTTCATTTGCCTAATCCACCCCCAGGGACTTTTTCCGGTGTGAACGCGATCTGTACTTAGTTCATGCGAACTAAAGAGTTTGCATGAACTAAGTTCGCATAAATAAAAACCCTAGTTTATTTAAACCACTCCTGTGTCCTGTTGTCTTACTGCTTGGTCCCTGACAATTGGTGGCAGTGGTGGGATCATTCAGTGGAGGACACGGTGTTTTTTTCCACTTTCTTTTCTTTAAAAAAAATAAATAAATAAAAAAGATGCAGCGTGGAGGGAGAATTACAAGGAAACCGGGAGGACCGACAAGCCTTTCAAATGTCCAGGAGAAGCAAGCCAGTAGTGAAGAGGACAATGGGGCCTCTGGAGTGGTAGAAAGCACTGAGGGTGAAGGTAAGGAGCCATCCATGTCGGACCTGGTGGCCCTGCTTCAGGCTCATATGGGGCAGACAGAGGCTCAAGTGGCAAAGCAGAGCGAGATAACTACAAGACAGGAACAGCGGTTTGAAACAATGCGACAGCAGTTTCAGCTTTTGCAGTTAGAAGTTCAGGCTAGAACATCTCCAGTACCAGATTCTCTGTCCGCAGACCCTGATCCATCAGAGGTGGAAGTCTTACCAGCCACCAGCAACCATCCTCAGGTGCAAGCTGAGCTTTTTACCATGGCTGCCCATCCAGTCTCGCACACACCATGAGCCCAGAATGGAAGGATTAACGGACAATGATGACATTGAACACTTTCTGATTACATTTGAACGGATTGCAAAAGCATGCCGGTGGCAGAAAGCAGATTGGGTTTTTCACTTGTTACCATTGCTTACTGGCAAAGCTAGAGGTGTTTATGTGCATATGGACATTGATGATTCCCTTGACTATGACCAAGTAAAATCTGCTATTCTTTCTAAGTATGACATCAACCCTGAGACCTACAGGCAAAGATTTCGTTCCTTGGAGTTTAACCCTGACGAGAGCCCCAAGGAGTTGTATGTAAGACTCAAGGCAAGGCAAGGCAAGTTTATTTATATAGCACTTTTCAACACAAGGCAATTCAAAGTGCTTTACAAAAAATGAAAGACATTAAGCATTAAAAAAGAAAAGCTAATAAAATAAACGTTAAAAGAAAAAATACATGGATAAAAGTTACAGTGCAGTTTAAGATATGAATAATTCAATTAAAAGCAGCGACAAAAAGAAAAGTCTTCAGCCTGGATTTAAAAGTAGTAAGAGTTGCAGCGGACCTGCAGGTTTCTGGGAGTTTGTTCCAGATATTTGAAGCATAATAACTGAACGCTGCTTCTCCATGTTTAGTTCTGAGTCTGGGGACAGAAAGCTGACCAGTCCCTGAAGACCTGAGAGATCTGGATGGTTCATAATTTAGCAGGAGGTCAGTAATGTATTTTGGGCCTAAACCATGCAGTGCTTTATAAACCAGCAGCAATATTTTAAAATCTATTCTTTGACACACAGGAAGCCAGAGTAAAGACTTCAGAACAGGAGTGATGTGATCCACTTGCTTAGTGTTAGTGAGGACTCGAGCAGCGGCGTTCTGAATCAGCTGCAGCTTTCTAATATATTTTTTAGTGAGACCTGTGAAGACACCATTGCAGTAGACGAGTCTACTGAAGATAAAGGCATGGACAAGTTTTTCCAAATCCTGCTGTGACATTAGTCTTTTAATCCTAGATATATTCTTTAGGTGATAGTAGGCTGATTTAGTAACTGTTGTAATGTGACTGTTGAAACTCAGGTCAGAGTCCATGACTACACCTAGATTTCTGGCTTTATCTGTTGGTTTGAACATTGCACACTGAAGCTCAGCGCTAACTTTTATACGTTCTGGGAAATGGATCTAACCAAAAGGTAAATCCATACATGAAATTGGTGAAATAATCATACTAGAGCAATATTTGAGAATGTTGTCCCCTGAGCTTCAAGTCTGGATCCGAGAGCGTAACCCAGGATCGGCGATGGAGGCTGCTGGACTGGCTGATGTCTTTGTTGCTGCCCGTAATAAAGGACAACAATGGAGCTATAACTCATGGAGTTCAAAGGATCGACACAAACCAGCTCGACAGTACGATCAGGAGGCACCCTCCGGTGTGGGTAAGCCTCCCATGTGGGAAAAGCAGTCAGCTAGCGGCTCATTTAAACCTCTTGGTAAAAAGCCAATTTGTTATCTCTGTGGAATAGAAGGCCATATAAAACCTATGTGCCCCCAAAATGCAGCCAAAATGACACAAATGTGCTTTGTGCCTCGCCCTCATATTGAGCATGTGCGTAAGGATGACCAGTCTATTAAGATGACACTCATAGAAGTTAATGGACAGATTATAAAGGCCTTGCTGGATTCAGGGAGTAGTCAGACTCTTGTACACCGGAAGTTTGTACCACCCAACATTATTAGCACAAGAGACACAATCCCAATCTGTTGTGTGCATGGAGATGAGAAAAGCTATTCAACAGCTGACATGTACATAAAAGTAGAGGGTCAAACTTACCTCTTGAACATTGGGGTTGTTGATAACTTGCCTTATCCAGCGGTGCTGGGGCGAGATCTTACAGTGCTTTTTGATTTGTTGGAGGGGAAGCAAAGCCAAAAATGTAATGTTGTAGTTACTAGAGTACAGGCAAAATCACCAAATGAGCACTCTGAGTCTCTTTGTGCTTTACCTTTTTTCAATCAGGAGCTTGACACAACATCCGGGAGACCTCGGAAAATTCGCAGACAGAGGAGGCAGGAAAAGTTCCAACACACAGTTGTGAACCCACCATCCAGCACTGAGCCAGATTTAGCCTTACAGTTTCAAATGCCAGCCAATATCATGGAAATGCAGAAAGCTGATCTATCCCTAGATTCTCTTTTTCAGACAGCGAAGGAAAAAGAGCCAGGGGCTGAGCTGGACTTCAACGAAGACGAGTATGTTTGGACAAATGGCATTCTCTACCGTCAGCAGGGGTCGGTGTTGCAGCTAGTGGTTCCCCAAGCAGTTAGATATAACATTCTCTCTTTGGGGCACTCTATTCCCTGGGCTGGCCACCTGGGTAAGCATAAAACCATAGCTCGCATCCAGCGGTATTTTCACTGACCTGGCCTGCGAAGAGAGGTCACTCAATTCTGCAGAAGTTGTCCTCAGTGCCAAATAACATCTGCTAGAACCCCCTCCAGAGCTCCCCTCCAGCCTTTACCCATCATTGGCACCCCATTTGAGCGCCTTGGGACGGACATTGTTGGTCCTGTTGAGAGGAGCAAGGGGGGAAACCGGTACATGCTGGTCATAACAGATTACGCCACAAAGTACCCAGAAGTTTTTCCATTGAAATCCATAAAAGCAAAATCAGTTGCTTTCTGTTTGGTTCAGTTCTTTTCAAGAGTAGGTTTCCCTCAGGAAATATTAACTGATCAGGGAACTAACTTCATGTCCACTCTGCTGAAACCGGTGTATCACTTGCTGGGTATTCGGAGCCTGAGGACCACACCATATCATCTCCAAACTGATGGATTGACGGAGCGTTTCAACCAAACCCTGAAGCAGATGCTACGGAAGTTTGTCAACAACAGTGGCACAGACTGGGACCAGTGGCTTCCATACCTCCTCTCTGCTTATAGAGAAGTACCCCAAGCCTCCACTGGTTTCTCTCCATTTGAACTTCTGTATGGACATGAAGTACGAGGACCTCTCTCACTGTTGAGGGAGATTTGGGAGGGAAACAAGGCGAGGGAGGGTCCTGTTAACATTGTATCCTATGTTCAGATGAGAGATCGATTGGAGTAAATGAGTCAGCTTGCCCAATCTCACATGGCAGTGGCCCAGCAACAGCAGAAGTCCTGGTATGATCGGTCAGCTCGGCAAAGATCCTTCAACCCAGGACTAAAGGTACTTGTTCTCCTCCTAAGTGATAACAGCAAGCTGTTGGCAAAGTGGCAGGGACCATTTGAGATCAAGAAGCAACTCGGGCCCACAACATATGAGGTATCGACCCCTGGGAAGCCACGCTCCAGTAGAGTACTACATATAAATCTCTTGAAAGAGTGGGTGCCGCAACCTGAACAAGAAGCAAGAGTGATGCTCATCAGGGATGTGCGAGAGGAAGAGGAAGTGTAGGAGCAATACCTATCTCCAGGGGGGGCTATGGTGAGCCATGACCTCAGCCACCTCTCGGAAGACAAACGGCTTCAGGTGAGGACAATCTGTAGGTCAGAATTATTTCAGGAGAATCCTGGGAGAACAGATATTGTTGAGCATGACATTGTGGTTAGAGAAGGTGCTTCTGTGAGACGGCTGAGTTACAGGATTCCGGAACGCCTGCTGGCGTCACTGAAAAAGGAGGTCGATCTGATGCTGTCCATGGGGATCATTGAGATTTCGAAAAGCGAGTGGTGCAACCCAGTAGTCCTTGGGCCAAAGAAGGATGGCAGTCTTAGGTTTTGTATTGATTTTAGGTACCTGAACTCAATTTCTCTGTTTGATTCTTATCCAACACCAAGAATCGATGAACTGCTTGAACGGCTTGGAAAAGCCAAATACTTAACCACATTAGATCTTTCCAAGGGTTACTGGCAGGTTCCACTGACTGAGCGGTCCACGGAGCTGACAGCCTTTAGGACACCATTGGGTGTTTTCCAGTTCACGGTCATGCCATTTGGGCTGCATGGTGCTCCAGCGACTTTCCAGAGGCTTATGGATCAGGTACTTTGTGATTTATCTGGTTTTGCTGCAGCATATCTGGATGACATTGTCATTTACAGCTCCACCTGGGAGGAGCACATGGAACTTCTGCACACTGTCTTGGATCGCCTCTACTCTGCGGGGCTGACTATCAATCCATCGAAGTGCGTCTTTGCCTCTGCAGAGACGGAGTACCTGGGCCACATAATTGGACGCGGTGTGATACGGCCGCGGGTCAGCAAGATTCAGGCCATCGAGTCATGTGCTGTGCCACAAACAAGGAAGCAGCTCCGATATTTTCTGGGCATGGCAGGCTTCTACCACCGCTTTGTACCACAATTCTCTGCCAGGGCAGCTCTACTCAC
The DNA here is from genome assembly GCF_902827115.2 of Pseudochaenichthys georgianus. Lineage (NCBI taxonomy): Eukaryota > Metazoa > Chordata > Actinopteri > Perciformes > Channichthyidae > Pseudochaenichthys > Pseudochaenichthys georgianus. The sequence goes on along the minus strand of NC_047505.1, from coordinate 10,586,854 downwards.
AGACCAGACTGGATCCCGGTCTTCAAATCAGATACAGTGGACAGAGGAGTCCTTTGCAGCTTTTCACGACATCCAGGGATCATTGAGTAAGAAACCTGTTCTTTACAGTCCAAACTTTGATGAACATTTTATCTTGCAAACGGATGCTTCTGATAGGGGTCTGGGCGCTGTGCTTCTCCAGGGGTCATCAGACGACCGCCAACCAGTGGCCTACATCAGCCGGAAACTGTTCCCCAGGGAGGTCAGGTATTCAACCGTGGAAAAGGAGGCACTGGCTATCAAATGGGCCCTCGAATCTCTCCGGTATTACCTACTGGGTAGAGAATTCACCCTGGAGACTGATCTTAAAGCGCTTCAGTGGATGGGAAGGATGAAGGATACCAACGGAATGATTACCCGGTGGTACCTGGCACTGCAACCATTCCGCTTCAACATTCAGCACATCCCAGGCAAGGACAATGTCACAGCCGACTACCTCTCTCGCTGTTCCAGCGAGAGTCTTGAAGGGGGGGGGGAGAAGAGAGGAGAGTGTGTGATGGCCACAGCCACACAGGGTAAACCAACTACACTGCATCCTCATCTTCAGTAGTTTTGCTTCAGTGCAGCTACAATAAAACATGCCAATTAACACCACACATTTGCTCTAGATGGTAAACTCTTTATTTGATTGTCATCTGACATTACTTCAAACATTTTAGCACAGCTAATACACAAGTATTTGTTTGTATTAATTACATTCTTTGTCTCTTGAGTTACCATGTCCATTGGGGGAGGTTACTTCCTGGTTCAGCAAAGGGTGTGGCCGAGAGCTGAGTGCTCATAAATACTGCAAGGAGCCAATTGGGACAGATTGGGACACACCACCTGCTTCCATGTCAAAGGGGGGATTTGGGTTTTGTCAGTGTCCTTTGTGTATGATGTGACTATTAATTGTAACTTGGGTTCAATGTGGTTTGGCCAAGCCACTATATAGGTTCCTTGGTTTTTCATTGTAGCAGGTGAGTTTTGTTGAGTTAACACCTGTTATGTTTCTTTGAGGTATTTTCTGTTGACCTCTTTTATAGGCCTTGCTATTATATGATGTTTTGTGGATTTTTGGGTAAATAAAAACCCTAGTTTATTTAAACCACTCCTGTGTCCTGTTGTCTTACTGCTTGGTGTGTGTGTGTGTGTGTGTGTGTGTGTGTGTGTGTGTGTGTGTGTGTGTGTGTGTGTGTGTGTGTGTGTGTGTGTGAAAAAAAAAAAATGCTCAAGAATAGAGTGGGATTGTGTCTCTGCCTCGCTGTCCTTCTCATGTTGGTGCTCTAATTAAAGGTTTACATGGTGTGTCTCAGTAGTAGCAGTTCTAGTTTGGCACACTGAGTGACATACTGGAAAGACTGAGGCTAGGACACTTATTATAAAGAAGCAACACACAGACAAAGCAGTACATAAGAGACTGCACTGACCTCACCACCTTCAAAAAACTCACCTCTTCAATCTGGCTTTTAATGTGTGATTGTTTTTGTATTATTTAACTATATATTTATTTGTTGTTCCTTTATTTTCTCTTCACTATATATGTAAAGCGTCTTTGAGCACCTGTAAAAGCGCTAACAAATTAAATCTATTATTATTACATAAAGTAATAATATAAATTAGATTAAACTCTAAATTATCGGGTATTTTTGTGAGTCACATTATGGTTTCAAATATATAAATTTAAGGCTCACTTATTTGTTATATGTGCGTCAGTATCACGTGCATGGCTATATGCCTATATATGGTAGGTTGATAGGACACAGCTGGGGGTGATGAGATGGGGAAATGTAAAAGTCTTTTGACAGTGTTCTTTTTGTTCGTTTGGAGTCTGAAACTTTTAAGTATGAAGCGAAGAAATGTGTCCTGTTTATATGCCGCCTGGATCAATCAATAAAGCTCATCTAATTCAACCACGATCTCCGCTTAAAATGCTTTGAAATAAAGAGAGGCGCGTTAAAAGCCACAACCCCGATAGAGGTGGCTATTAACATGAAGACAAGGATGCAAGTGTGGTGGTGTAAAACACCACCACACTTGCTGATTGGACGCTGCAGCGCATGCCTAATCTGATGCTTCTTAAAATGAGAACACAACACATTTCACATCCCTCCATCCATCCCTGGGGGGAGGGACTAAGATGCAAGGAAACCACGAGAAGAGAGAAGAAGCAAGGACATGTGTTATGTGTTCTCATTTTAAGAAGCATCAGATTAGGTAATATGGCCTGACGTTAGCTTTTTACTGCTAAATATTGCATTTACGCTTACAAAAATCCCAAAGTGCAATTAATATGTGGAGATTATTTTACTGAACAAAACGTGCATTTATCAAAAATGTGTTTTTGGCAAATATCTTGTTTTCTACAATATTCTGAAATCCAATGGAAAAATCCCAGTGCTTTCTTTCAAAGGCAGCCCTTGCGATGCTAACTCCTGGTTCGGATTACAACAATATGTCATCACCAGACCTTATAGACAGATATCTGTGAGTCATTTTTGTATGTGTTTTGTTTTTCAGTTTACAGCAAAGGACCTTTTTTCCCAGGTGACATTTTCAATACTCATATAAGCACAGATGACTTTAAACATTTTAAATCCTGCACAAATGTGAGTTGGGCTAATCGATGGTGAGAGTTAAATGCTGAGGGAAATTTTCGTGAATCCAGCAGACCAGTGTGGTTTTCATCAATGTTTTCTTAGCACTGACTTTGTATGTAATTGGGACGGCCTAATTACATACAAAGTCAGTGCTAAACTTTTTGCACGGGCAAACAGTTTGCTTTTGTTGGTTGAACCCACCAAAAACAATTAATGTCTGAACAAGTCTTGGAAGAGACTTGTTCAGAGACAAGTATTGAAAGAAACTTTGACTCAAGTTTACTTATCAATACTAAACCAAAATTAAATTATACCTCCTTTGAAAGTCTCGATTTTAGTCTTACGCATCCGACCTGGAAAACTTTGCAGCCAATCTTATTTGTTACAGTGTACCGTGCACCAGGTCCTTATTCAGAATTCTTATCAGAATTCTCTGAGTTTTTATCAACTTTGGTACTTAAAACAGATAAAGTAATTATCGTAGGTGACTTTAATATTCATGTTGACGATGATAAAAATAGCCTTACTGTTGCGAGAGCAGCCTACTACTCTTCATTAATAGATGAGAATAAGAATAATGCAAGATTTCTTTTCAGCACTGTAGCCAGGCTGACAGAGAGCCATAGCTCGATTGAGCCTTCTATTCCCATAGCACTCAGTAGTAATGATTTTATGTGCTTTTTTAACGATAAAATTGTTACTCTTAGAAACAAAATGAATGACCTCTTGCCTTTGACCAGTATAGTGTTATCAACAGCTCCCGGAAACGTAAGTTCTAATATTACACTAGATGGTAAACTAGAATGCTTTTCAGCCATAAACCTTGAAATTAAATTCAATGATTCTCTCTTCTAAACCATCAATGTGTATGTTAGACCCAATTCCAACTAAGCTGTTGAAGGAAGTTTTTCCATTAATTAGCACTTCTTTATTAAATATTATGAATATATGTCTTTATTATCAGGCTATGTTCCACAATCATTCAAAGTAGCAGTGATAAAACCGCTTCTTAAAAAGCACAACCTCGATCCAGAGGTGCCAATTATAGACCTATTTCTAATCTTCCGTTCCTCTCAAAATATCTTGAGAAAGCAGTCGCAAAACAGTTGTGTGATTACTTAAAAAACAATGATTTATTTGAAGATGTTCAGTCTGGCTTTAGAACACATCATAGCACAGAGACAGCTCTGGCTAAAGTCACAAATGACATTCTAATAGCCTCTGACAAGGGACTTGTCTCTATTCTTGTTTTGCTCGATCTCAGTGCTGCATTTGATACTATTGATCATGATATCTTATTGCAAAGACTAGAGCACTTAGTTGGCATACAGGGAACTGCTTTAGGCTGGTTTAGGTCCTATCTATCTGAACGCTCTCAGTTTGTACGTGTCAATAATGAATCTTCCACGCAAACCAAAGTTAGCCATGGAGTGCCACAGGGCTCAGTGCTCGGACCTATTTTGTTCACATTATATATGCTTCCGTTAGGCAATATTATAAGGAATCATTCTGTACATTTTCATTGTTATGCGGATGATACTCAACTATATTTATCAATCAAGCCTGATGAAATTAATCATCTAAATAAAATTCAAGACTGCCTTAAGGACTTAAAAAAGATATACTAACTATGGATGGCATTAATTTGGCCTCCAGTAAGACTGTAAGGAATCTTGGTTTTATATTTGATCAGGATTTATCCTTTAACGCCCACATAAAATCAATTTCAAGGACCGCCTACTTCCATCTACGTAACATTGCAAAAATCAGGCATATCTTGCCTCAAAACGATGCAGAGAAACTAAGTCCATGCATTTGTTACTTCAAGGCTGGATTATTGTAACTCTTTATTATCAGGGTGTACCAAGAAGTCAGTTAAGTCGCTTCAGCTGATTCAAAATGCTGCAGCTCGTGTACTAACCAGAGTTAGGAAAAGGGACCACATTACTCCTGTTCTGGCTGCCTTACACTGGCTCCCTATAGAACACAGGATATCATTTAAAATTCTTCTTCTCGCCTACAAAGCCCTTAATGGGCAGGCGCCATCTTACCTTAAATAACTCATTATACCCTACTGTCCTACTAGGGCATTGCGTTCCAAGAATGCAGGGTTGTTGGTTGTTGGTTGTGTATTATGTAAGACAACTAGAAAATACTCCGTTTTAGTTTAATACACACAGTTAAGTTCACACACACTATTTTATGAACGTAAAGGTTCACCTACTGAATAAAAAACAGAACAAATGAACCAAAGAAAGTGAAAACCATTAAGTAAACTCAGGCAGTAGGTGTATTCACACTTTATTATGCAACGGTAAAGGAATAAAGTTAACAAAAATATTGTATCCTGATAACATAATCTCGTTTCATGTCATCCGTGACTCCACAAGCCTGTATGTAGTCAGTGGTGAAATGTAACTAAATACATTTACTCAACAGCTGTAAATAAAAAAATGTTGGATGAGCATTCAGGTACAAATATGATGTTCTTGTATACTTTAATATGAGATACTTCTAAATGGAGTTTTTCCATTGTATGCAACTTCAGTAAAATGCAGCATACCTGTTCAGGTACACATTCATACACCGGTACAGTATATGAATGCAAAAATGTCATATTATAGAAAAACACTGGACATTGAGTACAATGAGTACTTCTTCCGTTAAGAAAATGTTGCTCATACTATTACATCCTCTGATAGAGGTTAAGTTTTAAGGATTTTCATAATGTTAAATGAATTTGAGCAATTTGAGTCCTACTTCAGAAAGTTGTAGCAAACTCCCATCAAACACTCAGTAAGTGACAGTTGGTACTTTTAAATTAAGGCAGAACGATACGCTACATATTCTTTAAAACAGTGGTTCTCAACTGGTGGGTCGCGACCGAGTGGGTCGCAGATGTGTGAGTGAAGAAAAAAAGAAATTGAAAAAATCAAACTTTTATTTTGAAGGCCCGATTTTCTAACGCTGTGCATGCAGTAGTAGGCATTGGACTGGAAGTAACGGAGACCATGAACGGTTTTGATGTTTTTTCGAGTCTTCTGGCCAATCATAATCAAGATTGTTGCCGGAAGTCCCCATGGATAATAGATCCATGGTAGATCTATTCTTTATACATCCTTTGGTACAACTTCAGATAAAAATGAACACATAATGAAATATGACCCGCGGTCTGATGATTGACAGGTCACAGAACAATGGGAGCTATCTACCCTTACCCACAATTTAAAGTAATTCACACAAACTCTTCTCTCTGTGTGGAGCAGCAAGTTCAGCTGTCAGAACAAAGTGAAAAACAAACAATGGCATAAAATATTATTAATATGTCGGGTTGTAATTTATTTATTTTCTTCTCAGAGTGTTCCAGAATGCGTAGTTTATATGTTAGTATTTCTAAAAATCTCCTTGGGGAGAATCCCTCCAGACCCCCCTTCTGGGATTGGGTTTTCAGCATGTGTGCCTTTTTGTGTTATACAGTTCAGCTTTGATTCCATCATCTCATTAAACCTTTTTAAAAGCATACTTTAGTCCTGTGAAGGAATAAGGGATATATGCCCTGTACTTCACTTTAATTAATATTGTATGCTGAAAAGCGTATATATTACAGCACGATTTTTTGTTGAATAGATTTGAGTGGTTCAAAATTTCGGGTCGCGATTTATTGACAAAGGAAAAAGTGGGTCCCGAGGCCTGACCAGTTGAGAACCACTGTTTTAAAATATATCTTAATTATTTATTTATTTATTCTTTCTATCCTGCAATTAGCAATTCCCATAAGGGCACAGTGTGAAAAATATGTACACACTTACTAAACGCCTCATATTTCAAGAGGTGCCGTGCAGTAGGTGTGTGTGATGTCCATTGTGTCTCTTTGAAGATCAAAGAAGGTTTAAAAGATCCCCTTTATCTGCCACAACACACAGTGATAATGAGGATAAAAAGGGAGACAATTACTCATGAATAATGCTATGGAGGTTTCTGGCTTTTAACATGTACACACACCATGTGAAGCCTGTAAACCTGCTGACATCGTTTAACATGATTACTGTCATTACTTCATACTCTGAACCTTTCCAGCTTTCTTTGTTCTGGTGAACAAAGTAGCATCTGCTGTGTATAATTTCATGCACTGAGATATTGGAAGCCCAAAAAAAAGCCCAATTCCACATCACACATCATTAGTCACACTGAAGATTTTACAATTTTAAAGCAGCACCTTTTTTCCAGGCTGTTGAGCATAAGCATTTTACTGAAAGCTGCACCACAAACTGACAAAGTTATGTATGTTTATAGGGGAAAATAAAATATTGGAAAGTCTAAGAACTTGTATAGAGCGACAATATTTGATTATGTATGAATGCAATAGGGAAAGTGCACTTTGATTATGTATGTGCAATAGGGATATGTGCAATAGGGAAAGTGCTGTACCTATATGTTTCTTGTTTGTTTCTTTGCCATGTGATATGTGATCTCTGTTCTGTATCTATGACTGATTGACCTGAATATTTTATGTGTATTATCTCGATGCCCAAGACACATTTCTCCTAAGGGAGACAATAAAGCTCTATCTTATCTTAGTTCTACAGTATGTAAAACAAGGCTAGGTTGAAATGTTGAATGTGAAACTATGAGCAATAAAACATCACACATTAAAAGCCAGATTGAAGAGGTGAGTTTTTGTACGTGTTTTGAAGGTGGTGAGGTCAGTGCAGTCTCTGATGGGTTGGGGGAGTGAGTTCCAGAGGGAGGGGGCAGCGACGGAGAAGGCTCTGTCCCCCCAGGTCCGGTGATTGATGCGGGTGGGGATGGATAGGAGGTTGGCTTCTGATGAGCGGAGGCAGTGGGAAGGGGTGTGGTGGTGCAGCAGGTCTGTGAAGTAGGGGGGCGTGGTGGTGCAGCAGGTCTGTGAGGTAGGGGGGGGCCTGATTGTTGAGGGCTTTGTGAGTTACAAGGAGGACTTTGAAGTTGATTCTTTGACGGACGGGGAGCCAGTGGAGGTTCTGGAGGACAGGAGTGATGTGGTCTCGGGAGCGGGTGTGGGTGAGGAGGCGGGCAGCAGAGTTCTGGATATGTTGGAGTTTATTGAGGAGGTTGGATGGTATGCCGGAGAGGATGCTATTGCAGTAGTCGAGTCGTGAAGTGATGAATGCATGAATCAGGGTTTAAGCATTATAGGAGGAGAGTGATGGGCGGAGACGGGCAATGTTTTTGAGGTGGAAAAAGGCGGTCCTGGTGATGTGATTTATGTGTGTGATTGAATTTGAGCTGGCAGTCGAAGGTGTCTCCAAGGTTGTGGATGTGAGGGGGGATAGAGTGTTGCTGTCAAAGGTGAAGTTGACATCTTGGATGGTTTTGGTACGGGATGGGGAGCCGATGATGATGTCTGATTTGGCATTGTTCAGTTGGAGATAGTTTGTTTGCATCCATGCTTTTATTTCTGAGAGACAGTTGGTGAGAGTGGAGTGTGTTGTGGGGGTGATGGTTTTTGCTGATATAAAGTTGGATGTCATCGGTGTAGCACGCCGTAGGTATGGGTGGCGCCAGGATTTTTTTTTTTGCTGCAGTAGCTTAGCAGTTGCTATATGACAGCACGGCGTTGCTAGTTCATTTTCAAAATAAATAAACAAACAATACCAGTGGGCCAAGCACGAGCCTGTTCATATTGTAACGTTCACAGCTATTCAAGATCACAGATCACGAGCCTTCAATTTTATTTTATTTTTATTTATCCTTTATTTATCCAGGAATGTCCCATTGAGATACAAGATCTCTTCTTCCAGGGAGTCCAATGTCAATGTCGAAAACGTTCTCTTTATTTTCTGGTATTGACGGCCACAGCCACGCCTTACAGAACCAATCAATAGTATAACACTCATTATGACTTTTCCCCACACTCGAACACAACTCCTACCGTCTTGTACTCCCTCCACACACTCCGGAAAACGCACACACACACACACACGGAAGGGGCGGTCTCTCCCTAACTCCCACCAACAACATTGCCTAAATAACTTTACAAAGGTACTAAACTGTGCACATCTGATAACTGAAATAACTTGGACACGCTACAATATTATCATTAATATTTACATTAACACATTCCTTTGACACTTATAACATTACATTGCAAGGTAAACACAACCAAAATAAGTTTGTAAAAGCAGAATTTGAACACTGTTTCTGTGATCCTACAATATCTGTGTATAATACCATTACACATTACATTGTATTTAGCTGACGCTTTTATCCAAAGCGACTTACAATAAGAGCGTTCGACCAACAAAATACAAACTTGAAGGAAACAGAATCATATAAGTACATCAGGCTTCATAGAGCAAAAACATTTCAAGTGCTACCCAACTGGCTTTAGATATAGCCAGCCCTTTATTAGTATATAAGTGATTTGTTAATAGTTCTATCGCTCGAAGTGGAGTCGAAAGAGATGAGTTTTCAGTCTGCGCCGGAAGGTGTGTAAGCTTTCTGCTGTCCTGATGTCAATGGGGAGCTCATTCCACCATTTTGGAGCCAGGATAGCAAACCCACGTGTTTTTGCTGATGGGAACTTGGGTCCCCCTCGCAGCGAGGATGCAGCGAGTCGTTTGGTTGACACAGAGCAGAATGCACGTGCTGGGGTGTACGGTTTAACCATGTCCTGGACGTAGGAAGGGCCAGATCCATTCGCAGCATGGTACGCAAGTACCATTGTCTTGAAGTGGATTCTAGCAGTTACACCCTAAGCGTACAAGTACACAATAGTGATCGTTCACTGTTTCAACTGGCATGCTGTGGCATTTAACCTCATCACCACACCGCAAACACACACACAGGGTTGTCCGGCTCCGTTGGAGATCGCAGTCGTTTACGCTGACTTGTGAGAAATCTTTCCATTTTCGATCTGTGTTCACATACTGAGAATTATAACAACATTAGCCAAGTAACAGTTTGCGCTTTAACTTACAACGACCCCTGATAGATCTCGCGAGAATGTGTATAAATATGTATAGATACATTTTCATAACAAAACAATGGAGTTGCTATAGCAACCCCCTGGCGCCGCCCCTGGCCGTAGCAGTGAAATTGAAGGTTGTGGCGATGAAGGGGTCAAATTAATATCCTGGTCCACGGTGTGGGCGCCGCTGCTTGCCGTGTGATGTCCCTGGCCACAGTGGGATCACGCCGCGTGGCGCTTTCCCAAAATAAAAAGAACGTGACGATCTCCTGAGAGCCCCTGTGTCTTACGGAAGGGCTCTTTGGATTGATTTCCTCGGTCACGTGGATGAGAAGAAGTCGCAGCTTGCCCGTATGCTGCTTCTTGCTCATCCTCAGAGGAGAGAACACTGTCCCTCACTCGCCGCCTCGCTGTAACTCCAGTAAAGGAAGCAGCAGGTGGCCAAGCGCACGTGAGTGGAATAAACCGCAGAAAGTGCTGTCAAAGCACTGTGCGGGTTCAGAGATGCTATAGTCGGCCTGGTATAATAGCTCCGATTAATGCATTTCACCATTAATGTGAAACACAGCGTTAATACTAGAGATGGGTGCGTCCTGATTCATCCGGATCATTAACCCGGATCCTAGTAATCAGCTGGTCGTGACGAGTCTCCCCTCTCAATTAACCCGAGTCCTTTGAGTCCTACTCCTGGTGACGTACAAATTAAAACTATAAATTGCGTCACTCGCTACTCTCCTTATAACATGTAAAATCACATTACAACGTACCCCAGTCCATCTGCCTAGCCTTTAGCAAGTAGGATAGCTGCCAGAAGTTATCGTTTGGCTCAGGGGAGGGGACGCGGATCAGTGAAACTTCCTGCAGACTCATGCGGACTCAGAGCCGTAACCGTAGCAGATCCAGAGATCCAGGCAGACTCCTCATGCACGAGTCAACAGCAGACTCAGATTCGCAAATCCTGACTCACTGAATAAAGAGAACTTCCTTCACTTCCTGCAGACTTGTGGGGACTCAGAGTGGGGACTCCACCGCCAACCTTTCCAGGCTTGGCTCCTGAGAGGGACAGGCCGAGAAGGGGTGGGATCCACCACAGCCTGTTACAGGACGAAGTGGTTGGGATTCCAACGTTGGTGTGAGGAGGACAGTCGAGAGCCTCTGTCCTGTACATTGGGCTATATTCTGTCCTATTTACATGCTCTACGCCTTTCCACCACTGCGCCTCATTCTCCCCCTCCTGGAGAGGGTGAGACGAGAACGATTGTCAGTCATCCTGGTAGCCCCAGGTCGCCGCTCGGCGCCGTGGTACGCAGAGGTGACACAGATCATGGTGGGCCAGCCCTGGACGGTTCCTCAGGTCTGGGGGGCGTTATCTCAGGAAGCAGGTGCAATAGGGGCCCACTCTGGGCCAACCTCTCCAGGCTTGGGAGAGACGGGAGGGACTGTCTGACAAAGTTATTCAGACTATCCAGGCAGCAAGAGCAGGATCTACCACAGCCTGTTACAGGACGAAGTGGTTGGGATTCCAGCGGTGGTGTGAAGAAAGGAGTCTAAAGCCTCTATTCTGTCCTATTTACAGATACTGGTGGACAGGGGGCTTGCTCATTCCACAATTAAGGTGTATGCAGCAGCCATCTCATCCTGCGGCAGGTCAGCCTTTAGTCAACCACTTATGGCACGTTTTTTCCAAGGGGTCAGGAGACAGCGCCCAGTGGTGCATGTCTCAGACCGAACCTCTCATTTGTTCTCAAGAACCTAAGGAGTTCGTTCAGGTCGAGGGCTATACAGCTATAATTTGCACCTCCTCTGCCCGGTGTGTGCGCTGGCAAGTTATGTAGGGCGCATGGCTTCCATCAGGCACACTGAACAGTTGTGGCCGGTAAAGCTCTGGCGAGTGCATTTCACATGCCTATGGACGGGGAGAGCCTTCCCCACTGGGGTCCATGCACACCCTACACGTGGTATGGCTGCATCAACAGCCTTGTTAAACGGCGTGAGTGTGGAGGATATATGCACGGCGGCGTATTGGTCTACTCCAGGCCCCTTCATAAGGTTTTATCTCTTGGACATGTCTGGCTCCTTTTCATCGTCTGTGCTTGCTGGGGCAACACAGGACTGATGAGGGGGGGGGCTGTGGGTCAGTAGGTACTGTATCTAACCCCCCGTTCTCACTGTAAACATCGCGTCACAATGAAAGCACATTGTTTTGATATTTGTAACAGCACATTGTTTTGGTATGTGTAACAGCACATTGTTTTGATATTTGTAACACCAAACCGACAGAAAATATCGTCTTAAAATGACCCAGTGGTCTAATAATAAAATATAATAATATCAAACATAATATTACTATTAACTTTATTGTGAAATTAAAACAGAACGGTAAAGAAAAAATTCAGTCTCTCGATTTGAAGCTTATGCATTGTACCATAAACCTGTATACACCTGTAACAGTCAACTGGTGAGGAGTTGGAAAGGTAGTTTTATATAGCTTATTTTATTATATTTATTGCTGCAGCGGGATTTTGCCGTGGCCTGTGTGTCTCTCTCCCCTGACGCCTCGGGAGCTGCGCTGTGGCTGAATAGAATGTATGTATGGGAATCCTGTAAATTCAGTTATCGACATCCATGTGTTTATTTGGCCTCTAAATAATATTATATTTATCTGTGCCCTTTCCAGGGGTTGTGTTCTGCACAGATATTTTAGTTAACCGGACTTCCTGTTTCCCCCGGTCTTCGCTTCCCGGGCTTGAAGCTGTTTACATGTTATTCTAATGCTAAATAAAAGTCTAGCTTGTACCTTTGATACCCCTTCCGACCACATGGAAATTATGATCAGTCGGCTAGGTACGGAAGAACCCAATTTTTCACTCTCACAGGGTGACAAGTTTCAGCACCTTCTCAGTGAGTTTCCCGACTTGACGCAGCCCACCTTTTCCGCTGTCACTTCCAAACACGGGGTAGAGCACCACATTGACACTGAAGGACCCCCAGTCTACGCTAGGGCCCGTTGGCTCAACCCTGACATGCTGGCAGTCGCCAAGTCGGAGTTCGTCATCATGGAGCGTCTGGGCATCATCCAACGCTCAGAAAGCCCTTGGGCTTCACCGCTCCACATGGTCCCTAAATCAGCCAGTGGCTGGCGACCGTGTGGTGCCAGACCACTACCCGGTCCCTCACATCCAGGACTTCTCTGCACATCTGGCAGGCAAGTTGGTCTTCTACAAGGTGGATCTGGTGCGGGGCTACCACCAGGTTCCGGTTCCCTCGGACGTCCCCAAAACTGCGGTGATTACGCCATTCGCGCTTTTCGAGTTCCTGCGTATGCCGTTTGGACTTAAGAACGCAGCTCAGTCCTTTCAGCTGCTGATGGATTCAGTGCTCAGAGACATGCCATTCATCTTCGTCTATTTAGACGACATCCTTGTCGCCAGCTCCTCCTCTGAAGAGCACCAGGCACATCTCCGTGTCCTTTTCTCAACCCTCAACCAACACGGCCTGATTTTCAACACGGCCTGATTCTCAACCCGGCGAAGTGTCAGTTCGGGTTGTCCTCCATCTATTTCCTCGGACATCTCATCAGCAAGGATGGAGCCGCCCCCCCTCCCGTCGAAGGTGGAGGCCGTGTCCGCCTTTCCACGACCGCCTACAGCTCGGGCGCTCCGAGAGTTCCTCGGGATGGTGACGTTTTATCACAGGTTCATCCGCCGGGCGGCCCACACCATGTCCCCGCTGTACGAGGCCCTCAAGGACAAGTCCCCCGGCCAGGCCATAGACTGGATGGCCGAAAGGGAGGCCGCTTTCGATGCCATTAAAGCCGCCCTGAGCGAAGCCACCATGTTGGCTCACCCGTCACACAGGGCCCCCATCACCACCGACACGCCCTGTTTTTCCGGAGCTGCGGCCTATTCTGGGCCCGCTGACAGCTCCTCCTGCCTGACTGACTGCTCCCGGCGTTCAACATGCACATCTTCGTCAGCTGAGACGCACTACACCTTCGGCAAGCCCGGAGCGAAAACTTTGCATGGCTTTGCTAAATGCTAGGTCGATAGCAAACAACACGTTCCTGCTAAATGACTTCTTCACCACTCGTGAACTGGATTTTATGTTTCTGACGGAGACCTGGGTCCACGCTGGCGAGTATACACCTTTCTCTGAACTTCTTCCTCCTGACTGTACATTCTTCAGCTCCCCCCGTGCTACCGGCCTCGGTGGGGGCATAGCATCAGTGTTTAGAGCTAGCCTCCAATGCCGATTGCGTCACCCTGTAACTAGCTATGCTAGCTTTGAGTTGCAGCTTTTTGAACTGAACCCGGCCTCGCCTATACTCTGCGCAGTCGTGTATCGTCCGCCAAAGTGCAATAAGGATTTCATAAATGACTTTTCTGACTTTCTGTCCGGGATCATATGATCGTGTTTTGATCTCCGGAGACTTCAATGTCCATGTGTGATGCGAGTCCAAACCTCTGGTTAGGGACTTTTTAAATCTCCTTGATTCTTTTAGTCTCGTTCAGTCCGTGGCTGGCCCAACACACGAAAAAGGACACACTTTGGACTTAGTATTATCGTTTGGACTGTCTGTGGATGAAATCTGTGCAGCAACGGGTATCTCAGACCATTTACCGGTTCTGTTTACAACTTCGATCGCTTCCGCAGGATTCGAATCACGTGCCCCTGCGCGTCGTCTGCCTTCAATTAACCCCTTGACTAAAATACTTGCTCCAACTCCAACTGCAACACAGTTCTCTGATGTTTTTAATGCTTCTCCGATCTGTAAATTAGATGTGAACTGTGTTTTTAGTGCTGCTGAGCTTATCTCTTTGTTTGATTCGACATGCACACTAATACTGGATTCCGTTGCTCTCTTTATGCTTAGACGCACTAAATTTCTCTCAGAGCCGTGGCTCAATGACTGTACTCGTGCTTTCAGACGTGCTCTCAGACGTGCTCTCAGACGTGCTCTCAGACGCGCTTGCAGGCGTGCAGAGAGAAAATGGAAAAAGGATAAACTCCATGTCTCCTTAGAAATCCTTCGGGCTTGCCTTTCCGAATACCAGACGGCAGTCAAAGCAGCCAAAACGGAGCACATTTCTCTGTTAATCTCCAAAAACAGCCATAAACCTCAAGTTCTTTTTAATGTCCTCAACTCGATCATTAATCCCTGTGATGTTTCTCCAATTGTGCCATCGACTACTCTCTGTGATAAGTTTCTTACATTTTTATTGAAAAAGTATCTGCACTTAGGCTAGCCCACACTAGTGCTACCCCAGATCCTGCTCCTGTTCTGTGCCCTGCTGTCCTTGATCACTTTGAGCCTGTATCCCTCTCTTCTCTCTCGGATGTAGTCATGCACCTGCGGCCGACAAACTGCACCTCAGACAGCATTCCCTCTCGCATTCTCAGAGATGTTTTCGAATCAGTTGGAGCAAGTATTTTATTACTTATAAATACCTCTCTTAGCTCAGGATGTGTCCCAGCTGCCTTCAAACATGCCGTGGTCCAGCCACTACTTAAAAACAAAAATCTCGACCCTTCCATTCTCACACATTTTAGGCCCATCTCCCAGCTACCTTTTTTATCTAAAGCCCTGGAGAGAGTAGTCCCAGGCCCAGCTGCAGTCTTTTTTAACCATGCATGGCATCCATGAAAAGTTTCAGTCTGGCTTCAAACCCATGCACAGCACTGAAACAGCCCTTTTAAGAGTTTTTAATGATCTACTCCTTGCCGCCGACTCAGGTAGCCCAGCTGTCCTGGTGCTGTTGGACCTGACAGCTGCCTTCGACACTGTGGACCATAGCATCCTGTTGTCATGGCTTGAACAGTCCGCTGGCATCACAGTATCTGCCCTTGCATGGTTCAGGTCCTACCTGACAGACCGTAGCTTCTCAGTGCAGCTAGGTGCTTTCTCCTCTGCCAAAGCCCCTCTTACCTGTGGGGTTCCCCAAGGCTCGATTCTGGACCCCATCCTCTTTTTACTGTACATACTGCCCCTAGGTTCAATTCTCAAAAAACACAACATCCCCTTCCACTGCTACGCTGACGATGTACAGATCTATCTGCCACTCAATTCAAATGTCAACTCATTACAGCTATTGATGAACTGCTTAGCAGAGATCAAATCCTGGCTGAGCCAACATTTCCTCAACCTCAATGAGAGCAAGACTGAGGTTATCTTTTTTGGACCCCAACCTCGAGCCTCCAAGGTTGATATTCTGGGCTCCCTCAAACATAATATCCTCCCCTCTGTCATGAACCTTGGAGTGACCTTCAATAGCGCTTTTACATTTGATAAGCAGGTCAGCAGTGTAGTCAAAACCTGCTTTTTTTAAATACGACTATTGGCCAAGACCAAGTCGTTTTTATCTTTTAAAAACCTGGAAAGGGTTATTAACGCCTTTGTTACCTTGAGGTTGGACTACTGCAACGCTCAGTATGTGGGTATGGATCAGGCGTTAATTAAACGCCTGCAGCTAGTGCAGAACGCAGCTGCACGTCTACTGACTGGCCACAAAAAGCGTGACCACATCACCCCAATTCTGGCCTCACTACACTGGCTTCCAGTTCGGTTCAGAATTGATTTTAAACTCCTTTTATCTGTTTGCAAAGCCCTAAATGGTCTGGCTCCGGCCTATATAGCTGAACTCCTCCAGCGCTACACCCCAGCCAGAGCTTTAAGGTCTGCTGACCAGCTGCTGCTAATTTTTTAATTTTTTAATTTATATATTTATTTGACAGGGACAGTGCACATTGATTGACATTTCTGTAAATGCGCCAGAGTTAGCCAACAGGCTATTTTTCGTCTGTAGTCCCTGGACAGATGTTGAAAGTCATCCTAAAAACTAAAATTCACTTCAAATAACAGGTAAATACAATCAGTAAAACAACATTCAACAGAGATACTTATATTATGATAAAAGCATATATAAAAACATAAAAACAAAACTAAAATACATATTCACAAAGCAGACAGATAGCAACAGGTCAAGGCACATGTACAAACAGAGCGTTGTAAAGTGTAGATTGTGTCAGTGTTGGTAGTGCCCAAGACCAGGCTCAAAACCAGAGGGCACCGAGCCTTCGCAGCAGCTGGCCCCAGGCTCTGGAACACTCTGCCCCTCCATGTGAGGTCGGCCCAGACCCTGTTTTTTTTTTAATCTACTCTTAAAACACACTTCTTCTCCCTGGCATTTTAGTCAGAGCGGAGCACGACTCCTGACTTTTCCCTGTTTTTTTTATATATCTGTTGTAATTTATTGTCTTTTATTGTGATTGTAGTAATGTATTTTTATGTGATTGTAGTATTTATTACATGTACAGCACTTTGGCCCGACCAAAAATTGCTTTTAAATGTGCTTTATAAATAAACTTTGATTTGATTTGATACAGAAATATTTACATGGCCAAACAAATCTCACGCCAGGGCCTTCATATAGAAAATAATGTTTCTTTCATGATAAAAAAAAGCCTCTACCATAAGCCTTCATATCGAAAATAATGTTTCTTTAATGATAAAAAAAAGCCTCTACCATAATAAACAAATGCATCTTTGATGATACGGAAATGTGTATAAAGAAGGTTTAAATGAAAAACAAAACAATACAAAGCCTGCAGGTTATCGTTACGCACAATACGCAGCATAAACTCTTGAAAGAATGGCACTCAATCCGCCCTGATCCAAGTAACTTAGTGGAAAGGTGTTTTTTTTTTTTTAACTCAAACAAGGTTTCAGAATGCATAAAATCCTTCTCAATCATTACATCAAAGCTTCAGAAGTTAGATGCCATAAATGAAATTCACAGTAAAGGTGGATAAGGGCTTATTTGCTATATTCTGTAGGAAAGTCCCAAGTAAGAACAATTCCTACTTGTACTTTTAATAACTTTCTTTAAATGTGGGACACATTGCTGGGTATCACAGTAATATAAATACAACATAGAAGTTTTATCTATCACAGTTTATTTTTTAAATGTATGGAGGGCGTGTTTATCAGTACACAACATGTTTACAGATTTTGATCACAGATAGTAGAGACGTACAAGAAATGGAGACGCTACACAGTTGGATGATTTGATGGATGAGATACATAGAACCTGATAGCAAAGTCTTATCTTATCCAGTAAGACTTGTATTGAGATCAAGTTTATCTGGAGAGATTCAAAGTGCTTAACGGAGTCTTATTCCATAGTCTTGGTGAAAACTCAATTCCTGATAATGGACCTACTCTGTTCAACGTAATACATAAAGGGTTGTGGTCTCCCTGTTTTCCATTAAATCTGTATCATTGACACCTCATGGGGCAATTTACATTACATACATGTAAACGTATCTGGCCGCTCATGTGATATGCAGATAATGGTTCCTACTAGCTCATTATCTTTACGCATTAAACACCAGTTATTGGTATTTCATCTGTTCTTGGTTTATATCTTGTTTCTAGTTGGGTTCCCTTGGTAATTGGCATTGGGATACTTTATCTTGTATATCTGACTGTGATATCATGCTTCTGCAATGCCAATTCATTTTGTAATCTGATGTGGGTATGAAACTGGCTACTTGAAACTGTAAGACATTTTTATGGATTATTTCTCATTATCCTATTCCACTTGGCACTGTCTCTCCAAACTATGTAATTCCCCTGCTTCTTTTTTAGTTCCATTATTTGTCTTTCTCGCTGTCTTCGTCATTAAACATATAACTGTTGTTATTTTAGCTTGCGGTACTGTAATGCATATCACACTTGACCTTTTATGATGAAACTGCTCAGGCAAGTGCAGTGATCGAACGTCTTTTATTTAAAGAAAAACACGGTGAGGCTATGGCTCAGTAAGTAGTTGGTCGTTCTCCAATCAGAAGGCTAGTGCCCCTGCAGGAAAAATGTTGATGCATCCTTGGGCCAGATAAATAATTGCTTCAGATAACGAATAGTGTGTTTGAATGTGTATGAATGTTAGTATCCCTGATCAGGTGGCACCTTGTATGGCGGCCTCTGCCTCCATGTGTATGTGTGAGGATGGGTGAATGCTGACTTGTATATAAAAGTGCTGAGGGGTTTTAAAGAGTGGAAGAAAAGAGTTACATAAAGACAGTCAATTTATAGAGGTTCTCTTTTGCATTTATCATATTACAGCCAAGGATAGATATTGGGGGAAGAGAGGGGTTGACATACCAACCCAGTCTCACGGCATTTCGTGTTCACCAACACGATTTTTAATCTATTGATTCGTGTTCACCAACACGATTTGCCCCTTTTTTTCGTGTTGCACAGCACGATTTTAAAAGCAATGTATTTCTACTGCCTGCAGCACGTATTTTTCTCCGGTCGGGTCGTGGGAGACCGGAAGCTGTGTGGTTCATAAAAACATGTTCTTACTCAATATCAAGCCACAATTATTGCTTTTATTTTAAATCGTATAATTTCGGACTTTTGTTGCCGTCTGTGAGGAAAATAAATGGGGCTCAGAGCCTCAGGATACTGAAATCTGTATTTTTTAAATCTTTTTTACGTGCTGCAGGCAGTAGAAATACATTGCTTTTAAAATCGTGCTGTGCAACACGAAAAAAAGGGGCAAATCGTGTTGGTGAACACGAATCAATAGATTAAAAATCGTGTTGGTGAACACGAAATGCCGTGAGACTGGGTTGGACATACAGCATTCACAATCCGGGCCGATGTGGTAATGAGTGCCAATGCACTCTACCAGATAAGTGTGGCGATATGTTTAATAGTTATGGGGTTGTCTATCAGTCCCATTATTTTGAAAATCACATTTCTGGCCAATAGTCATCACCGAGTAACTCATGAACAGGTGATGGGAGTTTGTGGGTCAAAGCTTAAAGAGGCCCTTCTCAATCTGTTTGCGGTTGTCCCTTTCCTGTAGTATGGTATATACTGTAGGTTGTAGTGCATGTAAATGGCCTGCAAAGGCTAAAATCCCAAAGTTCCCTCCAAAGGGAGTTTCTCTCCCACACACTCCCCCCCATTAACCCTAAACCCCCAATAATCAGTCCTCTTTACTTCTCTGTTAAAAATAGACTCAAAGTATAGACAGCATGCTCCTCACTGGTATCATAGATTGTTGTATAGTGATAATGTCCATTTCACAAAAAATACCCATAATACCTTTTTATTAAATTGCTCTCCGAAAAAAAGTTTCCTCGGTTGAGGCATACAACCACAAGGCTTTATCTTAGGGTATTGAAAACATGTCTTGACTTCAGAAGTGGATAAAGCATGTGGATCAAGTTGATAACAGGCAGATAAAGGGACTAAGGCAGAGGACAGAAAGAGAACATACAGAGTGATAGTTTTGTTATGATTAAATTATAATCGTAGAGCAACAAGGCTACAGAGTCAATCAATCAATGTTTATTTATATAACCCAATATCACAAATGTTACATTTGTCTCAGTGGTCTTCACAGTTTGTACAGAATATCAGTATGACAATACAACACCTTCTGTCCTTAGACCCTCTGTCCTTAGACCCTCTGTCCTTAGACCCTCACATCGTACAAGATGAGAAAACCCACAGTTTAAAGGGAAAAATGGGAGAAACCTCAGGGAGAGCAACAGAGGAGGGATCCCTCTCCCAGGACGGACAGACGTGCAATAGATGCCGTGTGTAAATTGAAAAGATAATACATTTGCAACATAGGTAGTCCAAATGTTTGGAAATGCATGTGTGTATAATAGGAAGATGAATCCACGAGGATATCCATCCAGGACCGATGATCCAGGACCACAGCCACGACTCAAGATCCAGCGCTCGCGATCCAGGACACAGGACCGCAGGATCATCCATGACTCCGGATCCCAGCATATATAGACACCAAAAAGAAAGACATTTGGGGAAGCTGGGTTAATCAGAACATGAGAGTACACAGGTATAGACAGAGAGAAGGAAGAAGTAAGATGTCCCCCGACAAACTAAGCCTATATCAGCAAAACTAGGGGCTGAATCTAATCAGCCCTAACTATAAGCTTTATCAAAAAGGAAGGTCTTAAGCGCACTCTTAAAAACGGATAGGGTGTCTGCCGCCCGAACACAAACTGGAAGCTGATTCCACAAATGTGGAGCTTGATAAGAAAAGGCTCTGGCTCCCATTGTACTTTTAGAGACTCTAGGAACAACCAACAACCCTGCATTCTTGGAACGCAATGCCCTAGTAGGACAGTAGGGTATAATGAGTTATTTAAGGTAAGATGGCGCCTGCCTATTAAGGGCTTTGTAGGCGAGAAGAAGAATTTTAAATTCTATCCTGTGTTCTATAGGGAGCCAGTGTAAGGCAGCCAGAACAGGAGTAATGTGGTCCCTTTTCCTAACTCTGGTTAGTACACGAGCCGCAGCATTTTGAATCAGCTGAAGCGACTTGACTGACTTCTTGGTACTCCCTGATAATAAAGAGTTACAATAATCCAGCCTAGAAGTAACAAATGCATGGACTAGTTTCTCTGCATCGTTTTGAGGCAAGATATGCCTGATTTTTGCAATGTTGCGTAGATGGAAGTAGGCGGTCCTTGAAATTGATTTTATGTGGGCGTTAAAGGATAAATCCTGATCAAATATAACACCAAGATTCCTTACAGTCTCACTGGAGGCCAAATTAATGCCATCCATAGTTAGTATATCTTTAGATAATTTGTTTCGTAGATTCTTCGGGCCAAGTACAATAACTTCAGTTTTGGTCGTGTTTAACATCAAAACATTTAAGGTCATCCACGTTTTTAAGTCCTTAAGGCAGTCTTGAATTTCATTTAGATGATTAATTTCATCAGGCTTGATTGATAAATATAGTTGAGTATCATCTGCATAACAATGAAAGTTTACAGAATGATTCCTTATAATATTGCCTAACGGAAGCATATGTAATGTGAGTGACCCTAACCCTAACCCTCAAAATGAATCAGGCAGTTCTCATGTTTAAATGTATATGTTTTTGAAAAGAGAGGGAGTGCGTGGGGGGAAGAGAAAGGGAAGAATCAGTGGAGAGAATAACAAAGCAACATTGCTGGAGATGAAAAGGATGTCTGGAGTTTCAGTGTCTGAGAAGATGACAGAAAAGTGTCTGTCTGCTCTGCATTTTTGTGGCTCTCATCATATCCACAAATGGCTGTCAGGCTTCGCTGAAAATTGTCTGAGCTCCTAAAAAACCAAATCAGAAATCAAAGAATACCTCAACTCACAGCATATAAACCATCAACTATCTCGTCTCAATGCCGAATGGCCTCGAGGAGGACTGGGCATAGGAGAGGAGGGAGACAGACGAGAAGTTTGATGGAGGGAATTCTGTTTCAGTAAATGATGGGCTGTATGCTCTCACAGCATGTCCACAACAGAATGAATGACAAAACAAAAAACAATTCAAGAAAGTACTTTTATCAAAAGTGACAATGAAGGATGACAAGAAACAAAGAAACATGAATAAATTATAACGGCATATGTCTAGTGTCCATTGAACAACTTGGATATTAGAGAGAAACTTCCCATGTGTGGAGGCCTTGGTAGGACATCTCAGGGTTAGCTTATTAGACTTTACTGGTATCAGCTTCAGCAGCACTCTGTCACACATGTTTGTGTACTTTAGTTTCACTTTACTGAGTAGATACACCAACAGCTCTTGCATTGTGAACTTCCCAACTTGGTTTGGTCGATCATATCTCGGTTATATGTGACCTGTTCATAGGATGCCGTATACCAATGGAAAGCTTGTTCATTTCCCTTTACATTAGTGTCTCACATAAGTGATTATGTGTGTCAAACTGTGTATTTTTAATTAGTATTAATTAACTCAGCTTGACCAGTTGATCTCTGGGGGAGTATTTGTTGCTGCAAAATGTCATAAGCTTGTGTTTACCACAGACCTTATCTCAGAATTCTAACCACAAATCCTTGACTTCAAGACGAGGGAACCATACTTGGTAAGACCCTGGGTCTTTTCCTGGTTTTAGGACTCATTTCTGCACCACTCTATGAAGCTGTGCATGTTCGAAGGGTGGTGGCTACAGCTAAAGCCAATTGCAGTTATTGCAGTATCCAACATTGATCTGGAGCTTTAACCCTCCTGTTGTCTTCGGGTACAATCTGACCGATTTACTACTTTCATCAATCATAACTTTTTTGTTTTACATTCGATTGCATTAAGGCTTTATGATATCCTTCACAGTAGACATTTGAACATATACAATTGCTGATCACCACTTTCATTGCATTTTGGATGATTTAGTCAACTTTGTAACACCCATGGTGTTACCGGTCAAAAATGACCTCATAAAGAAAAGGAATTAGTAACCATCCGGATCAGATAAAACACACACACGCACACACACACACACACACACACACACACACACACACACACACACACACACACACACACACACACACACACACACACACACACACACACACACACACACACACACACACACACACACACACACACACACACACACACACACACACACACACACACACACAAGAGATGTGTTTTCCCCCGTATGTGCCCATCCCCCCACGTGAATCACACCTGGCACACGCAATACATGTTCAGTGTCTGTTCTTTGTATATTTACTGCAGTTTTTCATGTATACCAGTAGTCTGATACAATATTTACAGTTTGAAAGGGTGTTAAATGAAATTTGGAGATGATTAATGGTTTTTGTGTTAATGTACAGTATTAAAACAGGACCGGTCAAATTTGACCGTGAACACCAAAGGGGGGGGAACAAACACAACAGGAGGGTTAATGGAGGTCAAATTTTCTTTCTTGATACCATGGACTATCCCCAGATTTTCCACACAATCATCATCAGTCTGGTTGGGGTCAAACTGAGAACAGTGGTACCAACTTATAAATCACTTGTTAAAAATCTAGGTTTGCAGCTCCCTGCTCATTTTATTTATTTACATTAACACATATTGGTTGATAAGATTAGACAGGCAGTCAATAACTCAACAGAGTGCAAGGAAAGGTCATACATCAGTACAAAATACTAACCATGTTCGAGCATGGTTCTCAATGGCTGATCAATGTTTTGATTGTAGATGTTAAGAGCCACTGGTTTCTGAAATCCAATATCATAGGCCCTGGTTAAAGGTGGGGTAGGTAAGTTTGAGAAACCGGCTCGAGATCGCTAGAATTTGAAAATACACAACCGGAGAAAATCTGCCACTTCCTTACAGAGCCCCTCCTCCAACACACACGAACGCGCACATGACCAATGAGGGCACGAGATAAGTTTGTGCCCCGATGGAAGGCTGACAGGCAGGTAGTACAACCGGGCCGGCTAAACGGATTGGTTGTAATTTTTACAGTACTGCAGCTTCTACAGATGACATTTTGCTATGGATTTTTTGTCAAAGCACTTCAGATATTCATTGCTATCGGGATGAGAATTCCATGGAATATAACAAAAAGTGTATCTCGAGCCGGTTTCTGAAACGTACCTACCCCACCTTTAATGATGGAAAAATAATAAAGTTGCTTTGCCTCAGATCAAACTATGCCAACGATGTGATTGAGTTTCCTATTTACTGAAAACAAATTGTGTTTTAGTCAGTCCTCGTAAAATCATTCCCTTTTGTTCTTTCTCCCTCCTCATGCTTTCCAATGTTCTGTCCTACATAATCATTTCTCTCCTCTTCCATCTTGGCTTCCCATCATTATTTCTTCTCTCGTGACTGTCGATAAGTGTTCTGGTGTTGGTGGCTGCAGTTTGCAACAAGCTAAAGAACGACAGCACAAGCATATCAACAAAACCCCTCCGTCTCTGCTGCTGAGTTTTCTGTGATTCTGCTACGCAAACCACACGACACCAAACATATACGTTGTTTGAGGCGGAGAGCCATCAACACTGATTAGATAATAATCTGTTTCATAATTAAAAATAAAATACTCTACAATCTCTAAAGAAAATCACTTAACAGTCAAAGAGCTAACTGGGAAATTCATTTGGGTTCTGTAATTAGTGTTGGTACATGATGTATGACATGACCTTTTCTAAACTCTCTCTTACATATTGATGCTTCATGCATTTGAACAACATTTAAAGGAGACCTATCATGCTATATTTAAATGATATAGTGTATGACCATACATATATAAGGTATATTTATACATTTTATTTTTCAAAATACCACATTTTCTTTAGACATGCCTCGTTTCGCTCATTTTCGCTCTATTCCAAGCCCGTCTTTGAAAATTCTGAGCAGCAGCTGACCACGCCCCCCTGCAGAAGAGCAGGCATGAGCCGGCGAGAGTCACGTTACCGTGCTTGCTGTGATTACGAGTGTGGAATAAACATGTCATCTCAGAGCAATGCATGTGTTCAAGCATACTATCAATTTGATCCAGAAACTGACCCTGAAGCAGCGGAGGTTTTGGTGGAGGTGCAAAAATCTCGGTTGCAGCAGGACGTTTCTGAATGGTTAGCTGACAAGCTGTTGTCCCTATTTATTTTACTCTGTTACGATGCTTGCTCCTTATTCCGTTCATATTTTGGCTAATTAGCAAGAATGCAATGTGTACAGTTTGTAACGCAAAAACAGCAATATATATATATATATATATTTATAAAGGGAGACATTCATATTTTCAGCATATACAATGGCCTCATTGCGTTTATTAATAGTTTACAGTCCTTTTCTTCCAACATCGTGCAACAACCGTTGGAAAGTTGAATAACTTAGGATGATAAAAAGTATAACTCCAACAACACCTCAGTTGTCAGCAATGTGTGTAGTTTCATGTGTTTTTAAAAGCTCAGTTATTGACTTCTTTGTGCAAATTGCGCCACGATGCCTTCTGAACGGAGAATTTGTGCTGCATGGAGATACCACAGGTAACATTTATGGCAGCTTTACTAAGTTGTCTGTTTAAATACATTTTTCACATGTCATTCAATATATGTTTATCACAATGTGTCAAGACGGATGCAGTAACTTGAGGACTCTGTAACCTGTATGGTGGACCATCCTGGATTGGAGCCTGTGTGCCTAAATGTGTTCTCCCTGCAGAATGCGTTGAATATTTACAGAGCTGAACATGGTGGACTACAGTTGAGACAAATAGAGCAGTGAGTGGTTTGTTTGTTTTGACTGAAATTGTAAAACGAATGCTAATATTGTTCATGGAAATAAATACTGGTGTATATGGCTTTATGCAATCTTTCATTCTGTCATTGTACATGTACTATTATATTATATACTACACAGCAATGTGTACGACAAAAAGGTCCACACACACACAACCTTATGCTTTTGAAATCAGAATATTCTTTACCCATCCAAACATGAATAATCACAACACATTTTGATATCAACTTGGAACTTTATTGTCAAAATCAACGGTTAAAAAAAACCATAAAAAAAACTAAATGTAGCCTACTTGTATTTTGTATAAATGACACTAAATATTTTTACAGAAGCTTTGTGAGCTGGTGCTGGGGCTTCTTTGGACGCAGGATCAGAGTGGTGATTCCGGCCTGCGTTGTCCTCAGGATACACAGGGAGTTTCCTGATCCGTGAAATGTCGATGTTGGGTTCAGACAGCAGCCAAATTGAACCGTGTAGCATACCCGGCGATGACCTCCTCCCTGTCAGGTCGCTCATAATGGTGCAGGGTCCACAAAGACTTGATCGAAGATGAAGTCCATCAAGTTGGCCACGTAGCCTGTGCAATGGTAAAAAAAGCACAACAAAAAATGTGGTTTAGATTAGTATATGCATGTAAAAAACTGAAACTTCTTTCTAATTTTTTTATTTTATATTTGTAAATAGTTGTATAATAAATATTTTAAACACTTACGGAATGTGGGGTCAGTCTTTACTGATTTTGCTCTGCATTCTCCCTTCCTGGCCTTTGGGAACTGCAGTTTATACAGAGGGTTTCCAGTGGATGTAGTGGCTTGTGCACGCTCAGCGTTTTCATTGTAGTGCAGGGCTGCCAGGTACAGTCTTTCATTTCCGCCATGATAAAAACAAATGTAAATAATAGCAAAGGATGTACAAATTGTCACTAATTAGTAAGTATGTGAGGTGCTGGCCTGTAAAGAAGCACACATAGTTAGAACAAAATCATCTCAACTTAGTATTCAGGATGAGAAAATACTATTTGGATAAATATAGTCTGAAATCCCAAAAGATGGGGCTAAAACTCTCTATTTAGCAAAACTCTCTATTTAGCAAAGCTCTCTATTTAGCAAAGCTCTTTGCTTAGCCTTTTCCAATCTGAGTTAGTTTTTAACCGTAACGTGCATGCTGTGTTTCTGACTCAATGCAGGTGATGTGTTGGAGAGGGGCTGAGCTCAGTAGACTGACTCTAATGAGTGCTAGCCACTAATTAGCCTGTTGCTAGAGGTAATGCCTTGTCAACAACAACAGACCGACGGGGCTTTAGCTCAGTTTTACTCGTGGTGTGTGTCCCCCCTCGCATACATACACAGTGTTGTATCCTAACACACCCCCATTTATATTCATGTGCGCAAACAAGTAAACACACAAAAGCTTTTACATATAACGCTGCAAAACACGGCATGTCTCATTAGCGTAGCGTAGCTTAGCTTACAGATCGATGATATCTGATCGTTCTTACAGACTACAATCACAAAAGCGTTTACATATAACGCTGGAAAAAATGGCACTTGCCTACAGAAGATTACGTTTGTTATTATAACTTACTCAATATGATTGTAGAGGATACAAAATACTAATAAATAGGAGAATAAATACTTGTGTTATCGCCTAGGGCGTGGCTTTACAGCCTTCACACAGATCGCCATTACGGCAGTACAGATGTAGCACTCCAGATCAGACTCAAAAGGGTGTGTCCCAGTCAAAAGCCCAGCGGATGCCAGGGGCTGGGGGTGTTGCCAAATTGCTAGAGGGCGTTGCCCAATTTCCCCATTTGTTCAATTACAGGATTTAACCATGAGATGGCGCTTCATTCACAAAATACACAATGGGTGTTGTAGAAACATCAATATTTTAGATCAAATAAAGTATATAGTTTGCTTTATGCAGTATATTTCCTGTAATATTGTACAGTAGATTGAAGTAAATCAACTTATACATTAAGATAAGATAAGATGGACCTTTATTAATCCCGTGGGGAAATTCAGTAGTTCAAACAGCAACAGGGTGAGAGTGAAAAACAGGACAGCACAGATTCACACAGATTAATAAAATCAAAAATAAGATGAGCGATAAAAAATAATAATAATAATAATGAGAAACTATGAAATAAGAAATGAATAAAACTAAAATGTAATTATCATATCATATATTATAATGTATTGTATTATTAAGTAATATCATACATTAACCCCATTATAGCAGATGCCACATTAAATGGATGAACACATGTATGCATCAATAATTACAACAGAGTATTTCTAAATACAAGTTGTAAAAATACTTATATGTATTTAATATTAACCCTTTGGAGTCGACCGTCACGCCGGCGTGATCAGATCACATGACCTGTTCAAGCCGGTGCCGCATAAAAACAACAGTCCGGACAACATTGCCGTGTGTTTCTGTCGAAAGTGCTGGCTTGAAACTACTGTATATCCCAGTCTTTGATTCATGCAAAAAGACCCAGTAAACACGGAGATACGGTGATATAAAGTTAATACATTTCAAAAGTATGAAATATGGAAGCACATATTTGAATATCTTCGCCATATTTGATCATTTTACGAAACGGAAAATACTGGAAACTGTAGATTCTGCTCAACAGGATGTATTTACCAGGAAGGGGTGAGGTAATCAGGTAAACGGAGTGATACGAAACGAGACGAAAAGAGACGAAGAGGGACGGCGGGAACCGAAGAGAGACGGCGGGAAATGGAGAGAGACGAAGATATACGAAGACAGGCTGCGGGAGACGAAGAGAGGCTGCGGGAGACTGCGATTGAAGTAAAGTGACAAACAAACATTGAAAATGTAGATATAGTTAGATATATTTAGAGTTTTGAAGACTCAACTATGATGAAGAGAACTCTGAACGTGAGTCAAGCTTTAAGCTTGTTTTTTGACATGGAGGAGGAGGAATCTGTGATGTTGCCCTCTGTGTCGTAGTTGACAGAAACCGCTTTGAAGCGTGGCACAGATAAAGACAGAAAAAACAGATTTTTGTACATAATGTGTATATATATATATATATATATATATTTGTATTATATTTATAATAACACTTTTGCCTTATCAGAATGAAATCCCATGCTACCTCAATCAAACTTTCACATTATCATAGTCACATCCAGGATTTCCTAAATACCGAGGCCCAAACATGCTAGGGGGGTTCGGGAGTTTGGGATTTTCATGATCTAGTTAGGTGCTTTTTAAGTCCTGTGGGGGGTCACACATGGATACTATATTGATGTCAAACCATGTGAGTGAGCTGCAGCATCAATTATTTTTGAAAGTGTAATACATAAGAATCAGTTGATTGTTACTAATAATGATCTGGACATGCAGAAGAGGCTAAAATGATCACAAAACATTGTCAACATTCATTTTCCATGTCTCTCTCCTTTCCATAACCCGCAGCCTCTCTTCCATCTTCTTTAGTCTCTCTGTCTTCTTCCTGTTCATTACTCTCTCTGTCCTCTACTCTCTCTTTGTTCAACCTCTCCCTCGTTGTTAAATGTTTGCTCCTCCTCACTTGTCGCTCCTGCCAGTGAATTCAAAGCAATTCAGCCATTTAGTTCATTTCACTTGTTTGTTTGCATTATTTTTTTATTTAAATCTGTTTTGTTTGATTCTCAAAAGAGAACAAAGATGTAAGCAAATGGTGTTTTATACAATTGTATGTTATTATGACATAACTGCAATAGATGTATGTTGTTTTAAAATTATGCCTATTGTAAATGAAGACTATTGTTATAGATAGATACATAGATAAATAGATGGGTTTATTTAGCCTACATTATTTTTGTGTGACTGTACCTGCAGTTCCTCCTTGACTTCCATCACTTTCTCTCTTTCTTTCTCTCTCTCTTTCTCTCTGCCTGTCCTGTCTCTTCCTTACCAAAGCTGAGCTTCGACTGACGTAGTCTTTTCATTATATCTGAGTTAGTGTAAAAAGAAAACAATACAATGTTATATCTTCAATGTTTTATTCAAATTGAAATGAAAGAAAATCATTACAACGTTTGTTAAAACGTAATCCTTCTGACATTGGATGAATGTAATTAACTTTAGCTCTCTAGCTAGTTTATTCACGCAATTTAACCCAAAGTATAGCCTATAGCTGCAATATAAGTTAGTGTGCATGTTGTCGGACGTCCACTGACTAACGTAGTACGTTCACACCACATCCATGGTGCACACAGGATCTGCTGATCCTATGATGTCCTGATGAACAGAACACAAGCAGCCCGCTGACTCAGATCTCTAGATACCTCATCACTCCTCCGCTGCTCCGGTTCAAGTCCAGGGCCCTTTCTCATTTCTCGAACTCCCCTCCTCGACTCCCCTCCTCGATACTTAGTCCCGCCCACAGGAGATGCGAGCGGAGGAGCCGAGGAGGGGAACCGAGGAGAGAGGAGGGGAAGCAGCAGGCGGTTAGAGAAATGAGAACTCCTCTCCTCTGAGTGGTCATTTTAAAGAGACGTCCATTAATGATGGACAGATGTGTTCATGGCGACTTATATATTTACTTTGATTCATTCACAGTGCGGTATAATGAGACAATAATGGCTACAGATGCGGACACACACACACATATATATATGTATATATTTATATAAATATATACAATTTCAGAATCAAGCAGAGCACTCTCATAATAACGTAATACTATCAGAGACTGGATATATCCCCCCCCCCCCCTCTCTGGTCGCTACAATGTGGAAAATAAATTACGGGCCAAAAGTTTTATTTACAAGTATTAAAAGTAAGCAGAGGACACCAAACCAACTGACACCTGTCTGTCTGCTGCATCGACGCACACACTGTACCACACACACCTACACCACACACACGCATATACAGCTCCTAAAACAGGCTACAGCCGTGGTGTATTTTATTGTGAAGCACTAAATGGTTTTAGAAAAATATCGACTCTTTGTTTGTAGATATCTACTAAACTAAAGCAAAAATAGTAGGCCTGTTCTACTGAGTGATATATATTATACACACTGCTCTGCTTTCTGCACGGACCTCACATCTGTTCTCACTGTAAACATCGCGTCGCGATGAAAGCAGTTAATAAAATAATATCCAGGGGATGCATGCAGAGCTGTCATTGGCTGAGATAAGTCCGGCCGTGCGTCATGAGTCTTTGAAACATCTCTGTTGCCGGAAATGCATCCACGAAGCAGCCGTGGAGGACCGTGGAGGACCCATCAGTGTATCCACGGTTATAGCTCCTCCAGAGAGCCTCCTCGACGCTCGATCCTCGAAATGCATTTAGAGAAATGAGATGTCCTTCAACATTGCGCGCTGAAATTCATTTCCGGGTCACTGCCGGAGGACCGAGGAGTCGAGGAGTCGAGGAGGGGGATTTGATGAAATGAGAAAGGGCCCGGGCTGCGGTGGTTTGTTGATACTTGATACATGTGGTCTTCTTCTGTTTGCTTTAATCAAGGCTACGTAGTTATGCAGCGCCCCCATCGTCAGTAAATGGAAGTACTACAAAGAACCCCGTTTAGTGCAATTATTTCACAAGTTTTGTAAACACAGCTCGAAAAATATTACCGAGGTCCGGACCTGGGTGACCTCAATGGTAGATACGGCCATGGTCACATCCCATGTATATATTTCCAGCGTTTAAATGGTTTCGTTGTGTATGTTTGTGTTGTGAAAAATAAAATCATTTTCAAAATCTGTTTTTACATATATGTTGTGATTTTGGGTCCAAAATGTTCATATAGTAGAAGATCACCTACATCCAAACGAAATAAATATAATTAATTATGATGAATACGTTAAGTCTTGTTCATTGTTTTTCACTTTTATTAAATGTTTGATATTTCTTTCTCTGTGTGCGGGGGATCACAGGAGGGGGGAGAGCTGTGGAATGTGACTCCACACATTCCGATGGCCAATTAGTTTTAAACAAAGGGTCCCCAACATACATATGAAACATGGGGGGGGGTTGGGGCTGGAGAACGGTATGGTCCTACCGTTTTCATACTTTATATATCTTAGCATATTCATACACACTGTTCATACTGCTCACAGGCTGATATCTAGTGTATTCATACCCCTCACTGTTTATTCATCATTCAATTAATTATATATTTTATTCTGTAGATTGTGAACATTACTTTTCACTTTACTGCTTGTTGCTCCTGGTTAGAAGCTAAACTGCATGTCGTTGTCTCAGTATCGGCGGTCACTCCTGATGAACCCACCAGGGCTGTTTCCTCAGAACGAGAGGAAAGTTTTTACCAGGACAGCTTTTTTAAGGGACAGCATCGCCCTGAGATCTATGCTGCTAATATGTTCATGGCCATAACGCCATTTGTAACATATGGGAGAATGGTGAAAATAACCAACTGGACTGGGACCAATGGGAAAATGCCTCTTCCCCTCAATGTGAAGCAACAGATTGAGTCTTATGTTTCCAATCGGTTCCCAAATCTGAACATTGACCAGTGGCATAAGATCAGGAGCCGGGTAAACGAGAGACTGAGGAGCCCCAGAAAAACAGATCCCGAAATCGCTCGTCCTGGTTTCCGCAGCAGATAGGCCTACAGCATGTGTCTGTTACTGTATGTCAGTTATTTTAAATAAAATGGTGAAAACTGAACTTGAAAATTGTTTCCTCTTTTTATTTTCGGGATGGGGAGACGTGTGTGATTAAAAATCCATTCGCAGAAATGTAAAGTGATCTAACTAAGTTCTATTCATATTCTTGACGGGAAGAGCCGTGTAAATGGGTGGCCATATGCATTTGAAAAGCAATATAAATCACACAGTTATTATGCAATAGGCTATAAAAGCACCATCGATTACCTTTCTCCAATTCAAACTCTTGACGGGAAAAAAGGAAGGTGTAAATGGTTGGGCCATACTGTACTGTATACATACAAAGGCCATTCAATAGATGTTCAATATATAGTATTCGTTTATTAGAGTCGGCTTGACTCGGTTTGCATTCATAAAGAATGCACAAATGTGTTTAATCGTTAATGTCATAGTATTCGTTTATTAGTCCCCGAGGGGAAATGGGTAGCAGCACATCACAGAGGCATTTAAAAAGTGAAGAACATTCAAGTTAAACAATACTAAGTAAACAATTAACACAGTAAATTATGTGGATTAAATCACATTTATTTCGTTAAAAATAAACGAAATGACTCGGTTTGCATTCATAAAGAATGCACAAACGTGTTTAATCGTTAATGTCAGATATGTAGGCCTACTAAGTAAATAGCCTACATTAGTTCCTGCTCAAATTAGATTCAACTTTATTGTTATTGCACAGATTACAGGTACTGAGACAACGAAATGCAGTTTAGCTTCTAACCAGGTGCAACAAGCAGTAAAGTGAAAAGTAATGTTCACAATCTACAGAATAAAATATATAATTAATTGAATGATGAATAAACAGTGAGGGGTATGAATACACTAGATATCAGCCTGGGAGCAGTATGAACAGTGTGTTAATCGTTAATGTCAGATATGTACTAAGTAAATAGCCTACATTAATTTCATGATGGATTAAACCACATTTATTTCGTTAAAAATAAACAAAATGATTAAATGCAGGGTGAATTGCCCTAATGTGGAACATTTTTGCATTTCAGACTTCGGGAATATATTGCGACATGAAGCCGATACAATAAATCAAAATCCAGTAACATTCTGAAATCCCCAGGATGTGTCCTAATCAAACCAAAAGAGAACATGCAGATATTAAACTCATACAAGAAATGGTAGACATATTAGTACTCTTAGTGCCAAGTTGTCTCAGACAATCTGTTTTCCTAATGTGGGACAGTTCTGTGCAAAATGTGGGACACTGAAAAGTCTATATTAAAAAGCCTCAGTCACCTTCATTCATGTAATAAAAAAATCTCAGGCCAGTAACACTCAAAGCTACAGTAAATGTGCAATACCATGCTATGTTACTATTTATAATGTTATTGTTGTTACAACAGAAGATGTTTTTATTTAAATTGAAGTTAAATGCATCAATCTGGTGCACTGAGGGCAAAATTAGTAGATTTGTGGATACGGCTCTCAACACTCATATGAAACAGAACTGTTCTTACAATGTGTGTTGGAAGGTATTAAATTACTATGCATATTTTATTGTGTAAACACACAGCTGATCACCTGAGAGCTGCCGTTTCATTCAGAGCGTTTAAAAAAAACGACGGTCTGATTTCAACAACTCAATGTGTGATTATTATAGCAGTAATATTAGACACTAATAATACAGTAAACTATGAACACTGTACATATTATTGTTTGCCCGTGGGATTAGGATGATCGGTAGAGAGCCGCTGCGTCGGATGTGATATAAAAACAAAGCGATTATTGTCGTTGTTGTAAACTCACGTGGATTAAATGTAGTGCATTCATTTCAACTCGCGAAATATGATACATTAAATGATCGCGAGGATCACGATCGAACATCGTTTGTTTGACCCTGGATGCATTTCCTGATCTAAAAACATAGCGATGATTTTGTACTTACGCGGCGTAAATTACGCCAACGTGAATTAAACATTATTTTGTTAAATAAAAACATGGTGATGTTTAGTAAATGATTACATGTCTCTTACTTAAGTACAGAATGTGATCCTATCCGTGACATATATGGATCTTAACAAATATCCGCTATATCAGATCCCTGTAGATCAGCTGTTTATTTCACATGAGTTCCAGTGTGGCAGCTTTTCACGGCTCTCCCTGGTGGATCCATGATCCATTGCTGCTGGTTTCATTATAATTAAATGTATTTATCAAGGGGGCGTTTCAAGTCCTGCGGGGGGGTTTTCCTTTTCAGCAGGGGCCCACCCCGTGCCGATCACGGACCCGCCCGGGTAGGCGTCTGAAACGAAGCTGTCCCGAGTCTTGCAGCCAACAACAGCACAACGTTTAACTATCTTAGACATCCTGGCAAGAGCAGGCAAAAACACAGATGTGGGTTGATTTAGCCTGCCGACAGCCTATATGCGAATGAGAGGTTTGGCAATGCACGTGGCCGTGGCTCATTCCCCTGATAGGTGGAGAGTTGACCAATAAGCCGAGGACTTCTCTGTGACGTAGAAAAGTATTGAAATCTGGATCCGTTTTTTTCAGATCCGTTGTAGCCCCTTTTTTAGAGATTTGGCGAAGGAGGAAAATAGAGAGGGTTGTGTTTTCTGACACTTGGTGAGTTCCCTGGAACACCGGGGACACATATTCATGTATAAAAGACGTACAAAGGTGCATTTTGCATGATAGGTCCCCTTTAAATGAATCTCTTATCTGAGTTTATTGGAGTGGATACGCAAATGTGTTAAGTCTTGTGTTTCATACAGAAGGAGGAAACAGTGGTACCTGAAGATCTGGTTCATATTTATATTGTGTGCCTCTACTGCTTACGTGTTAAAAGAGTACTTTCTTTTTCTTACACTGGCTGTGCTGCAGCACCTCTTTTCACGCAAAGAGATATGTCAGAAATGGCCTGGCCCTTATCGTAAAATATGTTGGAGGGCTAGCCAATAGAAGCGCTAGTGATGTCAATGTTACAGAAGAAAATAGGAGTCCAATGGAGTGTGTGGGAGAGAAACTCCCTCTGAAGGGAACATTGGAATTTCAGCTTTTGCAGACCATTTACATGCACAACAACCTATATTACACACTACAGGAAAGGGAAAACATAAAAAATAACAATTGGGACTCTTAATAAGAATTCTCGATATCTTTGCTCTGTTAACATTTTTGTCTTTGTCAATACTGTAAATTAGGTGGGTAGGGCAAAAGGTACAGGCCACAACAACACATGGTACATATCATGTCCAGAGAGGTGGTGTACCTCTCCGGGGACATCAGTATTTTCCATCAACACAAATATAATCTACATTCTTTAGCACCAAATGTGACCCGCTCTACAACTTGTATTGCCATATCCAGACGATGAATAACATTTTGAAGCTTGTACAGATAGGGTTACTAATTTGGATACAAATTTAAACATGTAAAGGCCTTTTTCTCAAAATCGTAAGTCTGCTAAAACTTTCCTTTTTTTTATCTCTGTTTAAGATACTTCTGCATGTTAAGAACCATGAAATTCCGACTGATAAATCCAGTGACCTTGACCTTTAGGGGTTCACAGTATACATGTTGCATTTTTTACATGGGTAAGATTAAGATATGGTGTGAGCCAGCACACCTTAGATATGCTCTTGCAATGTAATGTGTGTGCATTTCCACAATTCATTAAATATGAAATATTTTATGCAGATTAGATACATATAAATGTGTTACCTGGTAATACCAGGTGTGAATGGGGTCTCTGTATCTTCACTCTACACTACTTCATAATTCTGGACCTAGACATATAGGACTGAATGAATGTTATGAGTTGAACATTATCAATTAAGGATTAATTTCTGAAGCCAGTATTACATCATTATTACAGCAGGAAGATCAAAAGGAAGTCTCAGAAAAATTGATTAAAAGTAAAGCTTTCATTTGTTTCTCTCCCAGGCCATTAGCCATGCACGGCTTTCAAGTAACTACAATATAATCCCATCTGCGTCATTACTGGATGCTCAGAGCACCCGACCTATTGTAAAGAGCGAGAAAGTCCCCTAAGGGCTGGAGGAAGGGTTGCCAGGTCTGTGTGACCAAACGTTCCCAGTACTTAACCCAAAATATGCCCCTTCCAAATGATATATAAATTCCAACAGCAGTAAATGTATTTCAATATCTACAAAGCAACACGGACAGTTTTAGTTTACCTGCATTAAAAGCAGTTTTTGCTAAACAGCTTATTCCACCAAGGTCCTAAAATGGCCTTGTGTAATAATAATTATACATATTATTATCATAGCTCCCTGTGTGCACATGTAGACCAATGCACACAGTTTGTTTCACTTCCCTATTTCTCTCTGCATAGGTTTTTGTCTTTGATTATATTTGAATTTCCCCAATTTTTTAAATGTTGTTAATGTATTTTCCCCCCCTTATTGGGCGCCATGTTTCTCCTGGGATTAAGGTGGGATACTGGTTGTGTGTGTGTGTATATGTGTTCATGTGATGAGCTGATCTGGAGCCAGTTTGGTAATATTTTTTAATAATAAGGCTAAATCGTTTGTTTTCAATTGTTTTATTTATAGATGTCATCTTGTGTGCAAAATAAAAAATAAAAACTATGGACAAATAATTGATCCTCCAACACAGCACTTTCAACCAGAGGACTTGGGTTTGCGTCACAATGTTAAACCCAAAGCTTAAAAACTGTACAGCTTGTGATGTTATGTCATGTGATGTTACGCTCTTCAATTTGTCACATGAGGTTAAGTTCTTAGCTTGTTTCTTACCAAAACAATATCATTTTCCAAGCATAAGCAAGTGGTTTGTTAGGGGTATGCACAATATGCAAACAATGTCTTGTTTACATTTCATTTAAATACTGTCTGTCCTTCACAACCCTCCAAATATGTTGCACATTTGTATAAAAAGCTACCTCTTTTTATCTGCACAGTTTACCATTGTTTCCTAACAGTACAGAGTATTTTGTCATATTATACTTTTTTTTTTGGTATATCTATATTTCATGTAAATCCTGCTCTATATTTTTATGAATTAATAGGTTTCTTTTTTATTAAGTTTTTTATAATAGTTTTTTGTGGTTTTTCTTGCTATTTATCTTCTTTAACTGTGTTCATATCCACCAGGGCGAAATACCTATTGACAATGAAACCTGTTTTTGATTCTCATTTCTGATTCTGACTGTGTTTCCTAATCCAAACCATGACTTTTTTACAAAGTTAAAAACCTGTTTCATCAACTCTACATCACTTACTATGGTCACTTGTTAGAACCATATGCCATCCTTCTGCTTCCAAACGCTACACATAAGGCTGCCACTGGTTTCATTTAAGTGACGCAGAAAGCCTCTGCCTTAGCGGTAACATTTGACGAGAAGGGATGAGATCCCGTTGTTCTTTTCATTCTTACTTGAAATAAAATAAGGCAAGCACTTGCATCACAAAGTGAGTATACAGTCACTCTCTGATGCAAGCTTTTTTACTACACTATTTCAAAAAGCCATAGGGACTCATCGACTCATGATGTGATCCACTTCGCTTCATAACCTAATGTCAAGAGCGCAGCTGACACTCTGGGGACTGACACTTTGAACCGGCATTTGTACTGCGCTGGTTGAGCCTTGGCCTGCTGTGAATTGTGTATTTGATATGATGTAAGCCTATTCAGAGCCTTCTTTCGTCTCAGACAGATATTTCCAGCTCGGGGATGTCTTGTTATTATCCCAAAAATGTACGGGTATTTCACCTGGATAGTTTTATCAGGATGCAGAAGGGCAGGCTTCTGCGACTTCCTTACAATATGAAATGTATTTATTTAATGCATGTCAAGTATGAAGGCTTACAGTTTCCCTTGATTTTGGTCTCACACCTATACACATGGAAATGGATAGTTTCCTTGTAAGCCTGTTAGGTTTATTGGTACAAGATACTACATCAATAACGAGCTTTCAGAGGCCCATTTTCATCTAAATGTGATGATATTTTAGCATTTTTAGTTGTATATAAATTCCAGTGTTATGATGAGCGATATTTGGAAAAGTCGTTCAAAAACCTGCAGGGAGGATCACAGTTCCAGACTTGCTAGCTGTATACCAAGTGTGTCAAAAAATAAACATATGATTAACATTAAGGTTGGTGTGAGATTGTGAGTGGTTTAATCGCTTCAGTAATGAACAATTACTGGCCCATATCAAACCTGCCATTTCTAGGTAAAATCATTGAAAAAGTTGTTTTTCAACAGTCGAGTAATTTCTTGCATTTAAATAACTGTTTCGATGTGTTCCAGTCAGGCTTTCGTCCAAACCACAGCACTGAGACTGCTCTTGTAAAGGTCTTTAATGACATCCACTTAAACACAGACAGTGGCAGAACTTCAGTGTTAGTATTATTAGATCTCAGTGCTGCGTTTGACACTGTTGACCACAGCATATTACTAGACCGACTGGAAAACTGGGTGGGACTTTCGGAAACAGTTCTAAATTGGTTTGAATCCTACCTAAAGGACAGAAACAACTTTGTTTCTATAGGTAAATACACATCTGAGTTGATAAATATGACATGTGGGGTTCCTCAAGGCTCCATCTTGGGGCCTCTTCTCTTTAACATCTACATGCTACCACTGGCTCAGATACCAGTTACCATATGCAGATGTCACACAAATGTACGTAACAATTTCACCAGGAGACTATGCTCCAATTCAAACACTGAGTAAGTGCATTGAACAAATCAATGACTGGATGTGTCAGAACTTTCTCCAATTAAACAAAGATAAAACTGAGGTAATGGTTTTTGGAGCCAAGTCAGAACGTATACAAGTTAGCGCTGAGCTTCAGTCTGCAATGTTCAAAACAACAGATAAAGCCAGAAATCTAGGTGTAGTCATGGACTCTGACCTGAGTTTCAACAGTCACATTAAAACAGTTACTAAATCAGCCTACTATCACCTAAAGCAGGCATCCTCAAAGTATGGACTCCGGTCCGGATCCGGACAGAACCACAACTGTGTCTGGACTCTGAGCAAATTATACTTTTCATATGTATTATCTGTGTTATCTGCGAGACATCGCCACAACGCAACGAGTCAAAATGATCCGCTATGTCGATAGACTGCAAACAGCGCTCATCGGACATTTATGAGAGAAAGTCTCTAATATCCGAGTGCAATTGAATGCAGCACAAGATGCACGTCATGTAACCCCTCCCCCGGTCCTGGCGCGAGCGTGGACATATGATTGGCGGCGATTTCATTTGAAAGGGACGGCGCAAAACGAGATGCATTCGGACCCAAGCACTGAAGGAATGAGGTATTTGCGGTCTACACTGACAGAGAAGAGACTGTCAGTTTGGCTGTACTCAGCATTGAATCAAAACGCACTAAAGCTGTTGATCTTAATACGTTTGTGAGGCGTTTTGCTGAACAAAATGGTAATCGCCGCATTCAGCTGTAATACACGTCAATTTGATGCTCTGCTCACGGATGAGCATACAAAACTATTAAGATGATGACCTTACGTGTGTAAATATATTTTTTTCTTTGAGGGGGTCTGCCCCCAAAAAACAGTTTTAAGTCCTGAGAAAGTCAAATAAGACGGTGTGTAAAACTACACTGCCCAGCCAAAAAAAAGAAACCACTTTGATTTAACTAGGTTAGTAGGTAAGGACTTTCCACTGGATAATAACTGAAGTATAAAAGAATGCATGACTGAAGTGATGGACACCATGTTGAAGGCAAACAAAAAGAGGAAATAACAGGTCAAATCAAGCAAATCCCTCTCTCAGATTCCACAGCAACCAGAAGAACATAAAGACTGGCTGGTGATTTGATTAATCAGCTTTGTGATGGAATACAAAATGCACAGTGCATTTCCTTAGCTGTGGGTGAGTCCACTGAAAATGCTCAGTTGCTGGTGTTTGTGAGTTTTTATGATGAGGCAAAGGGGGAGTTTGTTGAAGATCATCCCAGCTACCCCCACTGTCACTTGTCAACTGCCTCAGCGACATCCAAGCCTGGATGTCAACAAATCTACTTAAACTCAACAATAACAAAACAGAGCTCATTGTTGTGGCCCCAAAAACACTGCTCCGGAAGGTTGGAGATCTGCTCCTCACCATCGATGGCGGCTCCATCCACCCTTCCCCTGAGGTTCGCAGCCTGGGCGTCACTCTGGACTCTAGCCTCACCTTCAACTCCCACATCAGGTCTACTGTCAAAACTGCTTTCTTTCACCTACGAAACATCTCCAGACTCCGGCCCTCTCTCCCCGACCCCGTTGCAGAAACATTAATTCATACCTTCATCTCCTCTCGTCTGGACTACTGCAATGGAGTTCTGTTCGGGGTCACCAGCAAAGCCCTGGACAGGCTCCAGTACGTCCAGAACTCTGCATCCAGGCTCCTCACCCACACTAAGCCCTGGCAACACATCACCCCTACCCTCATCCACCTTCACTGGCTCCCGGTCAAGTCACGCATCCAGTACAAACTCCTCCTGCTAACATACAAATCTCTCCACTCCCTAGCCCCTCCATACATCTCTGACCTCCTTCAGCCCTACACCCCCTCTCGTCACCTGCGGTCCTCTGACAAAGGGCTGCTCTCCATCCAGCGCTCCAAGCTGAAAACATTTGGCAACAGAGCCTTCAGTGTCGCAGCCCCCACCCTCTGGAATTCTCTGCCCTCTGCAATCAGGAATGCAGACACTCTGGACACCTTCAAAAAACACCTCAAACACCATCTGTTCACTCAGGCCTTTGGCCTCAACTAATTTACAGTCACTTATTTCCTGCTATTGCTCTGTATGTTTATTATTACCTTTTGTTTTGTTACTTCCCATTGTAAAGCGTCCTTGGGTTTCGTGAAAGGCGCTATATAAATTGAAATTATTATTATTATTATTATTAATGTGTTGGGCCTGACGAACCTCAGTGAACACACAAGGGGGCAAGATATTTATAAAGCAATAATGGGAATGCTGAATGAAAGAGGGCTCTGCCTTTATTCAAAACTGTGCAGCTCTTACACTGCGACTCTGAGGGGTCAAGCACAGACACAATAACAATGAAAACTGCTGCATACAGATTATTTTTGTTTTTGCAACCTCATGTTAAGAATCTTGTTGCAATTGTTTAAAAGTTTGAATGACCGTAATAAACGGACCTTTGTCTTATTGAAACATTTATTTTGAACCTTTAAGATTTGTATTTGACTACCCCTGACCTAAAGAATATATCTAGGATTAAAAGACTAATGTCACAGCAGGATTTGGAAAAACTTGTCCATGCTTTTATCTTCAGTAGACTCAACTACTGCAATGGTGTCTTCACAGGTCTCACTAAAAAATCTATTAGGAAGCTGCAGCTGATTCAGAACACCGCTGCTCGAGTCCTCACTAACACTAAGATCCAGATCTCTCAGGTCTTCAGGGACTGGTCAGCTTTCTGTCCCCAGAGTCAGAACTAAACATGGTAAAGCAGCGTTCAGTTATTATTAGGGCTGGGACTTTAATGCGTTAATTAAGATTAATTAATTACACAAAAATTAACGAGTTAAAAACATTAACGCATTTTAATCGCACTTTAATCGCACTTTAATCGCACTTATTTTTGCACAGCGGAACGTTTCTCACTGGATGAGTTTCAGGCGTACCGATTATACTGGAGCAGCAACTAACGTTCATGACTTCAGCATGGGACTTCAAACAACAACAAACTACGGTGAACAATAGTCAAACATGAACGAACAAGCTGATGAGTCCGCTTTGGTCGGCCCCGTGGATGGGAAATTTTGTTTTAAAAAACGGTCGGATGGAAGCGTCGATAAGAGCACGGTTGTGTGCAAATTATGCAAAAAGGAATTTGCATATCATCGCAGCACATCAAGCCTAAAGTATCACCTAAATGCAAAGCATGTAGCAGCTAGCGTGGATGTTAGCCCGACTCCGAGTGCAAGGAACCACACCCTGACCCAACCCACACTCAACTAGATGACTGGTTTCAGGGCCAGGATAAGTAAGTCCACGTCTGAGAAAATAACCAACTCCCTGGCTCACTGGATTGCGCTCCACTTGGAGTAAAATCCATGTGAAAATTGCTTCTCACTGTTCTCAGGTCAAATATGTATATTTGATTAAAAATGCGATTAATTTCGATTAATTAATTACAAAGCCTCTAATTAATTAGATTAATTTTTTTAATCGAGTCCCGGCTCTAGTTATTATGCTCCAAATATCTGGAACAAACTCCCAGAAACCTGCAGGTCCGCTCCAACTCTGACTACTTTTAAATCCAGGCTGAAGACTTTTCTTTTTGTCGCTGCTTTTAATTGAAATATTCATATCTTAGACTGCACTGTAACTTTTATCCATGTACTTTTTCTTTTAATGTTTAATTGAACTATTCATATCTTAGAATGCACTGTAACTTTTATCCATGTATTTTTTCTTTTAATGTTTATTTTATTAGCTTTTCTTTTTAACCTCTTAAGCCCCAAGCCTGTTTTTCAGGTTTTAGGCTCGAAAATGACATGCATTACATTACATTACATTGCATTTAGCTGACGCTTTTATCCAAAGCGACTTACAATAAGTACATTCGACCAGGAAGACACAACCTTGAGCTAAACAGAATCATATAAGAACATCAGGTTTCAAAGAGCCAATCGTTTCAAGTGCTGCTCAACTGGCTAAGCCAGTCCTTTATTAGTATATAAGTGCTCTGTTAGCAGTTCTTTGTTAGTCATTCTATCGCTCGAAGTGGAGTCGAAAGAGATGAGTTTTCAGTCTGCGCCGGAAGGTGTGTAAGCTTTCTGCGGTCCTGATTTCAATGGGGAGCTCATTCCACCATTTTGGAGCCAGGATAGCAAACCCACGTGTTTTTGCTGATGGGAACTTGGGTCCCCCTCGCAGCGAGGGTGCAGCGAGTCGTTTGGTTGATGCAGAGCGTAGTGCACGTGCTGGGGTGTACGGTTTAACCATGTCCTGGATGTAGGAAGGGCCAGATCCATTCGCAGCATGGTACGCAAAACATGCCCAAACAGAAGGGTGAAGACACCTGTGTACTGCAGGAAGTGGCAGGTCCCTCTGTGCTTCACTACCAAAACATGCCCAAAACAAAGGACTATAACTTAACTATAGTCCTTAACAAAGGACTATAACTTAACTATAACTATATAACTATAACTTAACTTCTAAAAGGGTTATATGAATAATTTATTTTATCAAAGCAA
Source organism: Pseudochaenichthys georgianus (assembly GCF_902827115.2). Lineage (NCBI taxonomy): Eukaryota > Metazoa > Chordata > Actinopteri > Perciformes > Channichthyidae > Pseudochaenichthys > Pseudochaenichthys georgianus. Next base: position 10,543,347 of record NC_047505.1, on the reverse strand, counting down.
GGTCACATCTGTGAGTTGGATTTAGAAGTGTCAGAATCAATAAAGATGTTTCAGTGTCAGTAAATCCAGATGGAACATAGTCAAAAAGTGTAAATTCTTGTCTCCGCCCAAATAAAACCCATTACTTATAGTGAAAACCACCCTTGAATGATGAACCCATCATTCAAGGGTGGTTTTCACTATAAGTAATAGGTTTTATTTTGGGCTAAAAGCCTAAGTAGCCTAAAAGCTTTAGGAATCCAAAGTATAACATATAATAAGTACCCTGTATCAAGATTGAGGCAAAACAAGTGAGAATTTACCTTTTTAGAGAGGTTTAGCAAAAAAAGGTCCAAGCGGACTAAGCTTTGGGCACATTTGGTTCTATCAGTGCCATTTAACCTTTTTCAGGTACCAGACTGTAAAAATCATTGTATAACATTTAATTATCACTATAGGTATTCATTCCATAAAAAAAATAATAATAATAATTATTGTAAAAAAAGAAAAAATAAGTGTGTGTTTGTCTGTGCGGTGTGTGTGTTGGGAAGTTCCCTCTTTGCATGAGATGCATGTTACTTGCACAATACAAATTAGGAAACTTAGGAAATATTTGACTCCAACTGGAGCAGATTTATTTAAAAAAAATTAGCAACACACTATACAAGAAGCATTTTTTGGGTAAAAAAACAAAACTTTATACAAACCCTGTAACAGTTCTTTTTGGTAGTGAAGCACAGAGGGACCTGCCACTTCCTGCAGTACACAGGTGTCTTCACCCTTCTGTTGCCAGCATCAGAGCACCTCCTGCAGTACCTCCTGACCTTGGTGGCATCTTCCCCATAATACTCGGGCATCCAGAAGCCATATCCTCATCGCCTTCCTCACTGTGAAAACAAATGTGGAAAAAACAAATAGATTAATTCTCTGGCTTGTACTTTCAAAAATGTAACTCAAATCAGAAATAATTTCTCTACAACAACAGCAGAACATCAATTTTGAGTGTGTGAAATAACATTATATCACACAAAATGTATACCGTGTAAATTATGTGAGACGGGGTTCATTCAATATTTAATAATATTCCGTATGTCATATATTTATATATGTATATTGTGTATATACATATTATGTATGCATTTGTGTATATATATATAATACGTAATAATTGTTTGTTTGTTTGTAGCCTTTATTTAACCAGGTGAAAGCCCCTTGAGATCAAAAGATCTCTTTTTCAAGGGTGACCTGCAGGACATTAGTTACACATGTAACATAAAAACAACAGAACAAAAATAAGGATGACATACAACATAATGTACAGGGTACAGTTTACAAAACTCTATTTACAGTGACAGGTAACATGAGTATCAAACAGCATGTCACCCAGCCGAGTTTTAAAATGATGCAGGGGAACCAAAGTGCTCAGTTTTAAACAGGTTTGCAGACTGTTCCAATTTAGTGGAGCTGCACATCTAAAAGCTTTATTCCCTAAGACAGTCCTAGCACTTGGCACATTTAATAAAACAACATCATGAGATCTCAGGCAATACGTACTTTCAATTTGTCGAGAGATCAGAGAGCAGATATAAAAAGGTAGTTTAGCAAACATGGCTTTATAAATGAACATGTACCAATGACTGAGCCTCCGTACAGTTAGTGAAGGCAGACCTGCCTTGGCATACAGGGTACAGTGATGAGTAAGTGCTTTACAGTTAGTAACAAATCTCAGTGCACTGTGATACGCAGCATCTAACTTTTCCAGGCAATGGGCAGGTGCATTCATATATATCAAATCACCATAGTCCAGCACAGGTAAAAAGGTCACAGTGACTAGCCTTTTCCTGGCTTCAAATGAGAAACAGGACTTGTTCCTGTAGAAGAAACCTAGCCTAACCCTCAGCTTTTTAAGCAGATTAGTGACCTGAAATTTAAAAGTAAGACAATCATCAAGCCAGATACCAAGGTATTTGTAACAGGCAACAACTTCAAGTTGTGTTCCTTGCGTAGTTACAATATCAAAAACAGGCTCTGGTGTCTTTTTTGCTTTTGAAAAGAGCATTACCTTGGTTTTATCCACATTTAAAAGAAGCTTTAATTCAGAGAGCTGAGTCTGAATAGTGTTAAAAACAGCCTGTAATTTAACAACAGCCTCTTTAATGGAGGGACCTGCACAATACATCACAGTATCATCCGCATAAAAATGTAAAGTAGCTTCATCCACATTATCACCTAAACTGTTAATATGGAGAATAAAAGTGGTCCTAAAACAGAACCTTGTGGTACACCATTAGAAATGTTTAACCACTCAGAAGACAGTCCATCAAAATGAACACATTGGGACCTTTCAGAGAGGTAGTTCACAAACCACCCACTGGAAGGCTGGATATGCCTATACTGAGTAGCCTCTGCTTTAAAATGCGATGATCAACGGTGTCAAACGCTTTGGAAAGGTCAATAAACAGAGCTGCACAACTCTGCTTTTTATCTAAATTACTAGTAATGTCATTTACCACTTTCATTGTCGCAGTGATGGTGCTGTGTTTCTTTCTGAATCCTGACTGATGTTTAGACAGGATGTCATTTGTACATAAAAACTCCTTTACCTGTTCACTCACAAGTCGTTCGAGCACCTTAGCCAGAACTGACAATTTAGAGATTGGCCTATAGTTATTTAAAATAGTTGCCTCCCCTCCTTTCAGTAAAGGCAAGACATAAGCAGACTTCCATACTTTTGGAATTGTATTTGTGCTGAGGGAGAGGTTAAAAAGAGAAGTAAGAGGTAGAGCAATAACATCTGCAGCTATCTTTAAAAAGAAAGGTTCTAAGTTGTCCGGGCCAGCCGGTTTCCTAGGATCTAGCTTAGATAAGGCTTCATGAACAACATTGACAGTAAAAGGAGTACAACTGAAAGGGTTTTCCAGACCACATTGTTCAGAGTCACGGATTGGGGTGTTCACAGAAGCAGAGTTAGTCACAGAATCAAACATAGAACCGCAGGACACAAAATGCTCATTAAAGCAATTTAACATAGTAGCCCTGTCCGATATAGTGCCAGATGCTGTGGTAAGGCACGGAGGTAGCTCATTACGGATCTCACCGGTGGATAACGATTTTATTGCTTTCCAACATTTCCTAGGATTATTTAGGTTTTCTGTGGTAACTGACAAATAGTACTTCGACTTTGCACTTTTGATATGTGAAGTGAAGCTATTTCTTAGCTGCCTAAAACGCAGCCATTCTACCTCTGAGCCTGATTTCCTAGCCTTTGCCCAGGCCTTGTTTCTCTCATGAAGGAGACTGGACAGCTCAGCAAAAAACCAAGGATTGCCTCGTCCCTTTACTCTAAATGTACGCAGGGGTGCATGTCTATCAATGATCTCCATAAAACCAAGATAAAAATAAGACCATGCGGTTTCCACATCAGCACACAGATCGATTTTACCCCAATCAAAATCAAACAGATCATACACAAAACCCTGCTCAACAAAATGTTTTTTGTCTCTCTTAATGATAATGCGAGGTTTAACCTTTTGGACCTTAGTGTCCCTAATTGTAGCTACAACACAGTGATCGCTCAGATCATTTGCAAATACTCCCACAGAAGAATATTTATGGGGAACATTAGTTAAAATGAGATCAATTAGGGAGGATTTATTAGGGGACTTAATTTTTGGGCGAGTAGGACTGTCAACAATCTGAGTAACATTCAATGAGATACAAAGGTTTTTAAAATCCTCTGACACTGCAGTTAACCAGTCCCAGTTAAAATCTCCAAGTAGCACTATTTCCTTGTAGTCTAGTTGTGATAAAATATTTGCTAGTGAAGACAAGGAATCTTTGACAGCTGAGGGGGGTCTGTAACAACTCACCACCATGACCTGTTGACCCTTTGCCACTTCTATATATATGGCTAAAAATTCAAATTGCTTACTGATCGAGTTGGAAACTCGATCAGTAAGTCGCTTTGGATAAAAGCGTCAGCTAAATGAAATGTAATACCGTGTTAAATTCAACATGTATATGTCTTGTTTATTTCAACAACAAGAACAAGAAACGGCATCCATCTTCTGTGTTTGTTGTTGAGTGTGTGAAGGAACATTATATCACAAGATAGATGCCGTTGTGTTATTGTCACGTGTGTGAAATTACTATAGATGAATACACTCTTACACCAAATAAATAACAAAAAGATAAAAACAGATGAATACTCTTACACCAAATAAATAAGTAATAGATACAAACAGAGATTACATACCTTTCCGGTGACAGAGGTTCATAATCAGAGTCATTACTGTCCCCTGTATGCGTGACGAGATCACTGTCTTCCGACGGAGAGTCCTGAAATACGATGTCCTATGCCTTCTCGACGGACAAAAAAGTCTTCTTTCTGGCTGCCAGTGTTACAATGAAGACAAAGAAAACAAATCCTGTTGTTTCGCTGATCGATCTGCTGTTCTCTGTAGTGATGTTACGTATTGCGCCGAGGCTTCGGAGCGTGTGTCGAGTAATCCCTGAAGCTTTTTGTGAAGCATGTACCGAGGCTTGTATCATTTTGGGCCAGTGACGTCACCGATGACAAACGAAGCCTCGCTGCCTGTCGATACCACGTGACTGCTTCAGGAAGCGATTCAGATCGGTTGAACCGTTGAACCACAACGCTCATAATACCCATGGATGTATAATAAGAACCATATTACCCCTCATGTACCCGGGCCCGGTGACACGATGGAATCAAGAGAGCTCAGACCCTCACTTATAGAGGTCGGAACATGTCATAAGTATTACCAGATACAAGCATAAATAAATGTAGGAATAAAAACATCAATAAATACAGGAATACATATCTTACAGTGTTTTCAAGGAGATTCAGCGTGTGTGCTGTGGCTCAGCTGGAAAGCAGTTGACTCATGACCGCAGGGTCCCTGGTTCAACGACTGAACAATACATATTTTTTGTTGTTTATAAAAGCTACAGCTAAATGAGATAATGTAGTTAATAAATGTATTCTTTGATATGGTTTAGCCTTTCTCAGGCTACAACATGGTTAAGTTTATGAATATTATTAAGGAATTCAAATCCCTCTTTGCAATGTTTAGCAGCCTCCTTAGGCTTTTCAATCACAATCATTAAACTGTAATAAATACAATATTGTTAACATGAAAATATGATTTAATGTTCGTTGTTTAGAGTTATTCTAAGGCTTTACTCATTGGGAACTCGGTATGAGATCGAGCACACTGTTGAGATGTCCAATCTGCCTGTTTTACACACTTTGACCAACAGGGGGGTTTTTGTTCAAATGAAGCCCATGATGAAGCCTCATGAGATGAACCCTTGTGCGAACCAATTGGCTGGAAAGCTTCAAAGCTTCATAAGGCTTCATCTCACCATCACTAGTTCTCTGCTCTCCTGTCGCTGCGGGACATGCTGTGACATGCAATGCAATGCTATGCTATGCTATGCTATGCAATGCTGCGTAAAAAGAGTGCATGGGGTGTGCCTAAACCAGCTATACTGCCTTTACTTATACTTACGCAAGATCCTATCTCTGGAACCCATTGGTCGATTTGGGTGATTGACATATTTTTTGAATCGTTAGAGCCAATCGAATCGAGTGGCAGTTTCAAAATACGTAAATACGTTACGCCTGCGGAGGGGGAGCTATGCGTAAACTGCATCTCCCGCAGCTGAAGCCACGGACTGTTAATCGTTGGACCTACTCTTCTGTCGTGAATGAAAGGATTGATTATCAGTAATCATTTTAAAGTGACAAGAGACATTGGATTAACCTTGAGCAGCGTTTTTATTCCTTTGAACACAACTTTTGATCACAAAACAGCCAAGGTAAGACCTAATTATTGTCATGGATTTGAAAACTGATATTGTTTACTTGCTATGTTCGGGCTGCTGGCTTGGTTAATGTTGTGCCTGTAGTGATGGGGTGTATACCCATGGAATTTGTGGAATCTCAGCTTTCAGAAAATGTGTTGTTTGTGCAGAAAGTATGAATTATAAATGATCGTTTTTGTGAGTTATGAGCAGAAATAGCAATTGCCCGTTTTTGTCATGGGCTCATTTAGAGGCTTCTTGTGAGACTTCTTTTTCGAAAAACGTTTTTTTCTCCATATCATCAGTTGGCCAAGTTTCCTCCGGTCAGATGGGTATGGAATATTAATAGTTTCATGAATGACACTTCAGATATAGCACTGTTGCTACATATATAGCATTTTCGGACCCGAGCTCGGTCCGTGGGGCTTAAGTTAATGACTGATTTTAAATGCCATTTTCTTAATGTCTTTCATTTTTTGTAAAGCACTTTGAATTGCCTTGTGTTGAAAAGTGCTATATAAATAAACTTGCCTTGCCTTAATTGTGTGTAAGATAAATATTTATAAGCAAACAGTATTAAACAACTTTTTAAGATTCCGTTTTGCTAGCTTATCCAATAAGTAACAGATTACATGTAACATAATTAGGTAATCGGTATTGAAAAAACTAGATGTAATCAGATTACTGCCACTTTTCTCAAAATATGGGGATTAGTAGCAGGATTACAATGTTAGAGAGAAATTAGATTTTAAAATAAAGACAATTATATTATGAAGCCGTTTTAAAAACAAAGTCAAACATGTTTTGAGTTTCCTGTCGTGTGTTATATAGGTTGTTGTGCATGAAATAGTCTAGGAAGGCTAAAATCCCTGTGTTTCCTCCAGAAGGAGTTTCACTCAAATATGAACCTGAATTTGAGCATAACATGTCCTCTTTAAATCTGTCTTTGAATCTGTTAATGCAGCATTATAGAATATGTGATGTGGAGCAATGACATAACGCCTTGACACCTACTAAGGACTGCAGATGGAAATTAGCTATTAGCTCAAATGTGGCATAAATCATCTCTTCTCTTTCATGATATTATTGTATGTGTATGCATGGTCCTTGTTCAAATAAATACATAAGTAAAATATTGTAGGCATATTAAGCATTTGTTAAGCTGAATATGGATAAAAGGCAGCTAATGGCTTGACTTCATTATACCATTCTTACCTAATACACTAATGTAATTTAATTTCAGGGCATTTGATATTGAGGCAATTAATATGTAACGGAAAGTAATCAGGTTACAATGTGATACTTGGATTAGGTAACTGATTAGATTATTTTTACAGATAATTAGTAATTGTAATGGAATACATTTCTAACGTAACCCTCCCAACCCTGCCATTAAGTGATGAAGAAAAACACATGGGTGCCTAGGAAAATACACACCAGGTACACAACCCAGGACATATATGGCTCCTCCCCAAGGAGAGGCTCAAAGACAAAATGTTAATACTATTTTGTACGGCTCCCTAAACCAATTTGGCAATGGTACTATAATGGCAGATCAGAAGGTGAGGAGAAAACGTAGATTGCCTGGTGGAGCACCGGAGCCAAGGGGTGTGATTGGTCTTGTTAGGACAAAGAAATAAAGTGAGAGTGGCACATTATTAAAAATGTTTGTTGCTGATCGCCTTTCCCTAAACCCATAGAGGCCAATGGCTGCCAGGACATCAGAATCAGAATCAGAATACCTTTATTAGTCCCACGGAGGGGAATGTGCATATTTAGAGCAGGAAAAAGGACAGCTTATGGCACGTTTCCACTGCAGGCCTCGCTCGGCCTCGCTCGGCCTCGCTCGATTTGGTTAGGCCTTATTAGGCCCGGCTCACTTTAATGCTGCTCTTCCATTACAGTTTAGGAACTGGGGTAGTTACTATAGTAACGCAGTATAGGCGGAGCCGTGACGTCATCTTCAATGAGAGCCCCAGAAAAACAACACAGCCGTTAGCTCTTAGCACTCAGAGCTCACATCTCTTCATATCTGTTCAGAAACTAGACAAAAGTTAAACAAGTACAAACCACAGACTGTCTGTGTCATGGCGAATACAGTCGCTGGTTTATTTATGTCTGTATAGGCCGTTGTTGTGAGTGTGGACGGTCGGAGCATATATAACGTTAGCTTAGCCAAGCTCCATTTAGAAAACACGCATTTTAAAAGGGTTTTTCGCCTGCTGTCTGTCTGCAGACTTGTCAAAGCATTAATTCATGGTTTGTACTAACCGGTATCAGTATGTTGTTACTTCGGCATCATTTTGAAACATGTATTACAATTAAATCACGGTCAAATATCATCTTGTTGTAGTTGTAGCCTCCTTGCCAGCGATTCTCTCTCTAGTTTAGCATACTCAGCCCGACTCAGCCTGGTTGTTCCTGGCCCTAGAACCACGATTTAGTCGGGCCAGAAAAAAGGTGAAAAAGTAGCCCCGTGCCAAAACTAGGCCAAGTGGAAGCGCAACCAAAAACGGGCCCCGCACGGCTCGGCACGCTTAAAGCGAGCTACCTGCTGCAGTGGAAACGCACCATTAATGTTACATTATGTTAAATTGAACTACTAAGGCTGACCCAACATCCTGTGAAGGGGAAGAAACCTTTATCAATGTTTTAGTTGCATGATTCTTGGCGTGAAGCAAGAAGGGAACAAAAAATTAAAAATACTGTGATGATAAAACACTGAATTAATTAGCCACTTTAATTGTGTGTTCTCCAACTCCTATTCTCTGCGGGCATAATTAAGATGTGTTTATTTGGACACAGTTTGCTCTTCAAGGAGGTAACACAGCTAATTGGTATTATACTCGAGTCACGCATACATTGCAATTATCTCAACTAGCTGCTGCTGCATAAGCCACTGTGTAGAGCTGGCATCTCCAATTACTCTTTTAAAAGATAAAAATGCGGACATATTTTAATGGATTTGTAAATGCAATAGCATTTAAAGGGGGGAGGTTGTGTACAGTCTCTTGGGAAAAGGAAAGGGAGTGGAACATCTATTGGTTCTTTAAGCCACAATGTACTCCCTCAATCGGTTTCACTGATTCTTTCAATGAGGATGCTTAGGTGGGTGGGATTGGAACCATGTTCATTTTCTACCTGATGATTTGGCATAATTATACCTTTCATTAATCAATTATCCCAGAACACCACAAGGCACGTTATTCCAAGACGTTCTTCAGTGCTAAACCTTGGCCACCTTGGCTCTTTTGCAGATAATAGAAGTTCATGGATCAGGAAAGGAAATCAGGAAAGGTTCATGTAGAAGTGAAATAAATGTATTGACATGTGATGTCATGTGGATCAGGGATTCTAGTGATGGGAGGAACCCTGGGTGCTGGATGTGATGCAAACAGAAGGTGAATGGGGTAGAGAAGGGTCACAATGATTTTGCAATAACAACTGACAGCAGCAAGAAGAGTGCAGCTTAAAAAACTTTTTAAAAAACGTTCTGTATTTGCAAATGACATCAGTGACCACTGTGTATCATCATAAACCGTGATATGAAACATTTTGAAGAGCAGGGTTTGTGGATGTGGAAATAGGTGCATCTGATCAGCTGACTGTTTCACAATAAAAGTAGTTTCTTAGTGAATGTCCTGTACTGGTCTTAAAATCTCATAACATCAGCTTTTAATGTTCCTCTTGGATGTTCTTCTTGACCCTCAGAGAAGGAGAACATGTTGTGTCTTTCAGGCATGTCCTTTCCTAACAAAAATGACAGAAAACATAAAACATATTATTGCAGAACAAGTGTGTTATTTATGAAAGCGCTATGTTTGTGTGTTTAGGGGCTGTAGATATAATTATTTTGTAATTGTAATGTTTTTTTATTTATTTCAAGAGTGAGCTACAAAGACAATCAGATTATGAATGAACAGTATGAAGCTCATCAATATTGAAATATATTTTATTATCAAAATAATATTGAACTGTTATCAAAACGTAGTGCAACTTTAGAAGCTTGCTCTGTTGTCTCACTGAAAGAATAACTTTTACCACGTTTTTTCAGACAATATTGAGAGATAAATAGTAGCAGTTCTCACTATGTGTTAAATATCTTTGCCTTCAATACATTAAATTAGAAAGCTGACAAAGTCATATTGCTAAATATCTAAATGTACATTTTTGTATGGAAAAAACCCTCAACTTCACTGATGTGTAGGTGATCTAGTATTTAGTATTGTTTAATGGAATACATATCAGTGTATTCAAGTCAATACTTCATTAATTTAAACCAATATCTTTATTGATTCTTTGTACAGTATGAAAAAAAGAGTCTTTGTACCTGTGCTGAAGTTCACTGCTGTGAGGAGTCCAGTTCTGTCTCTGACTCTCTGGTCCAGCCTGTCTGCATCACCTGGACACCTTAAACAAACAGATATATATGTAAAGTACCATGTGTACAAACAATATAACTGATTCTCTTCAGTTGAACATGTTGGATTGTGTATTGTCCGAGTCAGGGTCCTTTTTATTTTACTGTAACTTTGGAAGTTGTGTTACCAATGCTTACTGTTTATTTGATACCCATTTGGTCATGCAATTAATAAAAACAACAAGGTTTGGGTTCGTTCTTCAGATGACTGTGACGTTAACGTGTAAGCTCAATAATGAACTCCAGCTCAACGAACCATATCGTAATATCTAAGTAATCATCTTGAAATATGACATTAATAATTGTAATATACACACATCTTATTGTGAGGTTGATTTCACATACACTACTTCGACGTTAGCTTGTCTACATACTTGAGCATAGCCAATTTAAATTAACCTTAGCGATGCATACAGTTCTACCTACATAATAAAATATCTCTAAGTTACAAGGATGACCTTATTTTATCAACCTCAAACAGAAGTCGTTTGTTCTACAGTATTATCCCACTTAACACTTGTCTATTTCATTTGAACCTTTATATAAATAGTCTATGATTTTAACTTGGAGGCTACGATTAGCATCGTTAGCACCGATGTAGACCACTGGCTTACACGCTAACCCAAGCCTTAACATTCATTACGTAGCTGATTAAAATCATTAACACATAAATAAAGTAGCCTACTCGAGTTTCACTTAGCGCAAAACCGCATTCATGTACCGTCTGTTTTAACCGCAGAGGGAGTCACAATAGTCCGATATATAAGCATGAAGAACAAACAAACACGGCCGAGGTCAAGTTGTGTTCCCGGGATGAGCTGAGCAGGCAGAGTCCCTGTAGCTAGCTTCACGGAGCAGCTAGCAGAGAGACAAGAAGCTAATAACAGCAGTCACTTGACAGAGCTGTCACTCAATGTGACCACGCCCTAATTTATGCAAAAACGTTAAGACCTAATATAAATAAAAGGGTCGTGTTAGAAAACAATTCACTCACAGATTCACAATCATGAAGGTGGAACCTAACTATATCCATAATAATATTTATTGCATCCATGGGTAGAAACATGTTTTTTTCTGCTGTAAAATTGGGCATTTTAACATGGGGGTCTATGGAAATTGCTCCTTTCTGCAGTCAGCGCCTATCGGCCAATATGAACTGCAGTGTGTGGCATTTCTGTATTGGCGTCCCGGCTCTTCCCCAGAGTTTGTCTCTTGGTTGCAGTATAAGTATCTTGGAATTATAATTGACAATTCGCTTTCTTTTAAAACATACAGTAAGCTGAAAACTGTTTTATTCTGAAAACATCTCCGGTTAGCATTAGCTTGTGGCTAACATTGTTGCTAAAGTTTATTTTGAAAAGCTTTACTGGAAGGAGTCTCCGGATATCAACAGTGACGTCACTTCCGGTTTCACGTTAACATCGATCACAGCCGTTAAAATGCATTAAATAAAAAGTAATGAAAGAGTGTATGAGTAGAAAAGGCGTGTGGAGTTATACAATGACCACACAACGTCTAAATCCTCTGTTTTACGCGATATCGGACACAGAAGACAGAGAAGGGCGGAACCCCTACGTCACCGGCCGCCATTGAAGAGGAGGAGTCACTAATAAGATATAGATAGGTGCTGGAGCTGTGTTCGCGCTTCCCACCGGAACCACTGTGAGACAACAGCTGCTCTGTCTCCACCTCTACTCCTCTGTTTGTTTCATTACCACGCTACTTAATTAAAGTACCAAATTGAACCTTTTCAGAGACTCCATTAGTCTCTTTATTTTAACTTCTCTCCTGGGACGCGAGATAATCAACACAAATCAACAGTAGGCCTATTGAAAAATACCGGTATCAATAAGCAGTATCGGTATCGATAAAATCCTAACGATACCCATCCCTACTCGACTGTGACATGTTTACATGCTTTAATGTTCAAAAAGCTCTTTATTTTTCTCATGCTGCAGCACCACTTTTCACCCTCTGTCTGAAACCAGAGCCCAGTCTGCTCTGATTGGTTAGTTGGCCGGCTCTGTTGTGATTGGTCAACCGTTTAGAAATGTGTTGGAAATGGAAATCAAACAGGATGTGAGTGCTAGCCAAAAGAAGTGCAATATTACATAGTGAGTCACTATGTTACCGAAGTAAACAATGGATGCGTTTCAGACAGGGGGGAAGTGTGTGGGAGAGAAACTCCCTCTGGAGCGTACACAGAGATTTTTTCCTTTGCAGACCATTTACATGCACTAAAACATATAACACACTACAGGAAAGGGACAACCCCAAAAAGCATAACAGAGCCTCTTTAAGATGGTTTGTTGTAGATATTGTTTATAATACCAAAGGCTCAGTCACTTTGCAGTGAGTTACTGACAATCAAATCTTGTGACCGTTAATCAGTTTATAAAGTCTCTCTGTGCATCGGAACGTCTCCTTCCAATTCCCCCTCTCCACCTAATTGTATTTTTAACCGCTCGGTGATTGAAGATGGTGCGACGAGCGATCGAGGCGCAGTCAAAACACATTCCAGCAACAAAAGCTAAAAAAATAGTTTTCAAGCCAGAAAATGACAAGAAGTATTTTGTGTTTTGACAAAATCTTTTCAGCAGACGTTTCTGTGGGACTCGAGCTCTAATTAGTTCTATAATTTGTCTCTATTGTGAGGCTATGACTGATTATTTGTGTCAATTACCACTGTGGCTCCAGGAGAAAAGAGATGTGTGTGGGAAGTGTATGATCAAGGATGTAAATGGTAAAAGTGGATAGAGGTCAATTGAGGTCACGTAAAGACTGCCAGTGTGGAATCACAATTAAAAAAGTTGTATCAAATGGCCCTGTGGTAATTTGTCAGTTATGTCTGGGTGGCTACCAAACATTTGAATAGAAAATCTATTATGATTATGATTTGGAACTTGGTGGTGAGTACAGTAATGTATCTAATTAAATGTGAATGAAGTTAACGAAGCTTTTTTACTTCTTTACAGAAACCGAAAGGGACACCAACATGTCAGGTTCTTATCTTGTTCAAAACACCTTCACATTTGAAATAACTGAATTTACAAAGTAATTCAACCTTGGGACTGTATGTTGTATTGTTTACTCAGTATGTCCAGGATATCTCTGTGTTATCTAGCTTAACTAACCCTAACAAATCGCTAAGTGGTCCTACGAAACTATTAACTCAGTATTTCAACCCAGTGTTTCTAATCTGGCAATGAGAGCTTTCACATGGAAGGGGTGGTGTTCGCAGCATTAGACCAATCACAAACATGGACTATGAACTGTCAGTCGGGTGTCACATTACACTAATGAAAAGTAAACTATAATATCATACAAAGAAGTTAAACCTTATCTATGCTTGAGTTAAACTCAAAATCCGGGCTGAAAGCAGCATAATTGCGCTGGCAAAAAAAAGACTCAAGACGGCCCCATCTGAGGCATGAATAGATCAGACTTTAATTTCATTTGTGTAATCAAGTCTGTGGTGCTGTAAGGGCACGACTCGGGTGTGTTGCACAGCATCGACTCAACAAGCTGACACAGATGAGTGAATATAGGATGTGAAATTAATGATAATTGGAACATGTTGGAGACTGTATACATTACTTTGCTCTGTTTACCTATGCGGTGGGTGATTATATAATTTTAAAGTAAGCCTGGTTACTGCTTTCAATTACGTTATTTGTATATATATATATATTGCATTATTTGGACCCACGTCCGTTTCTGGAATAGTAACCAACCGGGATTCAAGAGAATCCGGCAGCATTGACAATATCGGACAGATTTACGATGCGCCAGTGGATGGTAGTAATGTCTGCCGTGGGGAATTTACAGTTTTCTGTACAGCGGACTGTAAACGCATCTAGATACTTAGCACGGTGCGTTTTTATGGTGTTGTTTTATGAAGGCTTTATGAACAGTGAAAAATATGCTCCTCATTACCAAGGTTGGAATTGAAATAAAAAAGAAACGTATGGTTGTCCCCCTCCCCCAGTCCACACGTAGTAATCCACCTTAATCCCAATACGTATGATTATATGAACATATTTACTATAAACTTGTATGGCCTTAACATCTATCACTGTGTATATCACCATTCAAACATGTTTAGAAAAGTTTAAGATCCCCATACTACTCAGTTTGATTATTATAGTGTAATGGCATAAGTTGTAAATCTCTTAATAAGCACCGTAATTCACGCAATATCATTTCTAGTCCATAATCAGTTGTTTCTATGAACGGCCGAATGATGTGTCACTGTAAATGTTACGGCCACAAGGTATTGTGGGACAGCATGTTCTCCTTTCCTTTCGTAAAGGAAGGTCCAGTGTTTCCTAAGGGAAAGGAGGTTATAAAGGAAGTTTCAAAGCTCCTTTCCTATCTAGAGAATCCGAACAGTTCTCAATATGGCTGACACTGATGTACTTCCGGGTCCTTTCACTCCTTTAGGAAGGTTCTAACGCTAAACTGACAATTCAAATGAACCCCTATCTTTGTGTTTTTTCCCACCCTTGTAATTGTTTGCCCCGCCCTGATTCTTTCCACCTGTGTCTCCTTGCTGCCCTTGTCTATGTCATGCCGTCTCCTGTGTCTTGTTAATGTAATTAGCCCTGTGTCTAAATACACCTGTCTGCTCAAGTGTTCTTTGTCCGTCTGTCGTCATGGGTGTGGTTCAGCTTCCCAAGATTCCCGTGAAGTATTCCTTGTGTTATCCTTGTTTGTCCCTCGTTTTATTTGCCAAGCAGTAACCATGTTTTGAAACAAACACTGTGTACTGACAGAATGGATGAAGCGGACACTGAAACTGGGGTACTCACTCCAGTTTTGCAGCATCCCTCCTCCATGCAGGGGCTTAAGAGAGGCAAATCTATCATCCCAGGAGGAGATATGTTTCCTTTCAACAGAGATTCAGGCCCTGTTGCAAAAACAGGCTGTGTCTGTTGTGCACTTTCAGGAGAGAGAAAAGGGTCTTTACTTCCAAGAAGACAGAAGAATTCAGACCCATTCTGGATCTTTGCAGCCTGAATCAGCACATTGCCTTTAAAAAGTTCCATATGTAAACCAGTTACTGGAACTAGGGCAGCCGGGCGATTGATTCACAACCATCGACCTGAAGGACGCTTACTTTCATCTCGAAAATTGCTCCAAAGCACAGGAAGTATTTGCGTTTTGCCTTCCAGGGGGTAGCCTACGAGTACAACAGACTACCGTTTGGCTACTCCCTATCCCCACGCACGTTCAGCAAATGTGTGGCCACAGCGCTTCCGCCGCTTCGCGGCCATGGCATGAGGGTTTTGTAATACAACCTCATAGTCGTGGCCAGGTCCAGGGAAGAAGCAAACACAGCCCAATTGAAGTGGATTGCGGTCAATTGGAAGAAGAGCAGTCCCATACCTCACCAGCAGGTGGGGTATCTGGGGATTTTGCTCGATGCAGGCAGACTACGTGCCACCCTATCAGAGGGCAGACAGGCATCCCTGCTTCAGGCAGTTTGCAGACTGTGGCCGTTTCCCAATCTCGAGGATACTGGCTTCCAAGCCAATATTTCAAGGGTGCTACGTCATCAAGTGGCGCAGCAGGACCGTTCCAATGTCCAGCATACTTGGAATTCCACCGAGGCCGCGTACTTGGTTTGGGGGAAATTTCGAGGCTGCACATGGGTAGACTTCACGTCCTTAAAATTCCCACAATGCTTTGCGCATGGACCAATTTCAAAAACCCTTGCGCAGAATGGCTGAACCGACGCAGCACACATTTAAATGTAAGTATGTAGTGGCGTAGAACAGTGATTCTCAAACTTTTTTCAATAATGTACCCCCTTTGAAAAAAAAAAACCCTGATCAGCGCAAAAACTATTTGTTAGGGAAGAAATGCCTACGTATACGTAAAGTGAAGTTGTGTGTTGTGTTTGCTGGCTTTCGCTGCAGTGAGTTGCGGGCGCACAGTGATGATACTTATACCATTGGAATCTGTGGAACCTCAGTTTTCAGATGATATCTTGTTTGTGCAGATCCGATGAAGTATAAAATATTTCTACCGTGAGTTATGTGCTTAGTGCTAATTCAGAGGCTCGGCGTTAGACTTGTGTTTTGTTTGGTAAATGTTTCATTTTATTTATTTAACCAGGATAGGTCTCATTGAGATTAAAAATCTCTTTTTCAAGAGAGTCCTGGCCCAAGAATGGTAAAAGCACAGTTACAGACAATTTTACAGTTACACACAATCACAACAGTCATACACCAAGTTTAGCCCAAGCATTTATTGACACAGCAGCCTGCTTCAAGGTCAGTTCAAGTTGCTTTGAGTGTGTTTAATGAGGCCAGCTCTCTGAGTTTCAGCTCAGTTTGAAGCATGTTCCAAGCTTGAGGGGCAGCGTAACTCAATGCCCTTTTCCCCAGTTCAGTACGGACCTTTGGTACAGTTAAAAGGAAAAAGTTCTCGGAGCGAAGCCGATAAGATCCTGTGCATGTTCTGTTTATGTACATCCTTAGATAAGGGGGAAGAACACCAAGAATAGCCTTATATATATAAGGATGTGCCAATGTTTCAGTCGACGCGTGGTCAGGGAAGACCATCCAACATGAGTGTATAGATTGAAGTGGTGCGTCAAGGTTTAGAGGTTTGTGATGAATCTCAGTGCACCGTGGTAGACGGTATCCAGCGAGTGAAGGCACTGAGAATATGCATTCATATAAACCAAATCTCCATAATACAGCACAGACATAAAGGTTGCAGACACTAGTCTCTTTTTGGCCTCATAGGAAAAACAGGACTTGTTTCTAAAGAAAAAACCTAATTTTATTATTAATCTTTTCAAGAGTTCCTCAATGTGTGGTTTAACAGTGTGTGGAACCTTGGGTGTCCGAACATGTGACAATTACTACCTCCTTTATCAAGGATTTAAAACTGAAGTCATTTCATCAATGGTTTGGAGTTGAATCTAGGAATTTTCACTTATGGCAGATATGTTTTTACTTTAAATAACATCTCTAAATTTCAGGTCATCACTGATAAAATGGATGACCATTAGGAGGTGGTAGCACTTGTCTTTTAAAACTCATAATCTGGTGCTGTGCGCTCCCTGTGCAGCTGCAAGTAAGATTTTAAAACAACTGCAGGGTGGGTTGAGCGACCCCTTCTCCCTAAACAATATTGGTTGTCAAAAAACTACCGGCCCATCTCTAACCTCCCATTCCTGTCAACGACGTGTTGCCTCCCAACTAAAGCCCTATCTGGACTGCAATAACCTTCATGAACCTTTTCAATCTGGTTTCCATACTCGCCACAGCACAGAATCTGCCCTACTCAAGGTGACCAACGACATTCTCCTCTCTGCTGACTCTGGTTCCCTCTCAATTCTCATTGTCCTTGACCTAACAGCCGCATTTGACACAATCAACCATTCCATCCTCATCAACCGCCTCCAGTCTTCCATTGGCATTACCGGTACTGCCCTTTCCTGATTTAAATCCTATCTCTCTGACAGACATCAATTCATCTCCATTAACAACTCCGAATCCCCCACAGCCCCCGTCAATCATGGCATCCCTCAGGGTTCTGTACTTGGTCCCCTTCTGTTCATCATCAACATCCTCCCAATTGGACAAATCCTCTGTCAACACCAACTCCAGTTCCACTGTTATGCTGATGACACACAGCTCTACCTCTCAATAAAATCAATTTCTCCAACCACACACTCCCAGCTCAGCACCTGCCTCACTGACATTAAAATGTGGATGCAAAACAATTTTCTAAAACTTAACTGTGACAAATCGGAACTTATAATCATTGGCCCAAACTCACTTACCCGCTCAACCCAAGATGTTTCTCTTACCATCGATTGCTCCATTGTCAACCCCTCCACTCACATCTGTAACCTTGGCATAATCCTCGACCCCACCCTCACTTTCCTCCCTCACGTCAACCAGGTCACAAAAAACACATTCTTCCATTTAAAGAACATCGCCTGCATTAGACCCTCCCTCTCATCGACCGCTGCTGAAACTCTGATCCATGCCTTTATAACATCCCGACTGGATTACTGCAACAGCATACTTTTTGGATCACCTGCATTCACACTAAAAAAACTTCAATATGTCCAAAACACAGCTGCCCGCTTGCTCACCTCCACCCGACGCTCCGACCACATCACCCCTATCCTCCATGACCTCCACTGGCTCTCCATCAAACACTGCATTGACTTGCAAAAATATTACTTTTCACTTTCAAAGCCCTCAACAACCTTGCCCCCCCCTACCTCTGTGACCTCATCCAACGACACAACCCCACCCGTCGCCTCAGGTCTGCTGAAGCTAACCTTCTGCAGCCCATCAGGACAAAGCTCCGGACCTGGGGTGACAGAGCCTTCGCAGCAGCCTCCCCCACACTCTGGAACTCCCTCCCCAGCCACGTCAGATCCGCCAACACTCTCACATCATTCAAACAATCCCTCAAAACTCACCTTTTCACTCTTGCCTTCAACTCCTAATCAACTAACGCCTTGCCCTTATTCCACCTAGCTTAGCACTTTCTACTTTTGTTGTTATTTTTGTTTTACTTGCTTTGAGCACCAGGAAAAGCACTTTATAAATGTAATGTATTATTATTATTTATTATTAAAATATGCACCATTACAATGAGTGATCCAAGGCCCCACATGTTTTACTCCCAATTATTCACTTTCCTTTTTTATTTCAATTCCAACTTTGGTCATGAATAATATGTTTCTCTGTTGTCCACGTTCATAAAGCATAAAACAACAGCATCAGAGCACGGTGCAGAGTCTCTAGATTAGTTTACAGTAGTCCCTCGTTCTTATTATACATCCATGTTGTAGTCCGCTGTATAGAAAACTGTAGTTTCTAGTTTCCCCACAGCAGCAGCAGCAGACGCACATTTATGACCTCCACTAGCACATCATAAACACGTTGGATAGTGAAAGTGCAGTCGGATTCACTCCTATCCACTATCCCTTAACCCCATGACGTTTCACTCAGAGGTCAAGGAATAGACGATAGGGTTAGGAGCTGATTTTTGGATTACCCGACAGCAACCCATGTCTTTCATGATATTGTACTCCCCATCCAACCAGAAAGGCGCCAAGTATAATGAACACACTCATCAATACTCTTATCGATACTTTGCAATAATTTGGTGCTCAAAATGATATACATGATTACAAGATGTGAAGATTAAACAACAGTCATTTTATTGTAATTTATTTTTATTTATTATTTAATATAACTTTTTCAATGTCATTCCAAGCAGGTATGACTGTTTGACAGTGTATCTCTGGAAGGGGGGTGGTAATTAGGGGCAGTTCATAAATCCATGTAAACATGACCATTATTCAGTTAAAACGAGACGCTGCTAAACCGGAAGCTCCGGTCGGCTAACAATTATAATCCGTTTATTGCCTTTATTATTTATAATTGTAATGATAGATTATCAGTAATCATTTTAAAGTTACACAGAGACATTGGATTAACCGTTGCTATGCCCTTGAACAGAACTTTTGATCACAAAACAGCAAAGGTAAGACATAATTATCATCATGGCTACGTAAAGTGATATGTGCTAAAGTAGCCGTTAGCCCGTTTCGCTAACTGTTGATTTAGACCAGGGGTGGGGAACCTCCGGCCCCCGGGCCGTATACGGCCCGCGAGACCATTTGGTTTGGCCCTCGAGGTAATTTATAAACACACGCAAAAAAGAAAAAAAATTAAAGAAATCTAGACCGCAAAATAATTAAACAAGCAAGTGCCTGTTTTTCCTGGCAACGGTCATGGTCCTTGAACACAACACGAGCCTAACGTGTCATCATGTGGTATATGTCTCGTCTGACAGGGGTGCAGTGCTGACGGAGAGCACCAGAACGCCACTCCGGGACTTCAAATAATTGCAGTACCCATAAGTCCGTAGGCTACACATGCCGCAGTTTTTGCGTGGCTGTGTCTTTAGTTGTAAGCCCAGTCGCGATCTGTTCATCTGTCATTCTGATCATACAGTCAATAACTTTGTTGTTATTAGCATCTGGTTATCTAGCTATGCTAACGAATATAAGAAGCTTTTTCTCCAACCAGTGAGGTAAAGGCACATCTTTATATGATCATTATAGTTATCAAAAAACAAGAGAATAAAGTAAACAGGTATAAAATACTATATGACAGTAAAAAAAAGTTGTTATTAATAAACAAGAATACAGTTTGAAAGGAGAGTGATTTGTAAAATATCCATAAAGAAAAAGTAAATCTGCTTACAGTTCTGTTTCATATGTGTTGAGAGATGTATCCATAGATCTCTTCATTTTGCTCTCAAAGTGCACCAGATTGATGCTTTCAACTTCAATATTTAAAAAAAAATCTTCCCGGGGGAGCAAGCCCCCAGACCCTCCTAGAGGATAGGAAACTAAATACATTTGCACACATCTTGTGTCCATATCTTTCTGTTTTGGTGGTCATGCCACTCCGTGCACGTGCATGCATGCGCGAGTCATGGTGAGATATCTGGATTAAGAGGCTGCTTTTTCTTTGCACAGCATGAAAGAAAGGCCAAATTAATGTGCTGTGATTTTTAAGCAGAGGTCAATCATTTATACGGCCCTCAGAGGATGTTGAAAACATTTAAATGGCCCTTGAGAGGAAAAAGGTTCCCCACCCCTGATTTAGACTCTTGGTGTTGGACTTCTGTTCCGTGTAGGCAAAATGGTTAATATTGTCTGTTAGCTGAGTTTCTTCCCGTTAAGTGGGTATGCATCATTAATAGGTTGTTAAATGTTAAGAAGTCTTGAGACGCTTTTTCTTGCAAGATGTTGCGTCTGCCACCAGGAGTCTCACAATAATAAGAGAGCTGTTAGGAGAGATGACGAGTGGCATTCACAGTGGCCAATCAGAGTGCAACACAAACCGGATACGTCAAACGGGATGAAGGTTCCCAACCAACAAGAATTGTTTAAACTAAGGAAGTAGCATAATTCACAGAGTGGTTCAGTGACGCGTCCTAAAACTTTTATAATTTTCTAATCATAAATCTATCGATCATAAATCTATCGATTAGATTTATGATTCAAAAATTATAAAAGTAGGGTAGACATGTGGAGATTATCTGACTAAACAAAGCGTGATCCGTCTCTTAAATGTGTGTCAACCACAGACCTTATTTCAAGCTATTTTCCAAAATCCTATGGAGAAATTGCATTGCTTTTTTGTTGAGGGAACCGGAAGAAGCTTACTTCCGGGTTTTAGGACGCGTCACTGCACCACTCTATACTGATAGCAGCACCTTTTGTCCAGCGTCTTAACGGTATAAGGATACTGTCCAATCGGCTACCAGTACTGACTTAGTACCGGTTCTCGATACCCATCCCTACAGTTGAGTCACTAAAAACAAATATGAACCTGTAAATGAGCAGAACAGGGTCCCTTTAAGGAGTCCATTATGTTCAAAAGATTAGTAGTATTTTGAGTGCTAATTTGCTTTTCTATAATATTTATATACATTCTGGGTAAATAAGACCTTGTGGACAATTTTAAAAGAATCACTGATTGATCAAAAATAAAATATAACTCAAGTTTGGCATGTAATGCATTGCTAAAATATGATCGATTATTACTTTCAAAAGAGTTTGTTTGATGTACAACATTTGTTTTCTATTTGCACAGGCTGAGGTTTTCATTAAGAAGAAAAACACTTAGCCTATAATAACTTGATTGAGATTCCAAGAGCGTAAATAAATAATATAATAGCTTAAAGAAGTCAATTGCTTGAAAGATGTCTGTTCAAAACATGGATGGGGGATTGCAGCATTCCAGTGAAACAGTATCTATCACTCTCTTGAGGCTGTTTTAATATTTAATATCACAGACTTTTTTTTCTCTTTTATACAGTTCCAAAAAAACTGTGCAGATTGAAGATCCCGCTTAACATATTTGAAATGAAACGCCTCTATGGAATGACATCTGGATAGCGATAGCAACTGTTTAAAGCTTTGAACGCCCCAGTTTGAACATCACAGCTCCTCTCTTTCCATTCCATATCTTCTCCCTCATCTACCCCCCTCTCCTTTGGCTTGCAATCCATCCTCAGTTCTTCAGTGGATCCTTCTCCCCCCCACCCACCGCCACCAGCCTCTTTTTTGCAAAAGAACAGACATCGCTCCCGCCGATCTGTCTTCGTGATGAAGACCAGGCGATACTGCAATGTTTATTACCATGGTAATGAGGAGCCAAACTTAGAGAAGATAGGGGAGAATTATATGTATTGTTGCCATGGCAACTTATCTATTAGCTGAGTCTATTATATATATTTTTTTAAGAACAATAATTTCCGAAAACATAAAACTATGCAAGATGAGACGGGGCATTGCATATTCCATGATTTATTTATTGTTTTGTTTATTTCAAATCCTTATTTTTTCCGCTTATTTTTATTTCCAGAATGCCAATATGACATTAATTGCACTTAACTGGGATAGCAACATGAACCAGTGAGTGTGAGTGTGTCTGTGCAAGGCTGCCCCTGGCCAACTTGCTTAATTGCGCAGCATTTGCACATCAGATGAGGCTCCCCCCGCAAGATGAGACCCCACGCAGTGTGTGTGTGTGTGTGTGTGTGTGTGTGTGTGTGTGTGTGCGCGTGTGCGTGTTTGAAGACTTACAAGCACCTTGTTTGTTTTTTTACGCATTGATGTCCCTTCAGATTCATTTGAATTCACCTGCATTGCAAATAAAAGGATTTGGGTGCCGATTTGTAAAATATTAAAATGTCACCATATCAATTGAACAATAGTATGTATGTCAAATGACGGTGGCCAGCAGGAGCCAATGCGCTACAAATGCCAAAAACATTTGCATCATGAGAAACGCTTTGCAGTTTAAAACGATGCAAATAAAAAACTCTGCGGAAACAGGGACACTAAAAAGTGATGCACACAGCTGGGACCCTTTGACCTTCTGGGATTATAAAGTTGGCCCACTGTCACTGTTGCAGTTAGCCTGTTGTAAGTCATTATTATATTTGAAATGACTAGGTTAGCTATGTTAGCTAGCAAACAGCAGATCTGCTATTATATTAGAAGGAATCATGAGATCAGATTGTCAAAATAGGATAATAGATCAAACTTAAAACATTTCCAGTGACAGTTGTCCAATTTGATAATCATGTGTTTTGGCACATTTGTGTTTTTATTAGGGCTGGGCAAGTATACGTGATAACGCATTAATTAATTAACGACAACTATTATTTTATCGTGCATTAACTGTTTTTTGTAAAAGCTCAGATGAACCAAAACACAAAAGAAGTGGCGGGGACAGAAACACGGAGACATCTTTATATAACAATTTTTATATTTGATTTGATTACGTTAATTAATGTTGAAGTTGAGATTTACAATAAATATTTTAACTGCTACTGTGTAAAGGGAATACTGCTTTTAAAAAGCACCTTCATTGTTTAAAGTGTTTACAAACCAAATGTTATTGCACTTTAGTTCATATAGCAGTACTTTTACAATCAAAGAGCACAATACACTTTTGAGTTTGATTTCGTTATTGAATTTTGCACATGACAATGCGATAAATAGCGATTTATCACGATTAAAGAATTGTTGCACAGCACTAGTTTTTATATTTGCAACGTTTTTGAAAGTGCAAACACAGTGGCCAACAGGGTCAAACACGCTGTTTGACCCTCTTGGCCACCATACAAACTACAGGACATTGTAGATGTTGATAGAGCCTTGGTGTACCCCTTGAGATCAGGAGAGCACAGGTTCAAACCCCACTGCAGTCAGCATGTCCCTGAGACACTTCACCCCAAAGTGCTCCTGTCGGGATTGCCCACAGTATTGAGTATGTAAGTCGCTTTGGATAAAAGCGTCTAACAAGTAACGTGTAATGTAATGTTATACTGACAAGATCAAATTATGAAAACACTCGTTCCTCCTCAAAATTAAAAACAGTATCAATTTATTTGGTCTAAAATCTCCTTTCTTTAACTATGGTATAGCAAGTCATTTTGTAGATTTTATTTACGTTAAACTCACCTTTTTACACTGGCATTCAATGTGGGATTAATGTTGTGCCGCAGTGTTCAGCGTCAGACTTTCTGCCTGGCCCACTCTGCAGGCCTATGGTGTGTATCGTTCCTCAAATTATGCTGTTACTCCCCTTCACAGATAACACCTCTGCTTGTTTTATCTCCTCCCTTCATCCTGTTTCCTTTCACCTTTCCTTTCCCCATCCTTCTTCCGCCCTCTCCTCTGAACCCACCTCTCCTTCCATCCCTCTTAATCTCTCCCCTCTTTTATCTGTTTCTTTATCCTTCTCTTCTTCTTCTTCTCTCCCCATTGCCATGCCGCATATCACTCCCACTTTTTGCTGATCTTTTTAATCTTCTTAATCCATTTGCATATTCACGCTGTCATTTTCCTCCCAGGTTGCATTTAAATAATACAAATCCAGTCTATATTTGTCAACAGTGAGACGATCGTATATTTATGAATATTATTGAACACATTCCAGCCGTCAGAAGATGATGCCAAGGGGGGAGTCAGAACAAGGAGTCACATCTGGAGGCCCACTTTTCTTAGCCTGGTTTATTCTCTCCTCTGAATCCGGAGCATCGCTGCGCTCAGACCACGTGTTGTGTCTTATCCTTTATTTGTTTAAGATATTATTAAAAAACTAAAACAAAGAAATGTGCACAAACAAATGCAAATAATATACAATGAGGAGATTATTTTCTTACTTTTTATTTACAATCTGTTATTTGTTACGGGCTCCTTCAAGATTTTATATTTGAACTTACATTCTTTTTTTTTTAACCATTTTTCAACCATTTTTAACTTATTTGTTTCTCGCATTTGTTTTGATATATATATTTGTTTGTGCTTTTTTAAAATGTAATATATAAGTCTATTATCTTTTCCTTTTGCCTTTTATCCTAACTGTATCCCCTTCAAATATGACAAATGACAAATAAAGGATTTATGATTCTGATTTCTGGTCAAAATAAGCTCATATTCCCATCAGCGACAGAAATACATCTGGTTCTTTTATAGGTGTTCATGTGTTGATGTCTTTATTTGCACAGGGTTCATTAATTTTGTTTCAAGTGTGCTTCAAAATCGCAGCATCCTGTTTGTTTCCTTCCTCTGTAAGTGGGTCAGAATCACAAAATAACAAACCACTTTTTAATATTTAATCTGCCAAACAACAATATTCATCAGCGTGATTAATCAATCAAATAAGCTTACCTTATCTGATGATATTAGTGAAATCAGATGTGAGGATTAAAAAAATAATAATTAAAGGTTTTTACACCGCACGTGTGTGTGTCTACTCTCTGCTTGTGTGTGTGTGTTTGTGAAATCTGAGAGTAGGTGGAGAGTAGGTGGAGAAAGCATAGCCCTCAGAGATTGTGATCTGATATGTATCCTTTGAAGCTGTGTTCTTGTAGTAACTGTGGATAATTGATCCATGCCTTTGATTCCAGCTCCATGTCTCTTCTCTACAGCTCAACTATCATTGTGTGTGTGTGTGTGTGTGTGTGTGTGTGTGTGTGTGTGTGTGTGTGTGTGTGTGTGTGTGTGTGTGTGTGTGTGTGTGTGTGTGTGTGTGTGTGTGTGTGTGTGTGTGTGTGTGTGTGTGTGTGTGTGTGTGTGTGTGTGTGTGTGTGAGAAATGAGAGAACCTAATAGAAGATTTAAATCTAACATGATGATTGCTTTCAAAATAAGCTTTTTGAGATAATAAATAAAATCTTTAGCATTCTGAATAATTTGAAATGTGTACCGATCAGAGGTGTGTAGAAACTGCCCCCAAAATGGAACACACACGGCATGACATTTATTTGCACACTTTTAACAACGAGTGTGAATTACATTAACAGAAGGTCACAGCAGAAGTAAGTGCAGGACCGATCTATTTTTCTAGAGCTGTGCGAGCAAAGGTTTCTTCACCAACATACATTTGAGTGTATCTTTGTTGCTCTGTTCATCAATTTTGTCGAAAACCTTTTTTTAGTCACAATTGACAGGGCTGTGAATGTGTTGTGGCTTATCACTGTTGATAATTGTGAGTCTGTGTGTGCTGTGTTGAAGTGTGTGGGTACCGGTGTAGAAGTGTTTCTATCACAGAGCAATTCAAATAACCGGCGCACCTGTGTTCGGATCAGGGGGTCACAGGTTCAAACCCCACTGCAGTCAGCATGTCGTTGTGTCCCTGGGCAAGACACTTCACCCCAAATTGCTCCTGTGGGGATTGTCCACAGTATTGAGTATTTAAGTCGCTTTGGATAAAAGCATCTAACAAGTAACATGTAACATGTTACTTGTCACTGTGTCTGCATTAGCAGACACAGTGGCGAAATGGTTTGTTTATGGATAGTCGCTACAACAAGTGTGTTATGAACACTCATGGCCCAATGTGTGCTAGACACAGCTTTCTCTCTCCATCGATCTCTACAACGTTACTGTTACTCGTTACAGTTGTGAACTGTATGGAATGGATGTAGCAACTCATGCCATCTCTAACTATCAATCAATCAATCAATCAATGTTTATTTATATAGCCCAATATCACAAATGTTACATTTGTCTCAGTGGTCTTCACAGTTTATACAGAATATCAGTATGACAATACGACACCCTCTGTCCTTAGACCCTCACATCGTACAAGGAAAAACTTCCAAAGAAAACCCAGTTTAAAGGGAAACATGGGAGAAACCTCAGGGAGAGCAACAGAGGAGGGATCCCTCTCCCAGGACGGACAGACGTGCAATAGATGCCGTGTGTAAATTGAAAAGATAATACATTTGCAACATAGGTAGTCCAAATGTTTGGAAATGCATGTGTGTATAATAGGAAGATGAATCCACGAGGATATCCATCCAGGACCACAGCCACGACTCAAGATCCAGCGCTCGCGATCCAGGACACAGGACCGCAGGATCATCCATGACTCCGGATCCCCGCGTATATAGACACCAAAAAGAAAGACATTTGGGGAAGCTGGGTTAATCGGAACATGAGAGTACACAGGTACAGACAGAGAGAAGGAAGAAGTAAGATGTCCCCCGACAAACTAAGCCTATATCAGCAAAACTAGGGGCTGAATCTAATCAGCCCTAACTATAAGCTTTATCAAAAAGGAAGGTCTTAAGCGCACTCTTAAAAACGGATAGGGTGTCTGCCGCCCGAACACAAACTGGAAGCTGATTCCACAAATGTGGAGCTTGATAAGAAAAGACTCTGGCTCCCATTGTACTTTTAGAGATTCTAGGAACAACCAACAACCCTGCATTCTTGGAACGCAATGCCCTAGTAGGACAGTAGGGTATAATGAGTTCTTTAAGGTAAGATGGCGCCTGCCCATTAAGGGCTTTGTAGGCGAGAAGAAGAATTTTAAATTCTATCCTGTGTTCTATAGGGAGCCAGTGTAAGGCAGCCAGAACAGGAGTAATGTGGTCCCTTTTCCTAACTCTGGTTAGGACACGAGCCGCAGCATTTTGAATCAGCTGAAGCGACTTGACTGACTTCTTGGTACTCCCTGATAATAAAGAGTTACAATAATCCAGCCTAGAAGTAACAAATGCATGGACTAGTTTCTCTGCATCGTTTTGAGGCAAGATATGCCTGATTTTTGCAATGTTACGTAGATGGAAGTAGGCGGTCCTTGAAATTGATTTTATGTGGGCATTAAAGGATAAATCCTGATCAAATATAACACCAAGATTCCTTATAGTCTCACTGGAGGCCAAATTAATGCCATCCATAGTTAGTATATCTTTAGATAATTTGTTTCGTAGATTCTTCGGGCCAAGTACAATAACTTCAGTTTTGGTCGTGTTTAACATCAAAAAGTTTAAGGTCATCCACGTTTTTAAGTCCTTAAGGCAGTCTTGAATTTTATTTAGATGATTAATTTCATCAGGCTTGATTGATAAATATAGTTGAGTATCATCCGCATAACAATGAAAGTTTACAGAATGATTCCTTATAATATTGCCTAACGGAAGCATATATAATGTGAACAAAATAGGTCCGAGCACTGAGCCCTGTGGCACTCCATGGCTAACTTTGGTTTGCGTGGAAGATTCATCGTTAACATGTACAAACTGAGAGCGTTCAGATAGATAGGACCTAAACCAGCCTAAAGCAGTTCCCTGTATGCCAACTAAGTGCTCTAGTCTTTGCAATAGGATATCATGGTCGATAGTATCAAATGCAGCACTGAGATCGAGCAAAACAAGAATAGAGACAAGTCCCTTGTCTGAGGCTATTAGAATATCATTTGTGACTTTAACCAGAGCTGTCTCTGTGCTATGA
Source organism: Pseudochaenichthys georgianus (assembly GCF_902827115.2). Taxonomy (NCBI): domain Eukaryota; kingdom Metazoa; phylum Chordata; class Actinopteri; order Perciformes; family Channichthyidae; genus Pseudochaenichthys; species Pseudochaenichthys georgianus. Next base: position 10,514,801 of record NC_047505.1, on the reverse strand, counting down.
TGAGTTCTAAAGCCAGACTGAAAATCTTCAAATAAATCATTGTTTTTTAAGTAATCACACAACTGTTTTGCGACCGCTTTCTCAAGAATTTTTGAGAGGAACGGAAGATTAGAAATAGGTCTATAGTTGGCTAAAACCTCTGGATCGAGGTTGTGCTTTTTAAGAAGCGGTTTTATCACTGCTACTTTGAATGATTGTGGAACATAGCCTGATAATAAAGACATATTCATAATATTTAATAAAGAAGTGCTAATTAATGGAAAAACTTCCTTCAACAGCTTAGTTGGAATTGGGTCTAACATGCACGTTGATGGTTTAGAAGAGAGAATCATTGAATGTAATTGTTCAAGGTTAATGGCTGAAAAGCATTCTAGTTTACTATCTAGTGTAATATTAGAACTTACGTTTCCGGGAGCTGTTGGTATTGACTAGGCATTGATGCCATGTCTGAACCACAACATAACATGGCATTGTTGGAGGAGTTGCAGTGGGCCGGTTTAACTGAGACAGCACACACTTCATGATGTGTAGCTTTAAAGTGACTTATTTCTGCTGTGAATTGTGGCATTTTAACATGGGGTTAGGGAGGGTGAGGGCTGGGGTTTAAGTCTCACGGTTATGATTCTTTGCACTGGCCTAAAGACCTGCGTGTGTGTGTGTGTGTGTGTGTGTGTGTGTGTGTGTGTGTGTGTGTGTGTGTGTGTGTGTGTGTGTGTGTGTGTGTGTGTGTGTGTGTGTGTGTGTGTGTGTGTGTGTGTGTGTGTGTGTGTGTGTGTGTGTGTGTGTGAATAGTTATATGTAGCGTTTGTGGAGTTGTGTTCTAGTTGACTGCACCAGAGTCTCAATGTGAAATTAGCTGTTTATTTTGTCCAAAAGAGATGATTGTCTCTTGATATGAATTTGTGTTGTGGGAGTGCTGTAAGGACCGGGAAGTGTTTAAGTTAATTGGTGTGATGTTATTCTGCTGAGTGAGGGAGAGGTGTGGGCAACAGTTCCTTTTACAGAGTTTGATGGACAGCATTACCAGTATGGTTGAAAGGTTGGGTGAGGAGTCTTGGCAACAATTCAAGAGGTTCTAAACCCTGGCCCCTGAATAGCCGTCCAGTTGAAGGATGGGAGTGGAGAGGGGTTCTTATTAAATGTTGTTATTCCCAATGATTAAGGAAGACTTTATCCCCCAAAAACTTTAAATTGTAACTTTATTGGCAGCAGACATGTTTATTTCTGCTGTGAATAGGATAAGTGTTAGGGTTATTGCTTTTAAAACCTGCCTTAAGTGGCTATTGTAGACATTTCTGTTTTTCTGTTGAACTAAAGCTGTTGCCACTTATGTATATTCAAGAAAAGATAAATAAAAAAGACTGAAGATCTATGGTTTCTTAATAATCATCCCACAACCGTTCACCCTAGAAACCCCAATCTTGAAAGGGTGTATAACCTAGGACTTTAGGGACTGCAGTGTGAAGTTCTTTGGATGAATTGTCTTAATAAAGCTGCAAGCAGCAATACTGAAGGCCAATCTGATCATTTGAACTGGCATGTTTTGACGGGCACTGCACCAGTCAACATAGTTTTAGCTTTTCATCTTTTCCTTTCCTCTTTGAAGTTTACTATGAGTGTTCGGATTCACCAAACTCTCTGAACTCCCCAAACTGTTCTTGTTTCAGGCTGATGAATGCCATCTCATTGTGGGATTATTAGTTTTGATTATTAACAAAATCATTGATCAGTGTTTCGCTACATTTGTGTTGTTGCTACCACACAGTAAAACAATTATGAAAGTGTTCTTCTTCCGCCAAGCTTCAACACCTTCCTTCATAAATCAACAGACTGAAATATAACAAGTTTAACAGTTTCAGTAGTCATATTTGAGGTCCTGAAAATGAAATATAATAAGAATGCGTCACCATAATAGAGCTGAACTGTGAGGTAATGGTTACCTCTTTCTGAAGCAAAGTGGTCTATGACTAATATGAGGGGCACTCAAGGGGACGTGAGAGGCACAGAGACATTATGAAAGAGAATCTTGTAGACAACACCTACAAAGGTATTGGATGAAAAATATTGTGGTATTTGATTTCATCCATATTGCTCAGGTCTACGAGGTGTGTGGCGCAGTGGGTTGTGTGTTGGTGTTCAGATCAGGGGGTCACAGGTTCAAACCCCACTGCAGTCAGCATGTCGTTGTGTCCCTGGGCAAGACACTTCACCCCAAATTGCTCCTGTGGTGATTGTCCACAGTATTGAGTATGTAAGCCACTTTGGATAAAAGTGTCAACAAGTAACATGTCTACCATCAGCACAGCCGCCAACCTGGAGGTCCAGGGATCACACTTTTGGTGGTCCTGTGACCGTCCCCACTTCATATACAGTATGTACAAACTTCTGTGTGTGTGGAGAACAAAGGAAGAGTGCCTTTAGTCCTTCTCTTTGTGTGTGTTGTTACATGTAAAAGGCAAATTCACCGTACATTTTCAATCATTATGTGTATGATAATGGTGCTGGTTCAGTTTGCATGCTAATGTTGTTTATACAAAACTAATAACTGGCAAATAACCTGATGTTCACCATTAGCTCAATACAACAGATCACATAATCAAGCCATTCATACAGTTGCTATTTAGCCGATAGCATGTTAGCTTAGCTGGGGAATCATTTGTTGAAGAAAGGTAAGCATGCTGTGCTCGTGGTTGCAGCTTGTTGCTGGTTAGATTTGTAGTATCAGGCATAATAGGTGGGGAGGAACCTTTGAGATGTAACGGTTGCCCATCGGTGATTAATAAACGAGAGCAAGTCAACCTACACGTTGGTCCGACCCTTTCCTGTACAACAGCCTCTATATAAATTATATTGAACACATATAACAATAGAAACAGGATTGTCTTAGTTGTTGATATGCGTTGTTGCAGGACCGAGGAACCGTTCACCTTGTTTTTCTTAGCCAAAACAGTTAGCTCCATGCTAACTAAATAGGTTGATCGTTTAAGAGCTTATTACGACCAAATAGGTTGATTGTTCAAGCGCTTATTACAACCTAATCACGTTTTAAAGTTTTTGAGCTCTAGTTCTCCCGTTGATTGCATACGCTCCGGTGGGTCGTATATTCACAAATAACCCTCTCTGGAAAATCCTAAATTGTAGGATAGTTTGGCCATTAAAATGCTTTTTGATTACATTTCTAGCGAGAAGTGTATATTGTACTTTTAGAATCCAAGTCCAGTGGATGTGTAGGATCTATAGTTTGATAGATATTAAGAAGGTTATTTGAGGTCTCGCCAGGAGAACGTGTATATACTACGTCTTTCCCCCTATTCATTTCTATTGACGGCAGCGTCCATGTAAAGTTAGCGTCAACCCTCACGGGTTAAAAACAGTATTTCCGGTCTCGAAGTTTTCATTATAAAACCGTATTGCCGTCACTGTCAAATTATTTTACAGTGATATCTGCCGTAATCATCCACTAAAAAACATCAGTTTATCCTTGTTAATCACACTAGATTAATTGGATTAAATTGTGTACACTGCTTATGTGTTTTTCCCATAGGTTTTTCCATTTAGATTCTGAGAGACACATTTCTTTTTTCAGAGGTTTTGATAGGATAAAACATCGAACTACTCATAATCCTCAGATATCGTTGAAGCTCGGTAATTGGATGTTTTAGCTGCAATGCACGTTGGGATATGGTGTTTATGCGATGTGAAATCCGAAAACATAAAAAAAAAAGAAGGAAATAATACTTTATTCTGAGTGTGCTTGCTTTTCTCTTTGAAAGTCATTACATAACTGTCAGGGTTTTGGATTTATGTTTTAATTTTCCACCTTTGTTTTGAAATGTTTTCCTCCTTGTGTCTTGTCTGATCCTACTCCCTGGCTTCCAAGCCAATATTTCAAGGATGCTACGTAATCGAGTGCCGCCGAAGGACTGTTCCAATATCCAGCCTACTTGGAATTCCACGAGGCCGCGTCCTTGGTTTGGAGGAAATTTCGAGGCTGCACATGGGTAGACTTCGCGTCCTTAAAAACCCCACAATGCTTTGCGCACGGACCAATTTCAAAAACCCTTGCAGAGAATGGCTGAACCGACGCAGCACATATTTAAATGTAAGTATAGTGGAGTAGAACATGTGTTGGTAAATATGTTACTTTGTTACATTTGTTTGTTATCACCAAAAATGTGTTACGTGAAAGTAAAGCAAGTTCATAATTAGATAGACTTCGTGAGGTATTTATTTTCGGTACAGTTTATGTTGAAACCGTTAGAGAGAGTGGCACACTTGTTAGCCCGTTCCATTCTTCTTCGTTTTCCGAAGCCGTGGCTTGGATGCATACTTGCTTCGTTTCTGAAGGAAGTGATCGAGATTGAGAAACGGCCACTGTGTTTGCCTTCCTGTCCATAGTTTCCCTTCTGTGTCTGATTGTGCCTCATTGTGTTCACCTGTTGCCCTTGTGTTTCTGCCTCCCCTGCCAGCTGTGTCTTGTCCTGTGATTACCCTTCTGTGTATTTAGTCTTGTCTTCTGTTCCTCGTCATTTCATGTCCCTGCTACCTGTCGTCTATGCTTGTCCATGTCTCCAGCCCCCCGTGTCCTGTCGGCGTACCAGCCGACTCCAACACCTCGTCTCCTGTTGACTCTCCGGCCGACGCCAACCGCCCGTGTCCTGTCTGCTCTCCGGCCATCTCAAGTCCCCTCTCAAGTCCCCTCTCGAGTCTCTTCTCGAGTTCCCTCTCGAGCCTCCTCTCGAGTTCCCTTTCGAGTCACCTCTCGAGTCCCCTCTCGAGCCCTCTCTCGAGTCTCCTCTCCAGTCCCCTCTCCAGTCTCCTCTCGAGTCCCCTCTCCAGTCCCCTCTCGAGTCTCCTCTCGAGTCCCCTCTCGAGTCCCCTCTCCAGTCACCTCTCGAGTTCCTTCTCAGGTCCCTCTCGAGTTCCATCTCAAGTCACTTCTCGAGTCCTCTCTCGCGTTCCATCTCAAGTCACCTCTCGAGTCCTCTCTCGAGTTCCATCTCAAGTCACCTCTCGAGTCTCCTCCCGAGTTCCTTCTTGAGTCTCCTCTCGAGTCTCCCCTCGAGTCCTCTCTTGAGTTCCTTCTCGAGTCTCCTCTCGAGTTCCTTCTTGAGTCTCCTCTCGAGTCCTCTCTCGAGAGTTCCTTCTCGAGTCACCTCTCGAGTCCCCTCTCCAGTCCCTACCGATGTCCTGTACGTTGGAGGTTCCGCTGGGGGTCCTGCCAACTCCATGTCCTGTCCCGTTGGGGGTCCCGCCGACTACTCTTCTGCCGGGGGTCCTGCCAACTCCATGTCCTGTCCCGTTGGGGGTCCCGCCGACTACTCTTCTGCCGGGTGTCCTGCCAACCCTATGTCCTGTGCTCCATGTCTGTTCGTCGTCATTTCATGTCCCTGCTACCTGTTCGCCTATGCTTGTCCATGTCTCCTGCCTGTTCCCATCTGTAAGTTTGTTCCTGTCTGTCTGTTTTTAAATATATTACAGATTTTCTGTGAATATAAGAATGTAAATACTGAGTTGAGAGAATAGTCAGGGGTTTTGTGTGAAGGGAGACATTTCAATAGCTTACCATTAAATGACGGATATACCTTTCTGTCTGTGATGTTTTACAAATCAGACGGTAAAATGCATTAATCGGAACTACTACACTAGGCGAGGTGTGTTTTCTGACAACACACCGGCCATAATGTCCCTGCACCCGCATAGCGCTTTGACAGCACTTCCTGCGGTTTATCACACTCACATGCGCGCACCCACTGGCTGCCTCCTTTACTGGAGTTACAGCTGGGGCGGCGAGTGGGGAATCATGTCTCATAATGGGTGCCCAGTTAACATCGTATCAAACGGATCTTGCCGATTTCAACGAGACATTGTGGAGAGAGATTCATCGTTTTTATTGAATGCATTTTTCACACACACATCACTCTAGGACTACGGTTACAATACGTAACCCACCATGCTTGCAACAGGGCCTGAATTTCTGTTGAAATGGGATGAAAGATGTGCCTCTCTTAAACCCTGAATGGAGGAGTGATGCTGCAGAACTGGAGGGAGTAGTAACCCAGTCGCAGTATCCTGTCCATCCATTGTGTCAGTACATAGCTGAACTTCGATTCCCCATAATACTGTGTTTTAGGGGACATGCAAGGAGCTGTGGAGCCGCAGCTAAGAAGTTGTGGTACTCTGGTGGCCCTCTCCTCCGCCAAACCTTCCATGAAAGGAAGATTGGCTTATGGGGAACCAACATTAAAAAAGGGCCAATTTTCTACCGAGGTCCTTGAACGCACCGCGGCCACTCTCACGGGGCTGCGCGCCTTCGTATTAACGCTGTGTTTCACATTAATGGTTAAATGCATTAATCGGAGCTATTATACCAGGCACGGTGTGTTTTCTGACAACTACACGCTGGCTATAGCATCTCTGAACCCGCACAGTGCTTTGACAGCACTTTCTGCGGTTTATTCCACTCACATGCGCGCACCCACCTGCTGCTTCCTTTACTGGAGTTACAGCGGGGTGGCGAGTGTGGGACAGTGTTCTCTCCTCTCAGGATGAGCAAGAAGCAGCATACGGCCAAGCTGCGACTTTTCCTCATCCACGTGACCGTGGAAATCAATCCAAAGAGCCCTTCCGTAAGACACAGGGGCTCCGAGGAGGTCTATGGCCTCGTAGACGGTAATGGGTTACAGAGATGCTTATGGCGCGTTTCCACTGCAGCGGGTAGCTCGCTTTAAGCGTGCCGAGCCGTGCGGGGCCCGTTTTTGGTTGCGTTTCCACTTGGCCTAGTTTTGGCCCGGGGCTACTTTTTCACTTTTTTTCTGGACCGACTAAATCGTGGTTCTAGGGCCAGGAAGAACCAGGCTGAATCGGGCTGAGTATGCTAAACTAGAGAAAGAATCGCTGGCAAGGGGGCTACAACTACAACAAGATGAACATATTTGACCGTGATTTAATTGTAATACACGTTTCAAAATGATGCCGAAGTAACAACATACTGATACCGGTTAGTAAAAACCATGAATTAATGCTTTGACAAGTCTGCAAAAACCCTTTTAAAATGCGTGTTTTCTAAATGGAGCTTGGCTAAGCTAACGTTATATATAGGGTTGCCAACCGTCCCGTATTAGCCGGGACGCCCCGTATTTGAGCCAAAAGGGGCGTGTCCCGTACGGGACTTTGTTTGTCCCGGACTCCCGTGTAAAGGGAAAAATAAAATATATGTTTCTGTTTGCGCGCAATGCGTCTGACTGCGTGCCTGTGTGTTTGTGTACTGTATGCGAAGGCCGCTAGGACCGCTCAGTTGACAGGGCAGGCACAATTCTGTGTGTGTGAGAGAGTCAGTCAGCTGATTGATGGGAAAATGCTGGGAAAAGGGTTGGTTGAAGGATAACATTAAGTCTAATAATGATGTACCATGCATGTTCACATCATGTATACTTTGCATTACTTAATACCATTTTTCAAATATTTTATTTTTTAATATTTTGGACAAAATAGCCAATTGTACATTGAGGTGCCCAGATGTCCCTAGTGCCCACCTATCCGATTTGAACATGCTGATGTAACATGTGATGTAGTAGCCTAATGCAGGTGTAAGACCATTGTGTTTGTATTGTGTTATAGGTATGCATAGTTTTCTATGCATTTTGAGGGTTTTGGGGGGTTTGACCCCCAAAAACATTTTCGAACCCTAGGGGCTGGCTCCCCCAAAATAATTAAATAACATAACCCTAACCTAACCCTAACACCGAAATAAAGTAACAAAAAAAAGTAACAAAATCCGCCAGAAAACCGAAAAGCGGGGGACACATGCATGTGTCCCGTTTCTCCATTTCTGGAAGTTGGCAACCCTAGTTATATATGCTCCGACCGTCCACACTCACAACAACGGCCTATACAGACATAAATAAACCAGCGACTGTATTCGCCATGACACAGGCAGTCTGTGGTTTGTACTTGTTTAACTTTTGTCTAATTTCTGAACAGATATGAGGAGATATGAGATGTGAGCTCTGAGTGCTAAGAGCTAACGGCTGTGTTGTTTTTCTGGGGCTCTCATTGAAGATGACGTCACGGCTCCGCCTACACTGCGTTACTATAGTAACTACCCCAGTTCCTAAACTGTAATGGAAGCGCAGCATTAAAGTGAGCCGGGCCTAATAAGGCCTAACCGAGGCAGAGCGAGGCTTGCAGTGGAAACGTGCCATTAGACAGGCAGGGGAGTGCATTTACACAGACACGTTGTGCCTCCTTACCTCTGTCCCTTACCCCTTATCCTAAATGTTCACCCTAGTCTAAAGGGAAAGCATTCTCGGATGCCTTTTCATCTCTGTTTCTTACTGCTTTCTTCATACCCCTTTCCCTCCAACTATTTTAGGAGAATCATTTACGTAGACACGTTGCCCAGGGCCGTATCCATGATTTCCTAAATACCGAGGTCCAAACATGCTAATCAGTTGATTGTTACTATTAATGATATGGACATGATGCAGAAGAGGCTAAAAATGATCACAAAACATTGTCAACATTAATTGTCCATGTATCTCTCCTTTCCATAACCTGCAGCCTCTCTTCCATCTTCTTTAGTCTCTCTGTCTTCTTCTTGTTCATTACTCTCTCTGTCCTCTACTCTTTCTCTTTGTTCAATCTCTCCCTCCCAATTCTTCTTCTTCTTCTTCTTCTTCTTCTTCTTCTTCTTCTTCTTCTTCTTCTTCTTCTTCTTCTTCTTCAACACCCATATAAAACGGAACTGTAAACAGATTAACTTTTTCTTTCAACATTTATTTGAAGGAGGCAAAAGTGACTGCACCCAAAATAATAAACCTGCTAGCTAACTAGCCTAAACTCAGTAACAGAATGTGGGCAACACGTTCTTCTCCACAGCCGCGCGACCTCTGAGTCAGACATCACTTCCCCCTTTTCTATCCTACGGGTACAGCCGTACAGCCACTCCTCCTGAACCCTGTAGTAATAACATAATACACTTTTTGGGGATGCAGCTTGGGATGTGAGGACATGGCTTAGAAAGAGCGTGTCGCCTTCTGTCCTGCCAGTGTTGGCAGGACATTAATTAAAATGTCGAACTCAGACTTCATTTTAAGGACATTTCGGCCAGGGGTGTAGAGCTATATTTGTTTAAGCACCGGATTGGCAAAACAGGAGAGTGTGTGCACCAGTCTGCCTTGATCTATGTATTAATGTCTGTGACTCTCACAGTATCTGCTGCCCACAGCTGTTTTATAGAAGGAAAACCTCCTTCACTTCATGAAATCTCTGCAGCACCAGGAGGCAGCGGGAGGGGTAACTCAGCCTCTGAGAAGAGGAGCCAGGCCTTTCACGCACCGCCTTCACTGTATTTACCTTCAGAATCATTAGAAAGGCGAAAGAGCGGTGTGGCTGATGTTTTAACCACACACACCTCTACACACACACACACGATTTAAACGCAGACTGAGCGGACCCGCACATTTTTTTCAAACGCTCCCCTTTTTGGTCCATATGCGCGGTTTTGCGCGCTGTGATGATTCGGCTGTACCTTTAGTAATGAATATTAAATGTTGTGAGGAAATCTTTCCACCAATAATTCCAATAAGTAATCCAAAATGTATTCACTTCAGGTTTACGAAAGTAAGGCAAGGCAAGGCAAGGCAAGTTTATTCATTAAAAGATAAAAGTTGCAGTGCAGTCTAAGATATGAATAGTTCAATTATTTCGGTTCTTGATTTTTAATTTATTTACAGAACCTCCCTTTGGAAATCCGAACATTTCCGTCCCGATTGTTAATTTAGACTGATTGTTTTCACCATGTTATGCTCGCATGACATCTACAATCGGACCCTCAGGAGGGTGTACTAGCCCCCTACTCTGCTTTGCGTTCCATAACAAAGTCTTTAAGTGTTACCTGAACACCCCGTGTTACCAAAACACTATTATTCACCTGTCGGTGATGTGATACTTGTTCCTCAGTACAAATCACCCAAAAACTGATCGTAAACCCTGGATATCATAAATAACTGTAATCAGATTACTCGTTTTTCAAATGTAACGCGAGCTGAATACAGTTACTTGATTTTTGTATTCTGATTATGTAACACCATTACATGTATTCCGTTACAACCCAACCCTGGCCACACATTACATTACATTGCATTTAGATGACGCTTTTATCCAAAGCGACTTACAATAACTACATTCGACCAGGAAGACACAACCTTGAAGAAAACAGAATCATATAAGTATATCAGGTTTCATAGAGCCAAGTATTTCAAGTGCTACTCAACTGGCTATAGATAAGCCAGTCCTTTATTAGTATATAAGTGCTCTGTTAGCAGTTCTTTGTTAGTAATTCTGTCGCTCGAGGTGGAGTCGAAAGAGATGAGTTTTCAGTCTGCGCCGGAAGGTGTGTAAGCTTTCTGCTGTCCTGATGTCAATGGGGAGCTCATTCCACCATTTTGGAGCCAGGATAGCAAACCCACGTGTTTTTGCTGATGGGAACTTGGGTCCCCCTTGCAGCGAGGGTGCAGCGAGTCGTTTGGCTGATGCAGAGCGTAGAGCACGCGCTGGGGTGTACAGTTTAACCATGTCCTGGATGTAGGAAGGGCCAGATCCATTTGCAGCATGGTACGCAAGTACCAGTGTCTTGAAGTGGATTCTAGCAGTTACCGGAAGCCAGTGGAGGGAGCGGCGTGGTGTGGGAAAATGTAGGAAGGTTGAAGACCAGACGAGCCGCTGCATTCTGGATGAGCTGCAGAGGTCGGATGGCACATGCAGGTAGACCAGCCAGGAGGGAGTTGCAGTAGTCTAGGCGTGAGGTGACGAAAGCCTGGACCAGAAGCTGGGTCGCTTTCTGGGTCAGCTGGGGGCGTATCTTCCTGATGTTGTAGAGCGTTTATCTGCAGCAACGGGTTGTAGCAGCGATGTTTGCAGTGAAGGACAGGTTGTTATCTAGGATCACACCCAGATTCCTTGCAGTCTGAGTCGGGGAAACAACAGAGGTGCCGATGTTGATAGTCAGGTCAAGAGTGGGACAATCTTTTCCCGGAAGGAAAAGTAGTTCAGTTTTGTCAAGGTTGAGCTTGAGATGATGAGCGGACATCCACTGAGAGATGTCAGCTAAACAAGCAGAGATGCGTGCGACGACATGGGTCTCTGAGCGGGGAAAGGACAGAATGAATTGGGTGTCGTCAGCGTAGCAGTGGTATGAAAAACCATGCGGGCTAATGACAGATCCGAGCGAGTTTGTGTACAGGGAGAAGAGGAGGGGACCAAGAACAGAGCCCTGAAGGACCCCTGTAGTTAATTGACAAGGGTCGGACTCGGACCCTCTCCAAGTTACCCTGTAGGTACGGTCTTTGAGGTATGAGGTGAGGAGGGAAAGTGCAGAGCCTGAAACTCCAAGTTCTTGGAGAGTGCGAAGGAGGATCTGATGGTTCACCGTGTCGAATGCAGAAGACAGGTCCAACAGGATGATGACAGAGGAGAGGGATGCTGCTTTGGCAGTGTGCAGTTCCTCAGTGACAGCAATGAGAGCAGTTTCTGTGGAGTGGCCTGCCTTGAAACCAGACTGGTGCGGATCCAGAAGGTTGTTCTGATGGAGATAACAGGAGAGTTGTTTAAAGACAGCACGTTCAAGTGTTTTAGACAGGAACGGGAGGAGAGAGACAGGCCTGTAGTTTATAACATCAGGCGGGTTGAGAGTGGGTTTCTTTAGGAGAGGGTTTACTCTTGCCTCCTTGAGACTGTTTGGAAAGTGACCAGAAGTTAGAGAAGTGTTGATGAAATGGGTGAGAAAAGGTAGAATATCAGGAGCGATAGTCTGAAGGAGGTTTGAAGGGATAGGGTCCAGAGGACAGGTGGTAGGGCGGGCATAGGTAATGAGGGTAAGAACCTCAATTGGCGAGAGAGGGGAAAAGGAGGTTAGTGTGCGGGTGGAAGGAGGGTCTGGTGACCCATCGGTGAGTAAAGGTGAGTCAGAAAAAGAAGAGCGAATATCATCAACCTTTTTTTCAAAGTGGTTAACAAAGTCGCATGACAGAAGTGAGGAACCCCACTGGGCTGGGCTGGGCTGGGCCGGAACACTTACAAATGTGGGCCGGTAGGATTTAGGCAAACACACAGCACCGGCCCACCGGGGAAACTCCCGGTATTCCCAATGGCCAGTCTCCCTCCGCAACCGGTTGGCGTAGTTTTGGCACAATTCCGTTGTACAGACCGACGTTAACAGCAGCCCTGTCTGTGCACACGGAGACCGACTCTGTCGTCCGGTGATCTAACCGCCTTCTGGAAAAGCTTCACAAGTACGTCGGTACGCAAATGCGCTTTGTGACACAAGTGACGGTACGCATTTCAGATTACCCACATATCCTGCACCAGTTATGTGCACCCCTGTACTACAGCAAAAGTATTCTCCGTCGGGACTTCCTGCAACAACACCACGCCGTTATCAAAGATGTTCTATTGAGAAGACGATCACTACGTGACAACATTTTTCAAAATCGTGGCTACTGAAATCAATCTTACTAACTGCTGTCTGTGCAATTTACTCCGCGCGAGTTACTTTAACATCATTTTTCATGGTGGGGCTAAGCAATTTCTTGGTATGGGTGTAGCCTACCCCAGCCAAACCCTGGCGCTGCCACTGGTGGCACGTATGGGGCGGGCCATTCTGCACATGCGTTAAATATTTTAACGCAATTAATTAAAAAAATTAATTACCGCCGTTAACGCGATAATTTTGACAGCACTACTGATTATATAATCATATGCGCGGGCCGCTAGTGTCTGTAGATCTCCAGATTAACAGCAGCATGAGAATAACCTGCCGAAATTGCCGGGATTTGCGTTTTTACCCCCTTAATGTCTGACCAGTGGTTGAACAGCATTTCCGTGCACATGACTTGTGTTTAAAGTTTATAGCCCGTTTGAGTTTTGCCCGTGTGAACGCAAACCGAAGCCGTGCACCCTACATAACATGCCAGCACACGCAGAGGAGGTGCAAATTAGCCTCCCTGTCCCCAATATGGGGTGGAAGACTAACGACGTAGTCTGCCTGCATCGGGCAGAATCCCCATATACTCCACCTGCTGGTGAGGTATGGGACTGCTCTTCTTCCAATTGGGCTGTGTTTGCCCCTTCCCTGGACCTGGCCATGACTGAGGTCGTTAAAGAAAACCCACGTGGTTTTGAAACAAACAGAACAAGTCAAACACAGCGCTGTGGCGAGAGAGAAGAGAGACAGAGTCCCCGTGCTGCGTGTATATATTCGATTCCTGGCTCCTCTTCTCATTGGCTGATTCGACGATGGGCGGGTCTTCCTCCCCTTCGTTCCACTGTGATTAATATCGCAAAAATAGAGGATTTAGACGTTGTGTGTTTGTTGTATAACTCCACATGCCTTTTCTCCTCATATTCTCATTCATGACTTTTTATTTAATACATTTTAACAGGCTGAAAACATAGATTACGTTTGGCCGTAAGTGACGTTATGTAAAACCGGAATTGACGTCATCTAAACAACAAGGTTGTCCTTCAAAATAAAGCTTTTCAAAATAAAAGGTACACCCATTCAATATTCAAGTATCATATTGATTTGAATTTCTTACAAAGCAGAGGTGGTGGGGATTGGCGGCTACTATTAAGCCAGGGCATGAAGGACAGGCCCGGGTTTCTAGAAGTGGCAACTCCATGAAGGTATGATAACTTCTTTCTTCTTCTTTCAAATGTTTTACTTTCCTCTGTCAGGTGTTGTCCTGCTCGCTGAAGAGAAAAATGATGACAGTCACGAGGCGTAGCCACCTTATATACTGTGGGCCAGCGCGCGCATTCAGGTAGGCTCGCCCCGATTGGCCGGCTACGTTTATGCAACTCAGTAGGTGAGTGCTCGCATATCATGGTTGAGAGTAGTACCCATAGAGTCCAGTAGAGGGTGGAGCCTGTTTGAGATATAACTTTGAGACCGGAAATACTGTTTTCACCCCGTGAGGGTTGACGCCAACTTTACATGGACGCTGCCGTCAATAGAAATTAATAGGGGGAAAGACGTAGTATATACACGTTCTCCTGGCGAGACCTCAAATCATCTTCGTAATATCTATCAAACTATAGATCCTACACATCCACTGGACCTGGATTCTTAAAGTACAATATACACTTCTCGCTAGAAATCTAATCCAAGAGCATTTTAATGGCCAAACTATTCTACAATTTAGGATTTTACAGAGGGTTATTTGTGAATACACGACCCTCCGGAGCGTTTGCAATAAATGGGAGCATTAATTTGCTGTATGCCGCAAATTGTTGTTTCTTAAACGACCACTAGAGGTGCTAAACTTTAAAACGTGACTATAGGTCGTAATAAGCTAATAATAATAATGTATTTTCAATACAAGAGATTAAAGAAACGTTAAATAATATCAAAACTTGTTAAACCTGGAATCAGGTTTGTAGGCATGTTGGTGTAATGATTAGAATCTCCATTCTGGCACCTGTTGTTTGTAATGATGAATTTGCACACTATGTATTTAAAAACATAGAATGTTATAATCCTTATAATAAAACTTCTCGAGTCCAATAATACCAGTAATCTTTTGATTGATGTCATATTTGTATGGCTTTAATTCAAAACTTTGGGGGAAAAAACATAACCCCAACTTTTAGATTTATTGACATGTGATTGGCCCACAACCACAACATCTAAAGTCGAGTACAGTATAAATACATGTATAAATTATTTGATCACTTTAACATATTTCTGTGAAAAATATTTGTATTTGGAGGTGTCGTGAGGTCATTTTACCCATCTGAATGCTTTCGCTCACATAATGGTAATGTAATAAAGTAGAAATTGAGTACTCAGTCGTTAACATTTTGTGACAGTTGCGCCATATTTGAGTAATAACAAATACATATTTATAAAAACCAAAAGTTGAAGTAAAAATGTACAAAGAAGACTCACTAAAGAAGATCTAGTGAAGCTCTCAGTAGACCAAAACAGTCTGGAATCCATTAATAGAAATGTTGGAAACGTTGTTTATGAAAATGTTGCGAGAACAGTCCATGAGCCATCAATGGTAACAGTGTCATCAGATATATCCTGGTGCAGGTCAGACCATAAGGTGCAGCCAAGTTGTAATAAAGCACATTAAAATACACACCAGATATGACTCCTAGCTAACGCCATTGGCTCATCCTTTCCCTTCAGCCATTGATCTTACATTGAGCATGATGAGAGGGTGGAGACATGGCTTGAATCCCATTTTCACCATACATATGTACCCAGCTTTCCTCCTACTTCTCTTAGGATTACCCAGCATCCTCTGTTTCCTTCTACAGACATCAGTGGGGATAGTATTAGCTTTGTTCATTATTCTCGTGTCCAGGAGAGAAGCTTTAAAAGTAAGAGACAATGGAGTCTCTGAGAAAGGTTCAAATGGGTACTTTAATTAAAATGGCGCGGTAATGTTACAAGCAGGAGGTAGTTGGTGGGCAGTGGCGTTTTTATATGTACAAAAGTGGTGGGGCACAAAAAACGTAGATGTCTATAAGCTTCTGCAGTGAGGTTCATGGCTGGTGAGGCACTGACTCTTCAGGTTTACAAATATTATATTTTGACCTAAATCAAAATATCCATCCATCCATCTTCTCCCGCTTATCCGTGGTCGGGTCGCGGGGGTAGCAGTTCCAGCAGAGAGCCCCAAACTTTCTTTTCCCTGGCGACATCAACCAGCTCTGACTGGGGGATCCCAAGGCGCTCCCAGGCCAGCGAAGATATATAATCCCTCCACCTGGTCCTAGGTCTACCCCTTGGTCTCTTCCCAGCTGGACGTGCCTGGAACACCTCCTAGGGAGGTGCCCAGGTGGCATCCTAACTAGGTGCCCGAACCACCTCAACTGGCTTCTTTCGACGCGAAGGAGGAGCGGCTCAACTCCGAGTCCCTCCCTGATGACCGAACTTCTCACCTTATCTCTAAGGGAGACACCAGCCACCCGGCGGAGGAAACCCATCTCGGCCGCTTGTATCCGCAATCTCGTTCTTTCGGTCATGACCCATCCTTCATGACCATAGGTGAGGGTAGGAACGAAAATGGCTCGGTAAACAGAGAGCTTTGCCTTCTGGCTCAGCTCCCTTTTCGTCACAACGGTGCGGTAAAGCGACTGCAGTACCGCTCCCGCTGCTCCGATTCTCCGGCCCATCTCACGCTCCATTGTTCCCTCACTCGAGAACAAAACCCCGAGATACTTGAACTCCTTCACTTGGGGTAAGGACTCATTCCCTACTTGGAGTGGACAGTCCATCGGTTTCCTGCTGAGAACCATGGCCTCAGATTTGGAGGTGCTTCACACTCGGTTGCGAACCGATCCAGTGAGTGCTGAAGGTCGCAGACCGATGAAGCCATTAGAACCACATCATCTGCAAAAAGCAGTGGTGCAATCCTTAGCCCACCGAACTGCAGACCCCCTCCCCCACGACTACGCCTCGAAATCCGATCCATGTATATTACAAACAGGATTGGTGACAAAGCGCAGCCCTGACGGAGGCCAACCCTCACCGGAAATGGGTCCGACTTACTGCCGAGGACCCGGACACAGCTCTCGCTTTGGGAGTACAGAGATTGGATGGCCCTGAGTAGAGACCCCCTCACCCCATACTCCCGCAGCACCTCCCACAGTAACTCCCTGGGAACTCGGTCATATGCCTTCTCCAAGTCTACAAAACACATGTAGACCGGATAAGCGTACTCCCAGGCCCCCTCCAGGATCCTTGCGAGAGTAAAAAGCTGATCCGTCGTTCCACGACCAGGACGGAATCCGCATTGTTCCTCCTCAATCTGAGGTTCGACAATCGGCCTGACCCTCCTTTCGAGTACCTTGGAGTACACTTTCCCGGGGAGGCTGAGTAGTGTGATGCCTCTGTAATTGGCACACACCCTCTGATCCCCCTTTTTAAAAAGGGGAACCACCACCCCGGCCACTCCTTCGGTACTGTTTCCGACTTCCACGCAACGTTGATGAGACGTGTCAACCATGACAGTCCCTCAACACCCAGAGCCTTCAGCATTTCCGGGCGGATCTCATCCACCCCCGGGGCTTTGCCACTGTGGAGTTGTTTGACGACCTCAGTGACCTCCCCCCGGGAGATTGGTGTTGATCCCCCGTCATACTCCAGCTCTGCCTCTAACATAGAGGGCGGAGTTGTCGGGTTCAGGAGTTCCTCAAAGTGTTCCTTCCAACGCCCTAACCCTCCATCAGTTGAGGTCAACAACGTCACATCCTTACTGTACACAGCTTGG
This sequence comes from Pseudochaenichthys georgianus, assembly GCF_902827115.2. Lineage (NCBI taxonomy): Eukaryota > Metazoa > Chordata > Actinopteri > Perciformes > Channichthyidae > Pseudochaenichthys > Pseudochaenichthys georgianus. The sequence goes on along the minus strand of NC_047505.1, from coordinate 10,497,516 downwards.
ATGGTTCCCTGCTTCCCCCTCCTGAGGTGTCGGACAGTTTTCCAGAACAACTTTGGTGCCGCCCGAAAGTCCTTCTCCATGTCTTCTCCGAACTTCTCCCACACCCGCTGCTTTGCCTCGGCCACGGATGAGGCTGCTGCCCTTCGGGCCTGTCGGTACCTTGCAACTGCCTCGGGAGTCCCCCGGGATAACAAATCCCTGAAGGCCTCCTTCTTCAGTCAGACGGCTTCCCTGACCACCGGTGTCCACCAGGAGGTTCGAGGGTTACCGCCCCTTGAGGCACCTAGGACCTTGAGACCACAGCTCCGCGCCGCGGCTTCGGCAATAGATTCTTTGAACACCGACCACTCTGGTTCAATGTCCCCAACCTCCACAGGAATGCCCGAAAAGCTCCGCCGGAGGTGCGAGTTGAAGGCCTCCTGAACTTGGGCCTCCTCCAGATGTTCCCAGTTCACCCGAACTACACGTTTGGGCTTACCAGGTCTATCCAGAGGCTTCCCCCGCCACTCGACCCAACTCACCACCAGATGGTGATCAGTTGACAACTCCGCCCCTCTCTTTACCCGAGTGTCCAAAACATACGGCCTCAGATCTGATGATACGATAACGAAATCGATCATGGACCTTCTGCCTAGGGTGCTCTGGTACCACGTACACTTATGAGCATCCTTATGTTCGAACATGGTGTTTGTTATGGCCAATCCATGACTAGCACAGAAGTCCAGTAACAAACCACCACTCCGGTTCAGATCAGGGGGGCCGTTCCTCCCAATCACGCCCCTCCAAGTGTCTCCATCATTGCCCACATGTGCGTTGAAGTCTCCCAGCAAGATTAAAGAGTCCCCTTCAGGAGCCCCATACAGGACTCTTTCCAGGGTCTCCAAGAAGGCCGTATACTCTGAACTGCTGTTGGGTGCATAAGCACACACAACAGTCAGAGTTTTCCCCCCCATAACCCGCAGGTGTAGGGAGGCGACCCTCTCGTCCACTGGGGTAAACTCCAACAACGAAGCACCTAACTGGGGACTTGTGAGTATCAAAATATAATATTTTCAAAAGCTTTTTTTGTCTGATGCTTCAATTAATTTTAAACAGACAGTTCAACAGAAGGATACCCAAAAAAATGTAATTTTATCATTTAAATATTGAATTGTTCTCTCTTAGTAAGATCCCATTTTCAATAAAATTGCAGTCTTACCTTGACTTGAAGATTAAGTCCATTTGCCTATCCTTCTGGACAAAAATCTCTATTACTTTTTTGTAAAAGTCCTCCTTATGTTCTTGTAGTTTCAAAAGTCTATCATAAATCTAATCTAATCAATAGATTTATGATTCGAAAATTATAAAAGTAGGGTAGACATGTGGAGATTATCCGGCTGAACAAAATGTACATTTATCTAACAGGTTTGTTTCCCACAGATCTTATTTGGAGCTATTTTCTAAAATCCTATGGAGAAATCTCATTGTTTTTTTGTCGAGGGAAGCCATGCGCAGCTTACTTCCGGGTTTTAGGACGCGTCACTGCAGCCCTCTCATCTCCTCTTCACACACCACGCTTTTCGCGGCACACGTACTTACAGCCAATCAGCTCTGAATGATGTGAGATTACGTATGGTGGGGACGGCAGCTCTATGCCCCAATGGTCATTATTTTTTTGCCACACACATTAAATAGGAAAATATTCTGAGCATGCGCAGTGTAGTTTTTACAGTCACCATTGACTAGACAGTAAGAGGGAGGAGCAGGATCGGGTGTTGTCCCACATGGCTCTAAACAGCTCAATAGGCACACACTGTAGACACTAATTAGAAGAACACAGACTAAAACAGCAATGTACAGACGAATCAGATGATTAAACATGATCTTAAAATATATTTAATATATTTTTTGCATTTTTTTGTAATCATTATTTTTAATACTTTCTGCTGAGACTAGGTGGGGCTGCCCCTAATGACCAGTCACCACTGTTGGTGGGAGAGAGAGGCTGCAGCTCCCTCTCCCAGTGGCCGCCGTGCTCAAGCGGCTCTACACACATTCGTCTTTCCCGCTTGCATCCGTCTTCGCTCCTCCTCTCTGGGGGCTGTGGTGACGTATCGGTCTTCTGTGTCCGATATTGCGTTAAACAGAGGATTTCGACATTTTACATTCATTACTTCCACACGCCTTTTGTCCTCCTTATCTCTTTCATGACTTTTCATTTATTGCATTTTAACGGCTGTAATCAATACTTTAATAATACTGGAAATACTTTACGGCAGTTATCATGTACGGCAGTTGTCATTTACGGTAGTCCCGGATGTTGTCATATGCTACCCACGTCTGTAAACAAAACTTATTAAAATAAACTGTACCTTCATTTAATATTCAGCAATAATAATATCTCGACGTCTATAGATGTAGTGTAAAAACCAGTAGGTTTCGGTGTGCAACACTCCGTGTCATTTCACTTCTATATTCACCTCTATAGGGAAAGGAATATTAGCGACATGCTAAATGCTAACCGGAGATGAAGGATTTTCAGAATAAAAGCTTGACATCAGAGATTGTGCGCGAGAACTTCTGATTTTTCAGAATAAAACAGCATTTAAAATGACGGTATGTTTAAACCATAGACTGTATATATAAATGGACGTAGGGTCCGTGACGTCACCCATAGGATTCTGCAGAGTTGCAGAGAAGCCCTTAGTAGGCGGAGTCGGACAGTGACGTTAGAGTTCAACTCCCGCCTGCTCCAAATAAGGGCAAAGAGGCGGAGCCGAGGCGGGACCTCCTGCCACGAGCTGGAAGTTCCAGAGCTAGCTGAAGCTACCAAGCTAAGCTAACATGTTCCCCATCTGCACACTGCCGTCGCATTTGACGTTTCTAAGGTAAGCGGACATGACACTATTCAGCAAAACTATAAATAATGTATGCTATTGTGCTAAATTCAACACTGGAATCAAGCAAATATTAATATATTTGCATGCCATTAGTTATTTATATTTTGATATCACTTAATTATACGTTTAATACATTTAAGTCAAGCTAAGGTACATGTGATGGTAGCTAGTTAGTGGTCTTACCTGTGAGGCCTCCTCCAAACAGCGTAATAACCAGACTGTATCATTAAAACTAAGTACCAGTTCTAGATCCTTGACTTTAGACAAACAATTCAAAAGACAACATGTATTTAAAGACCAATCTTTATTTGAATGTGCCTCTTAACCTGGTATATTAGTTATACAGTAATAGTATTGACAATCTAGAAAAACTGAGCAACTGAACAGTCAACTTTATATTTCTTCTTGTCTAAAGCATTTATTATTTTCATTTTCCCCCTCTCATATTCAGTGTGGACGGATTGAGACAGCATGGTGTCCAGAGGGCTGCAGAGACTTCAGGGAGAAAACTCCGTGTGATGGACGTCCTGTCTGTTGATTTGGAGAGGACTGAGGGTCTTTCCTCAGCGAGGAGGACCAGGCCTGATGGAGGCAAAGCTGATACCAACTGCACAGGCCTAGTCTGTCACTTTATTTGACTAAATGTGTTTACTTATACATTTAATAGGTTTACACCTTCTGTCCATATGTGCTTTTTATTTAAAACATTTGATTAACTTTTGGTTCACATTTCAATAAATTGTATTTGTACTCCTTTTGTCCATTATTCTTACTGAAAATGTTAGATGTTACACATTCACATCTGACTGAAGATTGGCCCCATTTATTTGTGACGTTGCAAACTCTGCGGTACAAGGTATGTTGTGAAGCTCATAAAGTGAGACGAATAGAAATAAACAGTGGATGGAGTGTAGATGTGGAAATAGGTGCATTCGATCAGCTGACTGTGTTTTCACAATAAAAGTAGTTTCTTAGTGAATCTCCTGTACTTTTTTCTTTTATTGTTTATTTTATTAGCTTTTCATTTTAATGACTGATTTTAAATGCCTTTTTCTTAATGTCTTTCATTTTTTGTAAAGCACTTTGAATTGCCTTGTGTTGAAAAGTGCTATATAAATAAACTTGCCTTGCCTTGACCCTCAGAGAAGGAGAAAATGTTGTGTCTTTCAGGCATGTCCTTTCCTAAGAAAAATTACAGGAAACATAAAACATATTATTACAGAACAAGTGTGTTATTTATGAAAGCGCTATGTTTGTGTGTTTAGGGGCTGTAGATATAATTATTTTGTAATTGTAATATTTTTATTTTATTTCAACAGTGAGCTACAAAGACAATCAGATTATGAATGAACAGTATGAAGTTCATCAACATTGAAATATTATTATCAAAATAATATTTAACTGTTATCAAAACGTAGGTCAACTGTAGAAGCTTGCTCTGTTGTCTCACTGAAAGAATAACTTTTACCACGTTTTTTACAGACAATATTGAGAGATAAATAGTAGCAGTTCTCTGTGTTAAATATCTTTGCCTTCAATACATTACATTAGAAAGCTGACAAAATCATATTGCTTGTTAACATCTAAATGTAACCTTTTGCATGGAAAAAACCCTCAACTTAACTGATGTGTAGGTGATCTAGTATTTAGTATTGTTTAATGGAATGTATATCAGTGTATTCAAGTCAATACTTCAATTATTTTAACCAATATCTTTATTGATTCTTTGTACAGTATGAAAAAAAGAGTCTTTGTACCTGTGCTGAAGTTCACTGCTGTGAGGAGTCCAGTTCTGTCTCTCACTCTCTGGTCCAGCCTGTCTGCATCACCTGGACACCTTAAACAAACAGATATATATGTAAAGTACCATGTGTACAAACAATATTACTGATTATCTTCTGTTGAACATGTTGGATTGTGTATTGTCCGAGTCAGGGTCCTTTTTATTTTACTGTAACTTTGGAAGTTGTGTTACCAATGCTTACTGTTTATTTGATACCCATTTGGTAATGCAATTAATAAAAACAACAAGGTTTGGGTTCGTTCTTCAGATGACTGTGACGTTAACGTTTAAGCTTGATAATGAACTCCAGCTCAACGAACCATATTCTAATATCTAAGTAATCATCTTGAAATATGACAATAATTGTAATATACACACATCTTATTGTGAGGTTGATTTGACATACACTACTTCGACATTAGCTTGTCTACATACTTGAGCATAGCCAATTTAAATTAACCTTAACAATGCATACAGTTCCTACCTACATAATAAAATATCTCTCTAAGTTACAATGATGACCTTATTTTATCAACCTCAAACAGAAGCCGTTTGTTCTACAGTATTATCCCACTTAACGCTTAACACTTGTCTATTTCGTTTCAACCTTTATATAAACAGTCTAAGATTTTAACTTGGAGGCTACGATTAGCATCATTAGCACCGATGTAGCTACCACTCGCTTACACACTAAACCAAGCCTTAATATTCATTAACACATACATAAATTACTCGAATTTCACTTATCGCAAAACCGCATTCATGCACCGTCTGTTTTAACCGCAGAGCGAGTAACAATAGTCCGATATATAAGCATGAAGAACAAACAAACACTGCTGGGTCAAGTTGTGTTCCCTGGATGACTGAGCAGGCAGAGTGCCTGTAGCTTCACGGAACAGCTAGCAGAGAGACAAGAAGCTAGCAGAGCGTATTTCTGGTATATTCATTTTAATGTCACCTGATATATAAGACGTGTGTTACTGAATTGGGTCACACAGTTAGAGAGACAATGGTGGTTCTGAATTATCAATAGATGTATTCATTTTAAGTGAGCTGACTTCGAGGTTGGAGGAAGTTTAGAGAAGGCCTTAGGGCAGGGGTGCCCAACCTTTTTTGAACCGAGAGCTACTTTTAAAGTTGCCAGTCTGCAGAGATCTACCAGTCCAAATAGAGAGGCGTAGCCATTACTGACAGCCTACTACCAGGTAAATACACACTTCTACTTGTATAAAACTGACCTTTGTACGATTAATACTTCATAAAATACTGCAGATTCTTTATTTTACCTCTTTCTAATCTACACACATAGTATTTAACTCAAGTTACACAACAGTGTTGTTGATACAGAGTTGGAGTTTATTCACACGTCACATACTACAGTGAGTAATGTTTTCAAGAAACATTGAACAGTGCTGCCACATATGACTCAGGGAAAAAAGAAAAGACTATGAACCCTTTCTTTGCCATTATATAAAAATAGTGTTGCTACAAAAGTATACATTCGGCTTACTAATAAGACAACTCAGATCTGAAGCTACACAGGAATCTGCTGCCAAAGTGCAATAAAAAAGACAACATTAATAGAATCAAACCCTTTTTTGTTGCATTTTAGTAGAATATAAAAAGAAATGCCTTTAAAATAGGATGCAAGCAACACTAGTTTCTTAACCTGAATTGATAATAGACTATAATCAATGTAAACAGAACAGTTCTTAATGTTTGCATTCTTATACCATTTTGTACAATAATTATAATGAATAAGTTCAAACAAACTAAAACTTACAGCTGATTAGTAACGGTATCTAACTTGAGTTTTTATTATATCAACAACCTGTTGAAATGCTACTGTTATTTTTACTGTCCCCCAAAAGCGCGTCGGCAGCCTCCAGGAATGCTTCTTTCACAACTTCGCCGTCTTTGAAAGACTTCATTTCATTTTCATTTCAAACCTTTATTTAACCAGATTGGTCCCATTGAGATCATAGATCTCTTTTTCAAGGGAGACCTGCAGCATATAGGTTCCACATGAAACATAAAACAATAAAGGACATTATACATTATATTTACAGGATACATAGTTATAGACATTTACAAGTGCCCATTGTATCAGCAAGCATTTCATTTAGCCTTGCTTCATGTGTTTCACAAGAACGTGACTGACACGATAAGATGCTATGGTAGCAGCCTTGCTCTTGTTGTTGGGCCTGGTGAAAATGGACTGCTGTGCATTCAGCTGTCCTCTCAGGCCCCTCCCCTTTTGGGAGCGTAGGGCAGAATTAGGAGGGAATTCCGTCTCGTAGCATTTGTGCACTGTTTTGACATGCCGCTCCTAAATTACCCTTCTTCGATAAAGCCACGCTCGCATTGCAGATGAGACAGATGGACTTTGAATTGGAATAGATACAAAAATAATCATCCTCCCACTCGGAGTGAAAATTATATATTTTGGGCTTTTTTGCTTCTGCCATAATTGCGGTCTTGTGTGTGTGCGGACTGTCACTCCTGTTGACACGGACAACAACGTCAGCGAAATAGTACCCACCAGCCACGCCCCGACACATGGGGTCACGCCGGCCAATCACAAAGCTTTGATGCGTTCAAGTGCATTATTCTGGCACTGGAACATTATGTTACAGGACATTAACGATAAAACAGAATGTTGTTGTTCTATTTTTAGACACATCTCGCGATCGACTGGGAATCTCCTCGCGATCGACCGGTCGATCACGATCGACTGGTTGGGCACCCCTGCCTTAGGGCATGGGAACAGTTGACTAATCCTCGGGATGTCATGGGACGAGAACGTTTGGACATGTGCGAGTGTGGCTTTCAGAGAGATGGACATGTGACATTTGTGTGGTGGGCTGCATAGGGAAGGTGTGTGTGTGTGTTTGTTGCAGTGGCTATGTGCTGGATGATTGCTGCTCAACTGTACCTGTGTTTGTGTTTTGTTGGTTCCTCTCTGTTTTATTCTTTCATGTTGTGAGTGCTAAATTGCCACAACATTTTGGAGTAGTTGGCTTAAACATATGTGTGTGCTTAATTACTCTGTATAAAGTAGGAGTAGTTTGCATGGCAGGAGACTAGAGATGTGGGAGATGAGACATCCTTATTTGCACACAGCATGTCAAGCATCTGGAAGGCTACATGTCTAAGATGTGTGTGCGTTGAAGATGTTTAAGGGGAATGTGCGTGCATTCTGTCAAAGAGTCCTATGTATGTACAATTCTACTACTCCAAAGCATTGCTGTAGGACTGCTTGAGGGCAGAGGTAATGTTTTCCTCGTTACTATTGATTGTTGTACAACGAAATAATCATTGATCAACTATACCTGGTATGTGCAACTTGAATGAAACATCCCTATAGGGACACAGGTATGTGAGTGTGTGTGAAGTGATCCCAGCTATACAATGGTTCTTCTTTGCCTTATAGGGACACACGCACACACACACACACACACACACACACACACACACACACACACACACACACACACACACACACACACACACACACACACACACACACACACACACACACACACACACACACACACACACACACACACTGTAAGGAGATGGCGCGAACCAGACGGAGTCAAACATCTGTTAACATCTCCTTGTAAGGAGATGGGGCGAACCAGACGGAGTCAACGACTGCTGATTCATTGCCTATGGTCCCGCCCAGGAGTGAACAACCAATTAGAAGATATGAAGGGAGGAGCAACCACGCTTATGTGTATAATTACTGTAACATTCTTACACTCGGCGCTCTCTTCTGACTGGCCGTTCCTGATACGTCTATCACACGCTAGTATAATTGAGTCCAGAGTACTCTGTATTATTGTACTGTTGCTTTTACCATTGAACTCAGCTTATTGCTCATCTCATAACTCGGTGTTCGAGTCCTTTCCTTGAAAAGACTACTCATCAACGATCGGCGCGGAGCAGAATCGAACCTTCAACCACGCCACTGGGTGGTGCTCCAACAGCGCGCTATCCTGCTAGTGGCGTGCACGGCTGCCTTGGAGAACATCAATGCGCACTCCACCAGAGGAATGTCCTCCTCCACGGCTTTGCACGGAGGAATGTTAGTGGAAGACATTTGCACTGCTGCATCTTGGTCTTCCCCCTGTTAATTTATTCAATTTTTTTTGAGGGATGTCTCCCATTCCTCTCTGACACACCCTGTACGAAGTGTCTTGTCAGACTGAGTGAGGTCAGGGATCCAGCTGTGCGCCTCTCTCCTGCCTCTCGGCACGTGGAGAGCGGCCCTTTTTCCCTCTTATGAGAGGGATGTTTCCTTTTTTTCCTCTGACACATTTTGTACGGAGTGTCTTGTCAGAGTGAGTGATGTCAGGGATCCAGCTGGGCGCTCTCCTGCCTGTCCGCACACAGAGAGCTGCTGTTCCCCCTCTTTTTGTCACTGGGCAAAGTATGACCATCGTCTCTACTTTTTCACAGCGGCAGGTATGTATTGAGCCTTCGTCCCCTCATGGAAAATATTCATGTTATGCTATATTCCAGGGACGGCGATGCACCATTACGCATGGCGCAATAGGCATGGGTTATTATCTGAGCAGGTGTGTGTGCTTCTAGTACCGGGCGGACCCAGTGGGGCGCAGACTACATCATGCTTCGCCCTTAACCCAATAGCGATATATAAGCCATATACGAAATAGAACTGAAGTTACGGGAGCGTGCTCCTTCACTACAGACTGTTGCGCCAGTCGCCAAAATGTTTTTAAAACCACCGGTAACTGAAGTTACCTACTGTAACTCCAGCTTCTATGAGTATTGGCATAGCCCTCTAAGTGCTGGCCCCCAATGGCTCGACGAATAGCTGAAGAAAAGTTATTTTGTATGGGAGCAGATTGTCGGGCCTCCTTCCTATTTATACCGGAAAGGAGCCCGAGGGTGGGGCCCACCTTGCGGATGGGCGTGGACTACTAGTGTTTCAGTGCTGCGCGGGTGCGCAGGGGGATTACCCAATAGCGATAGCCTTAGAGGGCTACGCCAATACTAATAGAAGCTGGAGTTACAGTAGGTAACTTCAGTTACCGGTGGTTTTAAAAACATGTTGGGGAATGGTTAGGTGGCGCGACAGTCTGTAGTGAAGGAGCACGCTCCTGCTCACGGGAGACTGCTCGCTTTTCACCCAACCGTGTGTCTAAATAGTGCTTCCGGGCCAGCGGGCCATTTATAATGTCGAGCCCTGTATCATATGAAATGCTGAGAGTCCACAGATTCTATTGGTATACGTTTCATCCCTGTGCGATCAAAACTCACTGTTCAATAAAATAACATTTTACCTTGAAAATCAATGCATTCTAATAGCGGGTCAATTTGACCCGGTGGCGGTTTAAGGTATACAAAAACCTCTGGCGGTTCTAGTGTTAATGTGTCACACTCACTTAACGGTTAGAAACTCAGCTAACTGCAGATATGAACCATTTTTACCGAAACAAAGCACAAGTCGCATCTTTTTCAAATCTCTAAAAAGGTCAAATGTCACTTGTTTTGCATCAATCTTGATACAGGGTACTTGTGTTATAGTTTGGATTCCTAAAGCTTTTAGTCTACTATCCCATCATTCAAGGGTGGTTTTCATTATAAGTAATTTTTTTTCTTTGGACGGACACTATAATTTACATTTTTGTAGGCTACTATGTGTTACAACTAGTGATGTTACGTATTGCGCTGAGGCTTCGGAGCGTGTGTCGAGTAATCCCCGAAGCTTTTTGTGAAGCATGTCTCGAGGCTTGTATCGTTTTGGGCCAGTGACGTCATCGATGACAAACGAAGCCTCGCTGCCTGTCGACACCACGTGACTGCTTCACAAAGCGATTCAGATCGGTTGAACCGCTGAACCACAACGCTCATAATACCCTGAATGTATACTAAGAATCATATTACCCCTCCTGTACCCGGGCCCGGTGACACGATGGAATCAAGAGAACTCAGACCCTCACTCATATAGAGGTCGGAACATGTCATAAGTATAAATAGATACAAGCATAAATAAATGTAGGAATAAAAACATGAACAAATAAATACAGGAATAAATATGTTTCAGTGTTTTCAGGGAGCTTTAGTGTGTGTGCTGTGGCTCAGCTGGAAGACCGCAGGGTCCCTGGTTCGACGACTGAACAATACGTATTTTTTGTTGTTTATAAAAGCTACAGCTAAATGAGATAATGTAGTTAATAAATGTATTCATTGATATGGTTTAGCCTTTCTCAGGCTACAACATGGTTAAGTTTATGAATATTATTAAGGAATACAAATCCCTCTTTGCAATGTTTAGCAGCCTCCTTAGGCTTTTCAATCACAATCATTAAACTGGAATAAATACAATATTGTTAACATGAAAATATGATTTAATGTTCGTTGTTTAGAGTTATTCTAAGGCTTTACTCAATGGGAACTCGGTATGAGAGAGAGCACACTGTTGAGATGTCCAATCTGCCTGTTTTACACACTTTGATCATCATGACACATCATGACACAATTCCATCAGATTAATGATAAAAACCTGGAGGACATTATACAACTTCTGAAATCCTCCTCCTGCTGCCTTGATATTATTCCAACAGGATTTTTCAAAGATGTTTTGCCTTGCATGGCCTCAGAACTACTTCATATAGTAAACAAATCTCTTCACTCAGGTATTTTTCCACAGGCCCTGAAAACTGCAGTCATTAAACCGCTCTTAAAAAAGAATAATCTAGATGCTTCAGTAATGAACAATTACAGGCCCATATCAAACCTGCTATTTCTAGGTAAGATCATTGAAAAAGTAGTTTCAACAGTTGAGTAATTTCTTGCATTTAAATGGTTGTTTCGATGTGTTCCAGTCAGGCTTTCGTCCAAACCACAGCACTGAGACTGCTCTTGTAAAGGTCTTTAATGACATCCACTTAAACACAGACAGTGGCAGAACTTCAGTGTTAGTATTATTAGATCTCAGTGCTGCGTTTGACACTGTTGACCACAGCATATTACTGGACCGACTGGAAAACTGGGTGGGACTTTCGGAAACAGTTCTAAATTGGTTTAAATCCTACTTAAAGGACAGAAACAACTTTGTTTCTATCGGTAAATACACATCTGAGTTGACAAATATGACATGTGGGGTTCCTCAAGGCTCCATCTTGGGGCCTCTTCTCTTTAACATCTACATGCTACCACTGGCTCAGATAATGAAGAACAACAAAATAAGTTACCATAGCTATGCAGATGACACACACATTTACGTAACAATTTCACCAGGAGACTATGCTCCAATTCAAACACTGAGTAAGTGCATTGAACAAATCAATGACTGGATGTGTCAGAACTTTCTCCAATTAAACAAAGATAAAACTGAGGTAATGGTTTTTGGAGCCAAGGCAGAACGTTGAAAAAATAAGCGCTGAGCTTCAGTGTGCAATGTTCAAACCAACAGATAAAGCCAGAAATCTAGGTGTAGTCATGGACTCTGACCTGAGTTTCAACAGTCACATTAAAACAGTTACTAAATCAGCCTACTATCACCTAAAGAACATATCTAGGATTAAAAGACTAATGTCACAGCAGGATTTGGAAAAACTTGTCCATGCCTTTATCTTCAGTAGACTCGACTACTGCAATGGTGTCTTCACAGGTCTCACTAAAAAATCTATTAGAAAGCTGCAGCTGATTCAGAACGCCGCTGCTCGAGTCCTCACTAACACTAAGAAAGTGGATCACATCACTCCTGTTCTGAAGTCTTTACACTGGCTTCCTGTGTGTCAAAGAATAGATTTCAAAATACTGCTGCTGGTTTATAAAGCACTGAATGGTTTAGGCCCAAAATACATTACTGACCTCCTGCTAAACTATGAACCATCCAGATCTCTCAGGTCTTCAGGGACTGGTCAGCTTTCTGTCCCCAGAGTCAGAACTAAACATGGTAAAGCAGCATTCAGTTATTATGCTCCAAATATCTGGAACAAACTCCCAGAAACCTGCAGGTCCGCTGCAACTCTGACTACTTTTAAATCCAGGCTGAAGACTTTTCTTTTTGTCGCTGCTTTTATTTGAACTATTCATATCTTAAACTGCACTGTAACTTTTATCCATGTACTTTTTCTTGTAATGTTTAATTGAACTATTTATATTTTAGACTGCACTGTAACTTTTATCCATGTATTTTTTTCTTAATGTTTATTTGATTAGCTTTTCTTTTTTAATGCTTAATGTCTTTCATTTTTTTTTTTTTTTTTTTTTTTGTAAAGCACTTTGAATTGCCTTGCGTTGTTACAACCCGGCTCCTGGGCTGTAACAAAAAGCAGGGAGGCGAGACGAGGGGTAAGAATATAACAATGTTTTATTCCCAATAAACAAATAACTAAAATAAAACCAGCAACAGGTCCCCGAGGCTGGCACGGAGAGAGTGCCCAGAGGAGTGAGAGAGCGACGTATCCGGCTTGGCTCCTCTTGAATGCTTCCGGCAAGTGTAGCTCGTCAGGCAGATGCAGCTGGAACCTGCAATCACACACAAAACACACACGAACAGACGGTACCCCACGTGGTGTGGAGCGGTCGTCACATATGTACAAACTGAATTTACTTTAAAATAAAAACATCTATATTGATTCTGACACTTCTACATCCAACTCACAGATGTCACCTTGCTTTGAGAAAATAAATATTATTAATTTACCCCTTTTAGAAGTGAAGATATGGTCATTTGTTCTGGGAATGTCATTTTCGAGCCTTGGCCTAAAAAGCAGGCTCAGGGCTTAACAGGTTAAGGGTACTGGTATAGTACTTTTAAAACATTACTCAGCCCTAGAAGGTACACACACATATTCACACACTCAGAAAAATACTCATGCTGACATGCAGACATATTGACGCACACTGATGCCTTGGGCAGAGTGGAGTAGCCCCTTGACACTGATCTACAGTCAGCGATTCATTACTCCCTCTAGAGTTAGGTGAGATGGATGCTCTCAGAGCAACTACCCACCGTACTACTGCAATGCTGCAGCAAATTACACCCAGTGCAACTCTTGCAAACAAACGGACACTCTGAGGCATAAACAATCAAAAAATCTCTCTCCTTATATCACCTTCCACATTGTTTGCCCACTTTATACCCAATATCTGTCTTTTCTTTCTCCCTACAGATCGCAGTCTGTGTTTTGACCCTGCGTGACGGTGCGGCATTTGCTCTTGATCAATATTGAGAATGCAGTTATGGGGCGGTTAAGCCGGAAATCGTCTTCCGTGAAGCTGGCTGGTGATCCACATCCTCTTCATCTGCCTGTAATCGCTCACTGGGGAAATCAACAGATGAAAACAGACACAGGGAAGGAGAAAAAGAACACCTATTCATTTATTGGAACTTTAGAAGTCAAATAAACACACACACACACACACACACACACAAGGTTAGGATGCTGTTTTATTGGTAACACTTACCTCTTCAACTCCATTTAGGGTTAAAGAACCACAGAAACATACCAGCCATCAATCAAAATGCAGCATTTGTTAAAGATTATAGCAAGTGTGTTTGTGCAAATAAGGGATTCAACATATAATTAAATAATGTGTGTTATGTTTGTCGCTGGCTCAGGACGTCAATATGCTACATTCTTAAATTCAGGGTGCCATGTTTCTGATTGCATGCTACAAATCTTACAGTATGTAAAACAACTAGATGATGCGCACCAAGCACTGGCAGGAGATGGAGATGGCACAGCGGGAGCTCTGCACGTGTACTAATCTTGCATAGGTAATTATGTTTTAACTAGGATTTGGCAGGAAGAAACTGGCAGCTAAAATAACTACCTGTGGGCTCAGCTTTGGATGAGCAGCGAATGTGATGCTGGGACTGCAGCAGTCCAACATTTTTTAATGAGAGCTGTTTTACACTGTGTTAAAGTTGAATTTGCTCACATGTTCCAGAAGGATATTTCCCCCACATGAGGAAGGCTGTTATCAGTGTGGAGGGACTGTCCAAGGTAAAAAATAACTGGTTAGTCCGGTATATCCTTACAGGGCAACTGGAAACCGTTAGTAATTTTCATAAGGAGACAAAATGTGGAAAGGGAAAATAACTTTTTATGGATAGTCAAAAAAACTGACCAATTACTTGGAGTAAAGATATTTTCTTTAAAGAGGACTTATTATGCTCATTTTCAGGTAATTACCAATCAGAGTAGACTCGGCTCTGGTATGAGTCAAAGGGTTAAAAGAGGTGCACAGGCAGTATAAGAAAAATAAAGAGCTTTTGAACATTAAAGCATGTAGACATGTCAGAATAGAGGCACAACTGACACGATGGGCTCATAAGAACTCAGATTCTCGATTCCGTTGCTTTGTAATGTTCTTTATTGTAAAGAACACAAAACTTTTCAATAATGACTTCTAGGATCTACTAGGACTCTCCATAGAATCACTAGGTTCGACTAGGTAATGCAAAACAGGTCTCTGGTAACAGGCATGGATATGACGAAAAGATGAACCAACACAAGACAAAGGGAGAGAAGGACTATATACACACACACATTAGGTAATAGGGCACAGGTGGACACAATCAGGGGCGGGAACAACAATCAGTCTAACAAGTGACATACGGACAGGAAGTGCAGACACCTGGAAAGAGAGGGTCGAGTCATTAACAGAAGACATATAGACAAACACTAAAAACACAACAACTAACAGGATACTAGCGCTAAAACCTTACAGTACCCCCCCTTTTACGGACAACTCCAGACATCCCTGAAGTCTGAGACCGTAGTTTGTCAAAAATCCGCGACTTGTCGACAATGAAGCTGCCCGGGATCCAACATCTTTCCTCTAGTCCATACCCTACCCAGTCAACCAGGAACTGTCTTCCTCTACCCCGCTTTCTTTCTGAAAGTATCTTTTCCACTGTATTGACGATACCTCCGTCGATGACCCGTGGAGGTGGTGTGGAGGAGGGAACCAGTCTGCTCTCTAAAACTGTTTTTTTTTTTTCTTTTTTTAGAAAACTTTATTTTATATTATTTGGGCAGTACATGATATACACAAGTTGCATTAATGATACACATAAAACACAATGAATAAATAAATATATAAATAACATAAAGAGAGCACGTTTATATTCCAATGAGACTCAGCTCGGTCACAGATTCAAAATGCCCCATGGCTGAGTCTGGGATTTGTCCAGGGTTTTTCTTCTCCTTAGTTCAGTAAGTATTTGTTTCACAATGGTGCCACTGTTTATGATCGTCTGATTTAGTACCATTTTGCACCTTGTTTTCCAGATGTTCATACATGTGATACAAATTACCAGCTGAAAAAGGTCCCTGTGTTTATTGTCCATCCCCTCATCCAGACTACAATACCTGATTGAGACATATTCTACATTGAAGTCTAACCCGATGCCCCGTAGGAGCGACCACACCTCCTGGGCTCTGTAGCAGTCCATGAGGAGGTGCTGTAAAGTCTCGTCCTCCTCACAGTTAATCATGGGGCATGTTCTAGTTTTCACATAGCAGCTCCTTGAAACCACAGCTCTGACCGCAAGTCTGTTGACTGATATGAGCCACCTCCAGTGTTGGGTGTAACGCGTTACAAAAGTAACGGAGTTACAGTAATATATTACTTTTTGCTGTAACGAAGTAATGTAACGCATTACTAATGAAATGTGGGTAATATATTACCCGTTACAATGCTCAGTAACGCAGTTACAACACATTTTAACCCGAAATTAAATGGTGTTTTGTTTTTTAACAATGTACTAACATAGCGAGAGATTCCGACACCAGACAAATTGTGCGGGTAGTAGATCAGTAAACCTGGTGTTTACTCTTCAGGCTTCGCGTCGGGATCTTCGGGGCAGTTGAATGTTATGCACCCTCTATTCAAAAAAGAGAACAGAGCGAAAAATACAACAACAAATTGTGTCAGGTGCGCGTGACCTGCTCCGCTGCGCGTGCATCATTTCCAAAGTGCTTCCACAGCAGTGACACACATCTGTGGATAATCATTTATACGAAAATGGTTAAAGCAACCATCACTAAACGCCAGCAACACTGCATCTACTGCAGACCGTAGCAACAGGTCAGATGGGGACATCACGTGACCCTCCGTTGTGGACACTAGCTGACTCCCGCCTGACTCGCCGCCCTCAACCCCGGAGCAGCACTCTTCGTTACCCGAAACACCGCCGCCCCTCTGCGGCCCGCAGGTGCCAGCCAGGATACCACGGCAAAACAGAGCCTGCCCAGGTATATCTAAACAAGTACCCGCCTGTACAGTGGGGTTAGGTGGTAATTTTGCAGCTCGTGGTATACAAATAGAGGGCTAGAATATGTGAAAATAGTGCCATATTCTGCCATGCCTGTAGAAATGTTGGGTCAAAAATAATGCATACAATAGCACAGATGCCTTCACCACGAATGGCTACACAAAGATCTCATATCCCAAGCTTATCAACCAGCTAATGTTGCAGCTGAAATGTTCTCCAGGTCACAAAGTCAACCTCACATGATGATCTGATACCAGTTTTCAAGGACAGTAAATATTCTCTTCCCAGAGTATATGATGGGACCAAAGTGATGATTTAGTAGGCTACATGGTTTTAATAATACTTTTGCTTTTCAATGTTTGCCATTTCAAACCATGAGCTGGTTCAAATAATATGTGCCTTGATTTACAATATGTTCTCATTTGTTTTATCGGTACAGCTTTGAAGCTGTATAGTCCACTTTGGACTATATGACATATTTCAGGATTGCACTTTTAACTCACTTGAAATGTTCTCACTTGCTTGGTTTCAAAACATAACAAATGCCATAATCTGTTCATTGGGGGCCATCAATGCTATTTTTCATTGCTGTTGCCGGCCACTATTGCTCATGTAAACCTACTACTGCTGCGCCCCCTGTAACCTCAGAGGCACCCTGAGTCATTTTGTTCTGGAGCCGGGCCTGCACACGGCCACATACTAAACACACTACAGAGCCCATTCCGTGTCCTGTTAGTGTTTACTTCCTCTCTGCCTTCTTCTGGTGATTTATCTGACGTCCAGCGCTCCGTCTTTTAACTTATTTTCCTTTCTCTTTCTTGATCCTCCTTAGCAACCTTCATTAGAGTCCTTGACAGTGGTCTGTACTGCTGTATTAACAACGTTTCACATGTTAAGAATTTACAATCAGAATCGAGTATTTAACCCGTGTAATACAAGTTGTTAGTAGCCTTAAGGGCCTACACAGTTGTTATGCTATACCACATCGCCCTTCATTGGATGTATAATGAGCTGCACTAAACTACATTTTAGCATTTAAAATACCTAGCCATTATTTTGCGGTTATTTTGGTGAATGTAACTAGAAAAGTAACTAAAGTAGTGTAACTCATTACATTTCAGAGACAGTAATTTTGTAATGTAATTTATTACTTTCAAAAGAGAGTAATAAGTAATATGTAATATATTACATTTTGGAAGTAACTTGCCCAACACTGGCCACCTCACGTCTCTCATGCTCTCCGATAACTGTTTACTTTTTACTAATTTCAAGACTTCGTTACCTTCGTCAGGTGTTAGGTTTTTGTATGCTATAACACCTTCATATTTGAAATCGTTTATCATTTTAAAAATGACTATTCGGTAGTCCGATCCAATCAATCTCTAAATGCTGAACTTCAGTTGTGAAGTCACCATAAACCAGGGCTCTCCAACACGTCGATCGCGAGCTACCGGTAGCTCGCGGGTAGCTTTTCAGTAGCTCGCCGCTCGATTATCGATTATAGCGTAGTAATGTTGCTTCTTGATTTTTCGGCCGTGGCTGGATAATAAC
Organism: Pseudochaenichthys georgianus; assembly: GCF_902827115.2. Lineage (NCBI taxonomy): Eukaryota > Metazoa > Chordata > Actinopteri > Perciformes > Channichthyidae > Pseudochaenichthys > Pseudochaenichthys georgianus. The sequence continues at coordinate 10,479,035 of NC_047505.1, read as the reverse complement.
GTTTTTTATTTTAGAATTGTTTCTGTCACACATATCAAATTGGTCGGTGACGCAGAGATCAAGGAACAGACGTAGCAGCGGCACAGCGACACCACACACGGACCAGTCTGCTTTCTCCAGCAACACCAGTCCAGAACCAACAGCAGAATGACCCGCTCTGAATCAGTCCGCGTCGCTGCGGCTCAGAGACACACAGGGAGGGTTTTGTGTTTTTTGAAAAACACTCGTTATCGTCATGTCAGGTTTTTGGTGGATTTAATCAAGTCTTGGATTGCAGAGTATGAAAGTCCTCTTGCTATTTTCAGTTGATAAATACTTGTGTGAAGTTTGTGAAGGCAGGAGGAAAGCTTCCGCGATCACCGTCTCCTCTCCGTTCCTCCAAACCCCGCCCCCTCCCTGAAAATAATGAGTGACTTTAGAAACTTTATTATTCACTTAATCACTGATTGAGATATGATGAAGCTAACTTACTCTCATACATTCATGGTATTAATGTAACAGTAAGACAGAGAATGTGAGTGTGCACCCACATGCACTATTTTTGTTTTTATAATGCTGTTGTCAGCTGTGTTCAGACTCAAGTCATGTGTGTGATGCCACATTCAAGACATTCAGTATCCTTTTTTTTTAACAGAAGACCGTAGCTAGAAGCTGCAGCTAGACTGCAGAAGCATTCGTTTTTTGTTTTTGAGGATGGAACAATGTCACACACAGATATAGGGAAGCTAGACCGATACAGTTGATTTATTATGGTTTATAATTTCATGTCAAGACGAAGAAGACGAAGAAGAAGAAAAAGATGGCTGAACTGTTCAGTGTCGATGCTGTGGAGATGGAGATGGAGGTTATAAATCTCCAAAATCATGTTCAGCTTAAGTCTCAGCAAAACTCACAACATTGCTGGAGCCTTGGAGACCCAGAAAATGATAAGAACATCAACAAGCAGCACTGAACACGTCTGCTTTATTTGGTTCTGTAGTACAGACCTTTGTGAAGCAGCTTTTTCTGACATGAATGTCATGAAATCTAAATACAGAACAAGACCGACTGATGAACATGTAAATGACTCTATTAGAGTGAACCTAAGTGGGTCCAGCATACACCTCTATGGTGGACTCCATGCAGCGCCATTCATCTCACTGACTGTACAAAAGAGTGAATGCACTTATTTGACCATAAGTGCATAAGATGCTTGTCAGGTGGTGATTAAGGACATTTATGTGAATTCTCAGTGATGTACTCACTATGTGGGCCATAATAATATGTGAGACATTTTCGTTTTCTTGGACCTTGATGTGAAGTTACGATTTGTGATAAGCTTTAGGTATTGCAATTTCACAGGTGTACAAAAGTATAGCTTAATTCAACTGATGAGGGCTAAGTAAGCAATGTGATGCAAGTAGCTCTTGGCCACTTTCATTTTTTCAAAGTAGCTCTCAGATGAAGAAAGGTTGGAGACCCCTGCCATAAACTAACTTGTATATGGTCAATTTCTAGCTCTGCCTGTTCTTTTCTTCCATCCCATTTCTCCATCCTCAACCCAAGGTGCTTTCCTATCGATTGCAGCCAAGATGTTTTTTACAAAGGTAATTTTTTGTTTAATGCCCAGGTCTATGGCTCCCAGGCCTCCATATTCCCTACTCTTAAATAACACATTACGTTTAGCAACCTCCCTTGTTGTACCCCACACCAAATTGACACACTGTTTGTTTGATTGCATAATTATTTGGGCTGGTGGGGGGAAGATGTTTGCTAGAAAAAGGATCTTGCTGAGTATGAATGATTTTATTATGTTTATTCTTGGTTTATAATTTGTATTTTTATTCTCCCAGTGTTTAACTTGTTTTTTGACTTCACTTAGTTTGTTCTCCCAATTGAGTTCAGCACAGTTGTCGCTACAAATAGTTATTCCAAGTATTTTAATTTCTTTTTTCACTTGAATGTTAATGTCACATTTGGCATCGTCGGTGCCGATCCAAACACCTTCAGTTTTGTTGTGGTTTAATTTAGCTCCTGATGCCAATTCATATAGGTTTAGGTGGTTTGTTAGAACATCCATTTCCTGTTGGTTTTTTATTATAACAGTCTGCATAGGCGATGGCAGTTATTTTGGACGCATGGCCAACTGGTGTTCCTGATATGAACCTGTCATTGTTTATTATTTTAATTAATGGACTTATGGCTAGCACGTACAGAGCTGCGCTTAGAGGGCACCCCTGCTTAACCCCTCTCTCAACATTGAATGCATTTGTTAACACACCGTTTACATTTACACAGACACAAGATTTAAAATACAGACACTTAAACATGTTTATGAAGGCTTCAGGAAATCCGTAGGCCTTCATCACCGACCATAAGTAATCCCTGGATAAATAGTCGAAGGCTTTTTTTTGATCAAGTCCAATACAAAAAAAAAAAACCTCTTTCTTCTTTTGGCTTATTTATGATTTCTCTTAAAATTGATAAGTTGTCTCACATAAGGACACCTTTTATAGCACATGTTTGCTCCTTATCTATTATTTTATCTAATATATCTGTTAATCTATTCATTATTATTTTTGCTAGTATCTTATAATCATCATTCATTTCATTTTTATTTGTCCCGCTCATGGTACGCAAAACCAAATGTACAATAATTGCCACAAAACATGACTCTACCATTGAGCGAAAAGGAGCAGGGAGAAGAATACAATCTTATGTGACCTGCCCCTTTCTAAAAAAAACAAATAAATACAAATAGATGGTCTACCCTTCATAATAATAATAAAAAAATGTAACAGCCAAACATAACAGCATCTTAGGATACTAAGAGAAACACACAAAAATACTTATTTCCCACTTGACGGTTAACGGAAAGAAACAAAACAACACCAAAACATCACATGTATAAGGAAAAGAAAAGTGCAACACCCTCATCTGAGTCCTACTGGAGAAGAAGGTGGAAAGCGACACTTGATGATAATAATAATAACAATAACAATAACAATGGCAATGGGACCCGCAAATACAGAGGAGACATCACATCAAATACATCAAAAACATGAAGGACCAGAGTACATAGGCATTCACATTCTGCTTCATATAGTCCCATCTTTCTTAATTTATACAACTTCTTTAACTGAAAAATACATATACAATTCTTTAGATCCTTGTGTTGAGAATTCCACAATTGTACACCAACTACAGAAATACATATTTGTTTAGTTAAATGTCTGTAATTATCTATATCAGTTTCATCTTTTTTTTTATATCGTAGAGTCAAGACACCTTCATAAAATGAGTCCCCCATACAACCACTGCTGAGACCTTCATTAAACATAGAGGTCAGTAAGTTTAAAAGATCATCAGATAATAGTTGATAAAACTCAGTGGGCAGGCCATCAGGACCGGGGCTCTTACCAACATTCAGCTCTTTCACCGCCTGGATCACCTCATCTTTTCTAATCTCACCGAGAAGGAAGTCAAATTCTTGGATGTTGTACGGAGGGATTGTTCCCAACAGAGTTAAACACAGTCCGTTTCAATGTCTATTTTTTTATATGCTTCAGAACATAAATCTCTTATCACTACTCGTTTCTGTTTTTCATTATACACAATACAACCTTCTTGATTTGTTATACATTTGATGAATTTACTTTGAATTTGCTTTTGGTTGGTTTTAATGGCTTGAGCCAAGTTGCCTCTCTGATCTAGTTCAGATGTTGTATGAATATTATATAATGATTCCCAGTTTAATTGATCAATTTAAGTTTTTTTTATTTAGATTTAAAACTGGTTTCAGCTTGCTGACATGAAACGTGGGGTGGACCTTGAGGGACTTTGGGAGACATAGGCGAACAGCAACAGGATTAATAACCTTTAAAATGGGAAATGGACCAACGAACCGGGGAGCCAGTTTCCTGGGGGCGACATTGGTGGACAACCACACTCGTTGACCGACCTTGTATCTTGGAGATGGACGTCGTTTTCGGTCGGCTAAACTCTTAATGCGGGTCGCACTTCTCTGCAACATCTGGCGAACTCTCTTCCATACCCGGCAACTGCGGCGAACCAGAGCATGTGCTGATGGTACGGTAACTTCCTGCTCGAGCTCCGGGAACAATGGAGGCTGGTATCCATGGACACATTGGAAAGGAGAGATTCCGGTGGCTGATGTGGGTAAGGTATTGTGTGCATACTCAACCCAAATCAGATGTTTGCTCCAGGTGGTAGGTTTCTGGGACACCAGGCATCTCAGACAGGTCTCCATTTCCTGATTCATCCTCTCCGCTTGGCCGTTTGACTGGGGATGGTATCCGGATGTCAGGCTCACAGTGGCTTGGATCAGGCGACAAAACTCCCTCCAGAAACGTGAAACGAATTGTGGGCCACGGTCTGAAACGACATCGCTTGGGAAACCATGGATACGAAAAACATGGGACAACATGGCCTGTGCTGTTTCTCTGGCAGTAGGTAATTTGGACATGGGGATGAGATGTACCATTTTGGAAAAACGATCAATGACTGTGAGTACTGTGGTGTAACCTGCCGAAGGTGGAAATCCTGTCACAAAGTCCAACGCAATGTGCGACCATGGTCTGTTGGGAATGGGCAGAGGTTGGAGAAGACCTGCCACAGCTTGACGCAACATCTTGTTCCTAGCACACACAGGGCATGCTGCCACATGGACAGGATTCTCCCCATTAGCCTGTTTTACCTTTAGTTCAATGGGCCAGGTCACACTCCCAATCACAAGGTCTGGCCGCAAAATGGGTTCTGGAGTCTTGGGAACTGGCTCAGGATCAAACATTCTGGAGAGGGCGTCCGGTTTTACGTTCTGTGAGCCAGGACGATAAGATAGAGTGAAGCTAAATCTGTTAAAGAATAAAGCCCACCTGGCTTGTCTGGAGTTCAAACGCTTTACCCTCCTGATGTACTGTATGTTTTTGTGATCTGTCCAGACCAGGAAATCCTGCTCCGCTCCCTCCAACCAGAGCCGCCACTCCTCCAAAGCAATCTTCAAAGCCAACAGTTCTGGATTTCCCACGTTGTAATTCCTCTAAGCAGAAGATAGCTTACGGGAGAGATAGGCACACGGATGAAGTTTGTTGTCCCCCGCTGACCTCTGGGACAGTATAGCTCCAATGCCATCGTTAGGTGTCTACTTCCACCACAAACTGTCGGTTGGGATCAGGTACAGTCAGGATAGGAGCTGTGGTGAACCTCCTCTTCATCTCCATGAAGGATTTCTCTGCCTGTGGATTCCACACAAACTGAACAAGAGGAGAGGCAATGGCACTGAAATTGCGTATGAAACGTCTGTAAAAGTTAGCAAACCCCAATAATTGCTGAACCTTCTTTCTTGGCGTAGGGCAATTTGCCACGTCGCTGACCTTTGCTGGGTCCATTTCCATTTTGTTAGGGGAAATCACAAAGCCCAAAAATGACACTGAGTTGACATGAAACTCACACTTTTCGGCTTTCACAAACAAATGATTAGCCAGGAGTCTTTGAAGAACAAGGTGAACATGGTTAACATGAGTATTCTCATCTGGAGAAAAGATGAGAATATCATCGAGATACACAAAACAGAAAACATTCAGGAAATCTCTTAACAAATCATTAACCCTTCTCTTGCGTTAGGTCATACCCCCCTTCCCATGCTATTTTCGGTCAAAATTGACCGGTGTGTTTTGAACAGTGATATCTCTGGAACCCCTTATCCAAATTTGATGGTTTTACATCTCATTTGAACAGTCAAAGCAAGTAGAATCAAGGGGTGACAGTTAGGGTTAGCTAGGGTAACCCTGAAAACACAACAACTAACAGGATACTAGCGCTAAAACCTTACAACAACACACACATATGAAACTGAAAATGAGCATAACTTGTCCTCCTTAAACTAAACTAAAAGTATTCTTGCAGTCAAATTGTCATTCCCAATTTGTCTTTAACTCCTGATATTTTCTATGAAGTTCAAGGAAGTCCGACCAAATCCCTGGTGTTGGAAAAACAATTAGAGCAATCAGAGCTTTGTAGGAATGAAAAATCGTTACATAATTTCCCCCTGCACCTGTGCCAGTGAAGAGAACAATGGGGCCAAACATGCCATTGAGTGTAGATGACAGTCTCAATTGTACAGGTTGGTTTAGCTTGATTTACAGAAATCATGAATCTTAAATCATCAGGGCAGTTCATTTTAATGTACTACCCAAATAATCCAACCAGAATGCATGAAGCCAAATAAAAACACAGTTACAATTAATACAGATGGAACAACAAAGGAAAATGATTGGATAAATCCTCCCACTGCTGAAGTGCATGACAGCTTAACCTATTAACCCTCCTGTTGTCTTCGGGTCAAATCGATGTACTACTTTCATCAATCATAACTTTTTTGTTGCATTAAGGCTTTATGATATCCTTCACATTAGACATTTGAACTTATCAAATTGCTGATCACCACTTTCATTGAATTTTGGATGATTTAGTCAACTTATAGTGTTCCCGGTCAAAAATGACTGCCATAAAGAAAAGGAATTAGTAACCATCCGGTTCAGATAAAACACACACACACACACACACACACTAAATGTGTCCCGCTCTTATGTGCCCATCCCCCCACATGGATCACACCTGGCACACGCAATACATGTTTAGTATCTATTATTTGTACATTTACTGCAGTTCTCATTCATAACACTCCGTTCGATGTCTCACTATGGGATGCGCCTCATCGTGGAGCAAACAGAAGCATCAATCTCATTACGCCAATCCTGATTGGCTGGTGATCTTGACGTCGGGACAGAATTACTGTCCAGAGGTGCACCACTCTTTGCAGACTGGACTCCTCATCCAAGGATCGGGAGTCCGCTGTGGGTGCGTTACGGCGGAGCCGCGTTAAGTCTGTTCGCAAAAGGAGAAAATGCTCAATGACAGCTGTTCTCTTTAATGCACGATTTAAACGCACTGTTAGGCGGGGACACACTCGTACACGATCGACCTCCGGGTCCTCTGTGCGTGTTCCCACCCCTGGCTCTGTTACCCCCAACTCTGGCCAGAGTGAAGGAGCAACGCCACACACTTACTCTGATGTTTCCGCCCTAGCCCGCAACGTACGGGCTGGCGGAGATATATCAGCTGTTGTGCGGGCAGCCATGGCAGCCCCCACCACGCAGGGACAGATTGTCTCAGGCGGGGGGGGCGATCCTTTAGGACACATCTCTTTTCAATGTCCTGTCGGGGTGATTTTATCATTCCTACAGGACTTGATCGATAAACACAGAGCTTTCTCCACGATCAAGGTGTACCTGGCTGCTATTGCTGCATGCCATGTGGGCTTTGAGGGTAAGACGGCTAGCCAACATCTTTTGGTTTGCCGTTTTATGATAGGAACTCGCAGGCTCCTCCCTGTCTCCAGGTTGCTGGTGCCCTTATGGGACCTGGCAGTGGTTTTAAATGGGCTCAAAATGACCCCATTTGAACCCCTGGAAGGAGCTGACATGAAACATCTGTCACTCAAGACAGTGCTGTTACTGGCCCTGGCATCCGCCAAGCGGGTCAGCGATATCCATGCACTGTCTGTACATCCCTCATGCACTCAGTTCGCCCCAGGGCAAACGAGAGTGTTGTTGAAGCCCAACCCTGCCTTTACACCAAAGGTGGTTGGTTCGTGTACCCCAATTGACATTGAGGCATTTCCTCCGCAGCTGGTTTACTCCGGGGAGCAGCAGCAGGATCTGTTGTGTCCAGTCCGGGCTTTACACACATATATGGACAGATCAAAAGAGCTTCGTCTTAATGACCAACTCTTCGTGTCCTGGGCTAATCCTCACAAGGGTAAACCTGTTACTAAGCAACGGCTCTCCCACTGGATCGTGGAGGAGATTGCTTTGGTCTATACGAGTCAGAATCTGCAAGCACCTTCGGGTCTGCGGGCTCACTCGACTCGGGGCCTGGCTACATCCTGGGCTTTGTTCAAGGGTGTTTCCATCCAAGACATCTGTGCAGCGGCAAGCTGGTCTTCGCCGCTCACTTTTGTCCGCTTTTACAGGCTAGACGTCTCCGCTCCAAGCGTGGCCCGAGCATTGCTGGGCACCTTGTTGAGTCGGGACTCCACCTGTTCAATTCTGGTTGATCGGTGATCTTCGAGATAAGCTCGTCTGGCAATACGGGAGCTACAATATCCCATAGTGAGACATCGAACGGAGTGTTATGAATGAGAACTATAGGTTACTTACGTAACCCCAGTGTCAGAGTAAAATGAAGTGAGATGTCTCACCAGACGGCCCTCCTTGCTATGGTGAAGCGAGAAGAGGTGCTTATTTTGAATGACGCATGCGTCATGGCGCAGGCTACTTATAGGGGGTGATTTCCCCTGACGTTGCCATCAAGATCACCAGCCAATCAGGATTGGCGTAATGAGATTGATGCTTCTGTTTGCTCCGCGATGAGGCACATCCCATAGTGAGACATCTCACTTCATGTTACTCTGAGTACTGGGGTTACGTAAGTAACCTATAGTTTTTAATGTATACCAGTAGTCTGATACAGTATTTACAGTTTGAAAGGGTGTTAAATGACATTTGGTGATGATTAATGGTTTTTGTGTTAATGTAATAGCAGTTAAAAAAGGACCGGTCAGATTTGACCACGAACACCAAAGTAAGGGGGGGGAAATGAAGACAATATTAAAGCACATTTCCCCGACCTGCGAGAGCATACCGTCAGTTCACAATTCATCATTTAATAAAGCAGCCCCAGGTTGTCCTTTAACACATGGGCGTAGGAAGCATCCTGAATGTGGGGGGGACGTTTTTAATGGGGGAAATTGTATTCTGGTGCATTTTAACAGGTGGTTTGATACTTTTATGTGGCTATACTAGCATGAGGAAAATGATGGGTACATTTTGTAATTTCATCCAGTAGTAAAGAAAGGAAACATATTTGATTATTAATTCAGAGCCGTCTTTGAATTAATAAAACTCAAAACTGTCATTTCCCTTTCATCACTCCCCTCAGCAATGGACCTCTCTCCACTGTCCCTGTGTTCTGCCTCTGACTCACTCTCAAGCGCCTAGATGTCAAGAGAGGTGGTGAAGTGATAATTATTTATTGAGCAGTATACTCTTTCACATTGAATCATAACAAGTCATACTGAATGTAAATACAATTGACTCTAAAGTAAGTCCCAGTCTGTGACGTTGGACATTTTGAAGACTCAAAGTCCCAAGCAGTAGGTAGAATATAGTCTATGTAATGTGCACAGAAAATAAACAGTTAACTGAATACTGGGATGGAAATGGCCTATAAGCACTCAGTAAAACATAAACACACACAAAAAGCTTCTGAATGATAAGAAGTATAATTAAAACATAATGCACATTACCATTTTGAGAGAGAGTACCTAAGAACTCAGAAAATAATCTCTTATCGAACTGAGGCAGTAAAACACACTGACTGCGTCTCTACGTGGACATCATGGTGTTTACATGAGCACAGACAGATCGGGTTATTCATGTTCCCTGTTTACATGATAAATACTAGTTGCCTGGCATTTCGATGACTTTTCTCATCTAAACTATTCAGTATTTGTATCTCTCTATCATGACATAAAGACGAAACTCCTCTCCAGAAGTGAGACGCCGCCGCCATCACTGTTAACTGATTAACTGCTACCAGCTGATGACTTACTTTCCTCTTCTTTGGAAACATTTTTCTTATGTCCATGTTGTTTGGGGGAGAAACCATATCAAACCAAGAGATCGTCAGCTTTGATTTTCGCTGTATTAACCATTTCCTGAACATTTGGTGTGTGTGCCTTTTACTGCCTTACCTCCGCTACCGGCATCGCTTCATACAACAGGTCTGAGCTGTCCAAATATGACAACACTCCTTGAACATGCGCGCGCTATGGGAGAAACTGCCTTGGTACAAAGTAGCAGTGAAAACATGGTACGGAGTTTCATTGATTTGGGCATTCTCTCAATAAACAAGTGGAATGGATTTGATAGTGAAGCACTGACACAGCGCTCTACAAAGTGCGGCGAGTGGAGAGACCGATTCACGAACTTTTCACGTGGTCTAAACGAATCATTTAAAAAAGTGGGGGGGACTTGTACCACCCTCATATAATGGCTGCGACGCCCATGCTTTAACAACACACTCTCACTCCATAATCGTCCAGGAGCGACGTTTGGTCAGTGTCTGTGGCGTGCAGTTGTGACGCTCTTAGGCTCCTTCAGATTCATAAAGGGACGCAAATAGCTTTCAACTGATTGCAATGTATTCCCATCTGCGTCGGGATTTGACGCTCATGGAAGCACGGCATTCGTTTGTGTCGTTTGTCGTTTGTGTCGGCTGCCCTTAAAGGCAATGTGAGCGTCCATTCGACTAAAAAACACCAGATTATCCTTGTTAATTACACAACATTGATTGGTTTAAATTGTGTGCAATTCTTTCGTATTTTACCCTTTCGATTAGGAGAAACAAATATTTTTTCGGAGTAAAGGATGGCAGAAGACACTACACTACCCAGAATCCCCAGCTATCGTTTAGGACTACAACATGTGCTCTTTTTGACAAACCCCGTTTTTGTTCACCATTCATTCCAATGGCTGGCGTCTATGTCACCGTGATCTTCAAATTTCTCCCTGCAGAAAAAAAAAAACATGGACGAACTTCGTTTTATTCTCAGTGTAAAATGCCTATTTTAAAGTTAATTTGGCCATTGTTATTTCAGATTATGTGTGCAGTGGATGTACATGATCTTTAGTTTGCTAGTTATTACTACGATTACTTCAGGAAATTGTGTCGATACAACGTTTTTACTGTTACCAAGGTGGTTGCTAGGGAGGCTGCTATCGATATTATTTCTGTTATGTTGTGTAACTGTTTAATGGTGTTATCTTTATTGCTACCCCCTTCGCCGTCAATGTATAGTGTTGGTCCACAGCGCAAACGTATTAGTTTAACAAAATCCGCATCTAAAGATAGCCTACGTTATTTTCCCCTGTGCAATTCCAGTCTCACATCTCACAGCACATCGTCATTAACAAATACCGGAAACAGACCGAAAACATTTAAAAAAAATAAAATAATACTTTATTCCGAGTGTGCTTGCTTTTCTCTTTGAAAGTCATCACATAACGGCATTGTAATACACGGGTCGGCTGCATTAAATATTACATATCTGCCGTAGTTCTGTATTTATAGAGCCCTGATGAGAAGACTTCTAGACAAACATGAGGAACTGAAAACGTGACGTGGATCATAAATATATCAGTAATTAAACAACATCTTACATTTATTTTCACACAATACGTCTCCTTGCAGTATCAACACTAATTCGGCTGACTTTTATATTTGATCCAATTGGTAGATAGGCTGTATTTACACCATAAAGGTGCACAGCTGATATAAAGGGACACCTAGTGGTTAAAGCATGTTGTTGAATTTCATTATTTTTATTATTTATTATTAGATATTTATTATAGGATCCCTATAAAATATATATTCATTACTCGTTATTCTCTACTAATAGTTCATTAAAGACTGTATATAATGACTATTTTGCACATCCCTTTCAAGATTTTCTAAGGTTTATTGACATATCATATAGGCCTACACAACTATGGTGTAGTTATGCATTGAATGAAAAACTTGGGTCGCAGGTTCCTCAACAATGCATTACAAGACATCTATCAATATGTGTGCATACCTCCAGCAATGTAAACTATGTTGAAGCACTTATTTTAACTGATATTACACATAATGTAGTATACTCTTATAAGATGTATGTAGATATTTAATCTCCGGCCTTGTCAGGTATTGAACAATCAATAAATAAAGAACACAGAATTGTTAAATATAAAACACAGAATTTGTGTGATTATAGTAAATGATTTACAAATAAACACCACTGCATATGTACAACTGTTACACATGCTGATGTAACGCAAATGTTCCAACTTGGGATCAATAAAGTATATCTTATCTTAAGCTGATCGATGGCTACTGCCATATTTGCTAAATGTGCCTCTGAACCTTGACAAGTGCATGTTTCAGGCTCATCAATTAATAACAGGGGTCACAAACATAAGACCAGCTGTTAAATAAAGCTCTTCTGACCTTAGCTGGCATGTGTATATATATATATTAATGCTGCCCATTATGGGCACAAGCAATTTTCACCCATTTATTAAATATATGTTTTATATTTGAGTGTTTCCTATCCCCTAAACCTCCAGGGATGTACACAGTTTAATACTGGCAACTTCTTATTATGGGAAATACGAAAACGTCTTTTAAAACTCCAACTCCCAGTAGAGACGTGCCATAGATAGAGAACATGTTGCGAAACAGAATAGCCAGCATGTGTAGTTCTGGGGACGAGGTCGGGGAGGGGGGGACGCGGTGGACCCGTTCAAATCCAGTTTTGGACAGTCTGCAGTGGTTCCATCCCATTTCAAGTGCTGTTCGAGGCTCGGCGTAACCCTCGGAGCACACTCTCCAATCACAGAGCTTGAGGACTATCACTGGGTTTGTCAAACAGAGCACATGGTGTAGTCCAAACGATAGCTGGGGATTCTGGGTAGTGTAGTGTCTTCTGCCATCCTTTACTCAGAAAAAATATTTGTTTCTCCGAATCGAAGGGGAAAAATACAAAAGCATTGCACACAATTTAAACCAATCAATGTTGTGTAATTAACAAGGATAATCTGGTGTTTTTTAGTCGATGAGTAGTGCAGATATCACTGTAAAATCAATCGACAGTAAGAGGAATACTTACTTCCGGGTGTACAATACTCCGTTATCCAATGAGAATGGACGCTCACATTGCCTTTAAGGGCAGCCGACACAAACGAATGCCGTGCTTCCATGAGCGTCAAATCCCGCCGCAGATGGGAATACATTGCAATCAGTTGAAAGCTATTTGCGTCCCTTTATGAAGCTGAAGGAGCCTAGGAGCGTCACGACAGCACGCTACGGACACTGACCAAACGTCGCTCCTGGACGATTATGGAGTGAGAGTGTGTTGCCTGTAATGGCACTACATAGTAAAGCCTTCTTTTTCTATGGGTTCAGGTGTTCTGGGACTTACTAAGCACGAACACACACCACACACAGTTTGAATTGGCAAATTAAATTCTTCAGTGAATTGAAATGTACTTGAGTGATCCTTTACAAAGTTTACAAGAACTCCTCTATGTTATGCCCCTTCTCCACCAAGGATAAAGGGTCAACTGCACAACATTTTTCTGAATATCATATACAGAAAGCTATTTAATTTATTGATGAAGGTTATTTACTCTGCAGTTATGGTTAGTTTGCATTAAGCAGGGAACTGTTGAATACTTAGCTTCTCGTTAATCGGTTCACTTTCTTGTTTGATTACAAGGTCAGTGTGTTATGAATACTGATCACTCTTTGCTATTTCCCTCTTTCATAACCGATTTCATCACACTGCATTATATATTCTAGAGCCTATACTCTCTTAATACATTAATAGAGTAATTGTTGGCTTTGATATAAATGTTTAATGTAGATCTATGAACCAAGTTTGTTTGGCTTTAAAAATCAGCTTTTAAACATCAATATAATTACATCAATTTTAAATTAGCAAAGATAAGGGCTTTATAAGTGGATATTGCTCCTACTCTGAAGCATTTAGACTTGTAAATTACCCATGTATTTTCTAACACAAACAAACAAGTTATTTAGATTTAGTCAACAAAACTGCTTGGTTAGGTTAAGGAAAACATAGAAGTTTGTGTAAAAGTTACTGATTGTAGACTGAAAAAGAAACGTAACTTTGTATACACAAAAACATGTTGTCTTCCGCCTCTGTTCCATTTAACTTCCTGTCGAGGCCAATGTTGTCTTCTTGTAATCCTTCTTTTGGTAATCAATCCATGGAAAAATAAAATGAATATCTTGCTGGCGTATCAGGCCTCTTATCACTCATTAATGAAAGGGTTAATGTGCAGCGAAGAAAAGAGGAGAGGTTGCTAACCCTAACCCGTGATTGTGTTCCTGCCAAGACAAAATTGTCTGTTCTAGCAACAGCTGAACTCAAAGGCGTCCCCACCACTTTTTGAAATGGTCAATTTTGTCCCCACCACTTTTTAAAGTATAACTTGTACATTTTCTGAAAAATAGCATGCACAAAGAAACTGAAGTAAATGTTGTCTTTTTGCTTTATTTACTTCTCAGAGAGTACCAGAATGTGTAGTTTACATGTTAAAAGAGTATCACCCCCGACCCCCCTGCAGGGGTTCGGTTTGCAAACACAGTTTTCAGAACATGTGAGTGTGCATTTGTATCGCTGTGGAGAACAGGCGTGTTCAAGACTCTTAAAAAAGGACGGAGATCATTGGCTTCCTCAATAATTCCTCTCACATTTCCCTGGAAGATGTCCATGAAACCTCCACAAACTTCCCCTTATAAGCGAACTAGCCCATTAATGTCACGATCTGTCTGTGTTGTGTTTTGTCTTGTCTAGATCTGTCTTTGGTTTCCTGTCTGTGTGTTCCCACCTACCTGTTCCCTCCTACCTGATTGTGTTCACCTTGTGCCCCTGTGTTTTCTCCTCCCTCCTCACCTGTGTCTTGTTTGTTTCATTAGTCTTGTGTGCATTTAGGTTCTGCATTTTCTGTTAGTCTTTGTGATATCCTTCTATCAGGGTTGAGCGAAGCAGGCAGGACCCAAACGCAGATTTTACAGGAAATACCTTTATTTAAAGGCTACAAGAAAAATGAAGAGCTCTTGCCCGTGAACACAGTCAAAAAACAAACAGGGATCTCACAAAGACTAACAGAAAACGCAGAACCTAAATGCACACAGGACTAATGAAACAAACAAGACACAGGTGAGGAGGGAGGAGAAAACACAGGGGAACAAGGTGAACACAATCAGGTATAGGGAACACACAGACGGGAAACCAAAGACAGATCTAGACAAGACAAAACACAACACAGACATATCGTGACAATTAAAACCTTTAATATACTTGGGATTTTCCATCTGGAGAATTAAATCCCTTTTGCTCCACAGATTCCTAATTTCATCAACTTTGTTGACGTTACTATTGAATATAATTTTGTAATTCTATAAGCTCTGTTTCAAATATTAAACTGGCTTCCAGGTTTTACTTGTTAATACGTTTTATTATACAGACAATTGATTACTGATAGTTATATCGGGGGGTGGTGGCGAAGTCCATAGGAACTTGGCTTGGCAACTGGAAGGTCACCAGTTCAAGTCCCGGAAAGACCAAGTGCTACCGAGGTGTCCCTGAGCAAGGCACCGTTCCCTACACTGTTCCTAACACTAGGATAGGTCAAATGCAGATAAACTGTTTCTTTACATAGTACTACGTAATGACAATAAGTTGAATCTATCTAATCTATCTATATATACCAAGGTATGAAAACACATGTTATAACACTGATAAAAAAATGTGAGATACAGTAATTATAAATGCTTAAAGGCCCTGTCACACTGTCCCGAAATTGACACCCGATGGACACACGAATATGGAATTGTGAATTTCGCACGAAGATGGCCCCGAACCACACACAAAGGCAACATTTACATTACATTTAAGACATACAACTGCAATGAAAGTACAAAAAACAATTATGTTACAGTACTATGATACTGTACTGATATCTTCAGACTTTGTTCTTTACTTTCTCCGTCTTTATATGTAGAAAATATTACGTTTTCTCCGTAATGTTGTTTCCATAACAACAACAACTTCCTGTCAACTGTCCTTCAAAATAATATATTATATCCTTTTTAGTTTCACAGAACACAAATTGGGTTATTTACATAATATATTTACATGATTTTGTTGTGCTGCCGGAGCCTGAGAAACTCCACCGGCGGTCATACGATGGCTTAGATGCCCTCATGAATGGCCCGATGTTGCTACGATCACAGCCGAATTTGAACATTTCCTTTATCGTGTGTCCATCGGGTGTCAATTTCGGGACAGTGTGACAGGGCCTTTAACAATAAATCAAATAAAGAAAAAAATCACTATTATTTGATTCAAAATAAAACATCAGTATAAAAACACCAACCCAGTATCATGGCATTTTTAATCTATTGATTCGTGTTCATCAACACGATTTCCCCCTTTTTTTCGTGTTGCACAGCACGATTTTAAAAGCAATGTATTTCTATTGGTAATGTGTTTCGTGCCTGCAGCACGTCTTTTTCTCCGGTCGGGTCCTGGAAGACCGGAAGCTGTGTGGTTCATAAAAACATGTTCTTACTCAATATCAAGCCACAATTATTGCTTTTATTTTAAATCGTATAACTTCGGACTTTTGTTGCCGTCTGTGAGGAAAAGAAATGGGGCTCAGAGCCTCAGAATACTGAAATCTGTATTTTTAAATCTTTTTTTCCTTCTAATTTGTTATTATTTTCAAAATAACACACTGTTATTTACTCACCAATAACACACAATTATCCTTGCTTTTATTTATTGGTTTAATTCCATAATCTCGGTTTTTTTTGGCGTCCGAGGAACTGAATTTCAAAATAAAAATAACCGGAAACAGACGTAGGCCTATAAGGGACATTTCGAGCATCATTGCGATTGTCAACATTTCTGAGTTTAGGATGGCCGAAGACACTACACTACCCATAATCCCCAGCTATCGTTTAGGACTACAGTCCCCGTAAGGTTACGCAGAGCGTCAAACAGCTGTGTGAAATGGAACGAAACCACGCCAGACTATCCAAAACTGGAATCAAACGCCCCCCCAAGAACTACACATGCTGGCTATTGTGTTTCGCAAAATGTTCTATGGGACGTCTCCACTGAACGTTTTCGTTTTTCCCACAATTAGAAGTTGCCAGTATTAAACACATTGGTGTTATCAAATGTAAAACATATAATTAATAAATGGGTGAAAATCGCTTGTGTCCATAATGCGCAGCATTAATATATACCAACATGACAGCTCATTGCTACTTTGTAATTCTACTCCACTACAATTCAGAGGTTAACCTGGTATTTTTACTCCACTACACTTATTTGAGTTACTTTGCAGATTCTGATTAATTATGTGACATATAAACAACCCTTAAATCAGACTTTAGTTACACCTGAGTAAAATTCAGGGAAGGTGATTGTCAAGTGCCAACAATCAGGAGAGATATTTGATAGTTGGTGCTTGACTAAACATTTATCTGCAATTGACATGAATGGAAACGAGTAATAAAGTATATTCATTAATCGTTATTCTCTACTAATAGTTAATTAAAGACTGTATATTTTGGCTATTTTGCACATCCCTTTCAAGATTTTCAAAGGTTTATTGACATAATCATATACACAACTATGGTGTAGTTATGCAATGAATGCAAAACTTGGGTCGCAGGTTCCTCAACAGTGCATTACAAGATATCTATCAATATGTGGGTATACCTCCACCATTAAACTGTCATATTCTGCACATTTCTTATTCTATCTACATATATAAGAGTATAATTCATATGTATAATATCAGTTAAAATAAGTGCTTCAACATAGTTAACATTGCAGGAAAGCAATATATTAGACGTTAAGTACTTTGTCAGGCTTAATATTTATCTGTAGATAGATACAACCAACGTTTTTTCTTATTTAAAATAAGACCTTAATCTGTTATTTAATGTTTAAATAATAGTTAATTCGTTGTTCTGTTTTGCACATCCTCATATTAATATCTTTGTACATCCTGCACTAAACTGTTTTATTGTAGAGATCACTTATACTGTAGTATCTTCTTGATTTTTTATATTCTATATTTCTATCACATACCTTCTACTTTTCCCCTATGAAAGTATGTACTCTAATAAAATATAACACATAAAAACAATAATTCAATAACGTGCTTTAACCACTAGGCGGTGCACACAAGGTACACACAGCCATAATAACTTTGTATTATTAGTGTAGGACACTTATGTATGGAAGCCCATTTCCGCCACTTGAAAAAAATAAAATCCCCATGAAAAGTCATAATTATGAGATATAAAAGTCGAAATTATGAGATAAAAAGTCATAATTATGAGATAAAAAGTCATAATAATGAGATAAAAAGTCATAATTATGAGATAAAAAGTCATAATAATGAGATAAAAAGTCATAATTATGAGATAAAAAAGTCGAAATAATGAGATAGAAAGTCATAATTATGAGATAAGAAAGTCGAAATAATGAGATAAAAAGTCATAATTATGAGATAAGACGTGCGCATGCGCTGCAGTGGCGCTGTCTTTAAAGGTCCCTTCATCACCTTGCTGCTCTCCACCATGCAAACAGCATCTATCTAGTCCTAAATAAGGTAGCTATTACAGGTGACTTTTGTAAATGTTAGATGTTACATATAGCCTATATTGCAGCTAAACTACAACAATGCAGTTCATAGCTTTGACATTACCTGTTATGAACTATAATATATATGCCTATAGTTTTGTGGTAACGTTCACGCCACTAATGACAATAGTGTAGGCATACTGCTGCTGTGAGTTGCTAACCTAACTCTAACCCGTGAACGTTACCACAAAACTATAGGCATATATATTATATTCATAACAGGTAATGTCAAAGCTATAAACTGCATTGTTGTAGTTTAGCTGCAATATAGGCTATGTGTAACATCTAACATTTACAAAAGTCACCTGTAATAGTTACCTTATTTAGGACTAGATGCCGTTTGCATGGTGGAGAGCAGCAAGGTGATGAAGGGACCTTTGAAGACAGCTCCACTGCAGCGCATGCGCACTTCTTATCTCATAATTATGACTTTTGATCTCATTATTATGACTTTTTATCTCATAATTATGACTTTTTATCTCATTATCTCATTGACTTTTCATGGGGATTTTATTTTTTTCAAGTGGCGGAAATGGGCTTCCATACTTATGTATGTACAACATCTGAAGATGTGTAGTTTTTTTTGTAGCACACTTAATATGCATCTGTTCATTTCAGTCCACTCTGTCCTCATCCTCTTTAATACAGTGGGTCATAAACAGGATTTAAGACACTGGATGTTAGACATTCATGCAAATACAACATCTGAATTTGATCAGAAAAGATTAAAAAAAGAAGTAAGTGATTTAGAAAACCAAAGGCAAAATATAACATTATTATTTTGGTTGATTAATTATTTGACTATTCAAATAGTACGAAAGGTGACACTTCAGATTGTAAATAAAATATATAAACAAATATACCATAATACCGAGAATATTTTTTTTAAATGTTGAAAGTAAATAAATATTTTCGTATTAATATAAACATATATTTAGTTTTGTATGAATACCTTATTTTATATTGTAAATATGTTTGTATGTCTTGCTATTCTTGTAAATACTTGTGATTATAGGATCCCTCTGCGCCATGTTGTTTTTAATTTATATTGTTAAATGTTCACTTATCAACGTTTTAATATCGCTTTTACATTAAATGATTTTAATTCACTTATTGTTGATTGTGTGTTTTCAAACCAGTCTCATGGCATTTCGTGTTCACCAACACGATTTTTAATCTATTGATTCGTGTTCACCAACACGATTTTCCCCTTTTTTTCGTGTTGCACAGCACGATTTTAAAAGCAATGTATTTCTACTGGTAATGTGTTTCGTGCCTGCAGAACGTCTTTTTCTCCGGTCGGGTCGTGGAAGACCGGAAGCTGTGGGGTTCATAAAAACATGTTCTTACTCAATATCAAGCCACAATTATTGCTTTTATTTTAAATCGTATAATTTCGGACTTTTGTTGCTGACTGTGAGGAAAATAAATGGGGCTCAGAGCCTCAGGATACTGAAATCTGTATTTTTTAAATATTTTTTCCTTCTAATTTGTTATTCTTTTCAAAATAACACACTGTTATTTACTCACCAATAACACACAATTATCCTTGCTTTTATTTATTGGTTTAATTCCATAATCTCTGGCTTTTTTGGCGTCCGTCAGAAACTGAATTTCAAAATAAAAATAACCGGAAACAGACGTAGGCATTTCGAGCGATTACCCAAGATCCTCAGCTATGGTTTAAGCTCGCTGATTGGATGTTAAAAACTAGATTTGGGGCACACCACCAGCTCATATGGTTTCATAGTAGTTAAGGTTTTACAAACGTACAGACCTCTGTGATTTAACATTACCAATGTTAACATCAGAGAGTAGTTTTGGTCCACTTCACCCACAGAGTAGTTATGTTGTCCTTGGTGAAAGTTGAATAAGTTAGTCTCCCAATATGGAGGCTTGTCTCCACTGAAATCAGTGACAGAACACTAAAACAAAGCTGTGTCTTCCACTGAGTGATAGATAATTTCTGTGTTCTGCAGAAACTGTGTAGCTTAACTGCTGTTGGTTAATCACCAGACAGTTGTACACTCCGAAGTCAGTTGTTGAGATGTTGAATATACGTAGAGCTGATGTGTTTTTCACCACTTGGTGGGTCAATATCACTATAAAGTAACTTTGGTGTCCCCATCAGAATCACTCAGTTATCATGAAAATGTAGCAGAATAATGAAACTCTGAGGTCTTATTATAAATGGCCAAACATTTATACACATATCAGTACAATGATAAGTCTCTTGAAATGTGTTTCTTTCCTTTTTTATACCGTATTTTTGTATTGGATGTACGTGATTTTGGTATGTCCCACACACTGCTCTTGTAAGGGTTTAGCCAGCATGCTGATGTTTTTGTTATTGTTCCTGTTCTCATTGTGTTTCTCTCATTTCAGTCTCAGCTTTCCTGCCCTTGATTGAACTCCACCTGCTTCCCTTCCCTAATTAGCCTCACCTGTGCCCCATTATCATCTCTCCCTCTGTCTATTTAGTCTGCATCCACAGTCCCTTCAGTGCCAGTTCGTCTTTTTTATTTATTCCTAGCGTTCCAGCAGTGTTTTTCTAGTATCTGATTCCCGTGTACCGAACCTTGGATATAAAGACCTTTTTGCATCCTAATCCTCTGTCTCCGAGTCGTGCTATTGAGTCCTCCACTTGTGTTCATTCAGTCGTTACAGCTCTGCTAACTACAGTGTGTGTAATAAGTGGTTAAATGATAATAAATAAAAAATATATACATATGGTTTTATAGTCCACAAAGAGTTATTTGATAAAACGAGTCATTTTGATCATGTATATTCTATTTTCACAATAATATTGAACATGTTGCATGTGTCCCTGACATTTGCTGTCCACCCTGTCATTATGGGGAAACTGTTCTATAAAAAAACATCTGATGTTTTCAGTGACATCACTACCACCATTTTGTCTTTCTTCAGTGGAGGCTGAGACATTGACTAGGTGCAGAGTAAGTATTTACATTTATATTTCGTGATTTTAATCATTATGTGTATAGTTGGATGTTGTCAAGCTTAACATGTCCACTCTGTCATAGTTATATTTCAATGAATATAAAAACATTTCAGAAATTCGAACTATATTTGTTAAACAGTACACAGTCACCTTGCTAACTGAAGGTCCACCATGTGTCCATTAAATATTAGCCAAAAATGTCCACCCTGTCATTGTCCACCCTGTCAGCAAGCCTTCCATGACAGGGTGGACATGGTTCGTGACAGGAAGGACATGCACATACTGTATATATATTGCTCGCATAAAATCCCCGGGGTTTTTTGCTTTGTATGTCGGGGGCGGGAGATTCATGTGATTGGTTGTTGGTCACGTTGCTCGAATAAAATCCCCAAGCTTCAGACACGCCAAGCTCCAAGCTTTTTTTGAAGCTGTAGTGTGGACGCTCCGTAACTGTGCAAGTATGTTCACATTTTCATTTCTATTACCCAGTAACAACCATTAAACACTGATGTGTCAATTTATGGTTGCCATATTATAATTAATTCATAATTTCCTCAACCATCATCAGTAGTGGTATTTCAAAACAAACATCTGAGAGGATATCAATTATTTAGTTTAAGCGCTCATATCAAAATAGACTGCAAGGTGATTGATTACACACAATTTGTTAATATGATTTCAGGTGGCTGCACGTATCGCACAACAAACACACTCAACGATTATTATTTATACTTCATTCTCACAGTTTTTTTCATCATGTGTGTGTGATTTAATTGAATGCAATGCTGCAATAAAATCAACAACTAGTTTGAAATCTCCAAGATCCTTTTGGAAAAATGTAAATGAGATCTTGGTACGTATTTTAGTAAATAGGAGTGTTGGAATTCAGATCTGAAACAAGCTCTGCACATGCATTAAATATTACTTCTTTAGTAGTCGGTTCCAAAAATCACTTACTTAAAAATAAATCCCAAAAAAAGAAAAGTATAAACAGATGAGACGAGCAACTGACAGTTCCTGTTCCTTAATAAACCATGTCAGAACGCATGAGGCAAGACATCTAAAAATAATTACTTTAGATTCACTCTCTCCCTCAAAGGTTTAGATACACACTTTTCATGACCTTTCTCTCTCTTTTTCTCTCTCTCTCTCTCACACACACACACACACACACACACACACACACACACACACACACACACACACACACACACACACACACACCACACACACACACACACACACACACACAGCGCTGACATTTAAACAAAGTCCAGCCCTGCCTGTTTAAATTGTGCCTTGTGAAGACAAGGAAACATAAACATAGAAATGCAGAACTCTTGCCGTCATTCACAACACAATATTTAGTTGTCACATCTTTTCTCGAGGGGAGTGTGGACTCTTTCCAGAAATACAACATGGGAAGTTGGCTTTCGGTACATTGAATATTGATGTGAATAGGTTAACATACATTATTAAATAACAATTTAACAGCAACAGTTACCTTTAGTGTAATGTATATTACATGTTACTTGTTGACACTTTTATCCAAAGTGACTTACATACTCAATATTGTGGACAATCCCCACAGGACCAATTTGGGGTGAAGTGATCTTGCCCAGGGACACAACGACATGCTGACTGCAGTGGGGTTTGAACCTGTGTTCCCCTGATCCGAACACCAACGCACTAGTACACTGCGCCACACACCTCCCTTATAAACTATAAAGGTAGTCAGAAACATACACAGATATAAAAAATTATCCGCCATTTTACCAAAACGTAGCCTGGTTACACAATGTTTGAATATCGCCTTGCAATCACACCAGTAGACGATAAGAGAATTCTGAGAAACATTGAGGAAACAAAGCTGGGGTCTGATTTGAAATTATTCACCTTTGTTATTACATGTCTTAGTTGAATACTTGATTCAGATTGGCCAACTTGGACATTTCCGAGGTTGTTCATTCTCGCAAACAGACGGCCTGCCAAGGAGAGCAGAACGTTGCTAAGGAGCATCAAGAGGCTTAGTGCAGTCAATCTGCGAGATTCCTTGGTTTTTCCAAGATGGCGGCAGGCAGTTCTGGCGCAGTGGAAGCAATCTATCTCTGCATGATTGTCCTAAATCTCAAACCTCTGTGTAGCTACACCACTCATCTTGCCCCCATGGTAAAACAACATGTTGAGGATACCTCATGATCTGCACCAGCAACATCGTTGAATATCAAGCACTTCGGCCATGGTTGGCATATTATCTACAGTTCATTCATCTGGCACTCCTGGCAGACTCTCTCAAACAAAAAAAGGGTCTAAAACAAAAAGAGGACAATATTGGGCTATATCCACCCGTGTCCAGTTCCCTGCGTTGTTTCCATTGACCTGACAGCTGGCAGCCCAGCCGCTGAGCTCCACACGCCATCAGTCAGATTTCGAAGAGGCTGGCTAGCTGAACAGCGGGTCTCTGCAATCTCGCGCTGACGGCTGCCGACAGTTATGTGAGGACAACACAGTCTCCCTCCCTGATAGTCCAATAGCGATGCTTGGTCAGGGTCCTGCAGTTGTGATGCCCCGAGGCTCCTTCAGCTTCATAAACGGACACAAACTGATTTCAACTGATTGCAATGTTTTCCCATCGGCGGCACTATTTGATGCTCAGGGAAGCACCGCATCGGTCCATGTCGGGGGCAGTTAAAGGCAATGTGAGCGTCCATTCCCATTGGATAACGGAGAAATGTACACCCGGAAATAAGTATTCTCTTTACTGTCGATTGATTTTACAGTGATATCTGCACTACTCATCAACTCAAAAACACCAGATTATCCTTGTTAATTACACAACATTGATTGGTTTAAATTGTGTACAATGTTTTGTGTTTTCCCCCTTCGATTCGGAGAAACAAATATTTTTTCGGAGTAAAGGATGGCAGAAGACACTACGCCACATCCGGCCCGCCAGACATTCTCATCCGGCCCGCACGACGGGGGTGACTGTGGCGTTAGTGCGTTCGCCCCCCACTCATTATTTTTTTTACAACGTCTCGTGAGTAATGTGAGTGTGCAGTACAGAGAGGCAGCAGCTGCGAGACAGTAGACTGCGTACTGCGTAGCCTTCCCTGCCCTGAAGAAGAAGAAGTGTTCGTTGTGAAGAGTCTGCTTTGTGCGCTCCGCAGCAGTTGCCCCGCAGCAGTTGCCCCGCTGAGTCCAACAAAGAGGCAGGAGCTGTGGGTCAGTAACCTGGAAGTGATCCTTCGTTAGCGTGAAGAGTCTGCTAAGCTTTATGCGCTCCGCAGTACCTGAGCGTGCTCCACTATCACCCCCTTCCCCCCGGTCAACAACTTCAACATTCTGGGCTATATACAAATCGCTGGCCCACGAAAGTGTCTATTGGATAAATGTTGGCCCTTGGACAAATGTAATTGGTGATCCCTGCATTACACTACCCATAATCCTCAGCTATCGTTTAGGACTACACCATGCGCTTTGCTTGACAAACCCCGTGATTAGTCCTCAAGCTCTGTGATTGGATGCAGTGGCGTTTTCTCCCGGAGGCCAAGGGAAGCCAGGCTTCCCCTGTTTTTTCGGATTGTAGTTATAATTTAAATAAATAAATAAAAACACTTTGTTTTGTTTCGATAATTCTCCTTTGCTGTATGTTGCTGCCGGCCCGTCTTTCTCTCATTGAGTATTTTACAAAGAGTGAAACAAACAGTGCCCCTCTAGATGTTATGGTGAAACAGTAGATTGCACTCACTGTTGCGAGAGGAGGCCAGCCGAATCTGGCTTCCCTTGGTGAAAGAAAATTGAGGGATTGACCAATCAGATGAAGCCCAGGTGATGCCCCTGCCAACCTGTGATTGGTCAGGGCCATGCCAAGGGAAGCCAGCCGCCTCTTGCTTCCCTTCAGAGGCGGCTGGCGATTTGATTGGACACTGCCATCCAATCAAATCACATCAACATCAGTTTTAATACTGTAACCGTCATCACCGCCGTTAGAAATTATCAAGCAAATGAAGCATTATGGAGGGTGGAGATTTGGCGTACTTTATCAAACATAACTTTACTAAACTTCCGCTACAGCAGCAACTAAAAATTAAATCAGATGACAGGCCAATGCCCGCACTCGAGCTGTGTGTGGGCAGCTGCCCCCCCACTGTAGAGCCTTGCCCCCCAGCTGCCCCCCTAATTGTTGTTTCCCTAAAACTGTACTAAAACAAACCTACACTATTTCCACAAGCTTCTCAAGCAACAAAACAAGCATTACATTAGTTACAATTGAATCATTTAAAAACGCAGCCACGGCCCTGCAATAAACTGCGGAGCGGCGTTCACACAGACCGCGGCTCACACCACTGCAGAGAGGGAGCGAGCTGTCCCAGCACCTATGGATCAGCTTCCCCTGGGAGCATTTCCCTTTCCACTAGTTTTGTTTTTACTAAGGAAGAATGCTTGAAACTAAATATTAATAAAACGCTGCCGTTTGAATCGATAGCGTTTAACAGACGGGCGCTGTTTGGGGCGTTACGTTACAAAATACTACGCAGACAGCGTTAGCTGGGAGATCGATCACTTTGCTAAACTATAGGTTACTTACGTAACCCCAGTCCTCAGAGTAACATGTAGTGAAATGTGCCTCATCGCGGAGCAAACAGAAGCATTAATCTCATTAAGCCAATCCTGATTGGCTGGTTATCTTGACGTCAGCGCCAGGGAATCCACCCCCTATAAGTAGCTTGCGCTACGTCGCATGCGTCATTCAAAATAAGCACCTCTTCTCGCTTCACCATAGCAAGGAGGGCCGTCTGGTGAGACATCTCACTTCATGTTACTCTGAGTACTGGCGTTACGTAAGTAACCTATAGTTCTCATTCATAACACTCCGTTCGATGTCTCACTATGGGAAATTGTAGCTCCCGTATTGCCAGACGAGCTTATCTTGAAAATCACCAAACCAACCAGAACTTAACAGGTAGAGCTCTGACTCAACAAGGTGCCCAGCACTGCTCGGGCCACACTAGGAGCAGAGACATCTAGCCTATAAAAGCGGACAAAGGTGAGCGGCGAGGACCAGCTCGCCGCTGCACAGATGTCTTGGATGGAAACATCCTTGAACAAAGCCCAGGATGTAGCCAGACCACGAGTCGAATGAGCCCGCAGACCCGAAGGTGCCTGCAGCCCCTGACTCGTATAGGCCAGAGCAATAGCCTCCACAATCCATTGGGAGAGCCGTTGCTTAGTAACGGGCTTGCCCTTGTAAGGGTTAGCCCAGGACACAAAGAGTTGGTCATTATGACGAAACTCTTTTGATCTGTCCATATAAGTGCTTAAAGCACGGACTGGACACAGCAAATACGGCTGCTGCTCCCCGGAGGGACACAGCGGCAGAGGAAATGCCCCAATGTCAATTGGGGTACATGAACCAACCACCTTTGGTATAAAGGCAGGGTTGGGCTTCAACAACACTCTTGTTTTCCCTGGGGCGAACTGAGTGCATGAAGGATGTACAGATAGCGCATGAATATCACTGACCCGCTTGGCGGATGCCAGGGCCAGTAACAGCACTGTCTTGAGTGACAAGTGCTTCATGTCAGCTCCTTCCAGGGGTTCAGATGGGGTCAGGTTGAGCCCATCTAAAACCACTGCCAGGTCCCATAAGGGCACCAGGGACCTTGAAACAGGGAGGAGCCTGCGAGCCCCTTTCATAAAACGGCAGACCAGAGGATGTTGGCTAGCCGTCTTTCCCTCAAAGCCCACATGGCATGCAGCAATAGCAGCCAGGTAGCTTTGATAGTAGAGAAAGCTCTGTGTTTATCGATCAAGTCCTGTAGAAATGATAAAAATCACCCTGACAGGACATTGAAAGGAGATGTGTCCTTTTTGAAGGCACCACTCCTTAAACACCCTCCACTTACAGTCATAGAGAGACCTGGTGGGGGAAGCTCTCGCACTCTGAATAGTGTTTATCGCCTTCTGAGGGAGTCCCACTGTATTCAGATTGTACCACTCACGGGCCAGGCCCATAGTGCCCAGCGCTCTGGGCGTGGGTGAAAGATCGCCCCCCCCGCCTGAGACAGTATGTCCCTGCGTAGTGGGGGCTGCCATGGCTGCCCACACAGCAGCTGATATATCTCCGCCAGCCCGTACATTGCGGGCCAGCGTGGAGCTATCAGGATAAGAGTGTGGCGTTGTACCTTCACTCTGGCCAGAGTTGGGGGTATCAGAGCCAGGGGTGGGAACGCGTACAGAAGGCCCGGAGGCCAATCGTGCACGAGCGCGTCCACGCCTAACGGTGCATTTAAATCGCGCATTGAAAAGAACAGCTGACATTGAGCATTTTCTTTTGATGCGAACAGATCTACCGCGGCTCTGCTGTAACGCACCCACAGCTGACTCACAATCCTTGGATGTAGAGTTCAGTCTGCATATAGTGGTGCACCTCTGGACAGTAGCACTGCCCCGAGGTTCATCACTCCTGGTACGTGCGTCGCTCTCAGAGAGGAGACGTCTGCCGCTCCATAGGATAAGTTTGCGTGCCAGCATGTGTAACTGGAGAGAACGCAAACCCCCTTGGCGGTTTATACACGATATTGTGGTCGTGTTGTCTGTCCTCACGAGGACATGATGTCCTCTGAGAAAAGGCAGAAAGCGTTTTAGAGTGAGGAACACCGCTAAAAGCTCCAGGTAATTTATGTGCGCCTGCTGGAGGTCTCTGTTCCAGAGACCCCTCACCGGACGACCTCCGTAAATACCTTACAGAATGCCCGAGAAGCGAAGGGGGGTGATAGCGAATTGGAGTCTGTAGCTCCGTGTTACTGTCTTGAGAACCCCAAGCAGATGATGTGAGCATCTTCCACTGTATGCTCCTTAGAGTCAGCGGAGATGTCACGTCTCTTACCCTCTGAGTCCCTATTAGTTGTGTTATGGGGCCCTCTAGTGTCTGAACACGGTGGTGCCCCATATCGACAATCCCCACCGATACTGCGCATGCGCATGACGGTGGTGCCTTCACAGCCCCAGCCGGCACTGCGCATGCGCGTGACGGTGGTGCCTTCACAGCCCCAGCCGGCACTGCGCATGCGCGTGACGGTGGTGCCTTCATAGACCTCACCCTCGTCTCCTGCCTGGGCTGGGGACTCGGGGCGGGCTGCGACCTCTGCTGTTTGGGTATTTTGAACCGAGCAGGGTTGGAGGCAGCTTGGTCGAAGGACTGCCGCTGTGAAGGCAGCGGCTGGACCCTTCGAGGGAGGCAGAGGTGGAGGGCCTCGTCCTCCTTCTTTTTTGACTCGCATCTCCTCTGCATGGAGGGGAGAGCGGAGCCGAAAATCCCCTCGGGAACGATGGGCATGTCAAGCACATCCTCCTTTTCCCGGTCTGGGAGGTTGGTGAGGTTGAGCCATCTAGCTCTTTCCTGCACCACCATGATCCCCATTGCCTTGCCCGTGGCCTGGACGGCGCAGCGTTGGACACGGAGACAAATGTCTGTGACCGCGGCCATCTCATCCAGAACGGCCGGTACATGATTGCTCGACAGATCCTCACAGAGCTCCGCTTGGTATGCGGTTAGCAGCGAGAAAACGTTCAGAGCCCTGGCGGACAACGCTGCGGCTCTGTAGGACCGTTCAGTCATGGTCGACTGGAATCGGTCCGCCTTCGCTGGCAGCGTGGGGTTCCTGCTTGGTGACGGGCCCATCCTCGGTAGGAGGTGGGCTGCCACCAGCGGTCCCGAGTCTGTGCCTGATATTTTCAACCCGCAGCCGCAGAGTCGAACCTCCGAGTCCCTGACTCCTCTGGTGTGAGGGAGAGAGGCGTCCATCTTGTTCGCTGCGTGGCGTGGAGAGGACCCGCTCGTAACAGGTACGTCGTCGAGAAAAAAGTGTTACCAACCTGTCTTTAATCCGGAGAAAAAGAGGACGGTGTAGGTCTTTTTTCTCAAAGAATATTAACTGGAGTGTTAATATTCTTTTAATCGTTTCCTCCTCCGTGAGAAAGAGAAAAGAAAAAACGTCCTCGCTACCGTGGTGTCGGTAGTGAGGGAAAACAAGCTAGCGACAGGTTTGTTGCTAGCTTCAAAAAATCAAAAACCTTACCTTAATTCCCGAGGAAGAAACAGGAAACAGCGAGGTCGATTGTAATACTAACTGGTGTGTTAGTATTATGGCGCGTTTCCACTGCAGCGGGTAGCTCGCTTTAAGCGTGCCGAGCCGTGCAGGGCCCATTTTTGGTTGCGTTTCCACTTGGCCTAGTTTTGGCCCGGGGCTACTTTTTCACCTTTTTTCTGGCCCGACTAAATCGTGGTTCAAGGGCCAGGAACAACCAGGTTGAGTCGGGCTGAGTATGCTAAACTAGAGAGAGAATCGCTGGCAAGGGGGCTACAACTACAACAAGATGAACATATTTGACCATGATTTAATTATAATACACGTTTCAAAATGATGCCGAAGTAACAACATACTGATACCGGTTAGTAAAAACCATGAATTAATGCTTTGACAAGTCTGCAGACAGACAGCAGGCGAAAAACCCTTTTAAAATGCGTGTTTTCTAAATGTAGCTTGGCTAAGCTAACGTTGTATATGCTCCGACCGTCCACACTCACAACAACGGCCTATACAGACATAAATAAAGCACCGACTGTATTCGCCATGACACAGACAGTCTGTGGTTTGTACTTGTTTAACTTGTGTCTAGTTTCTGAACAGATATGAAGAGCTGTGAGCTCTGAGTGCTAAGAGCTAACGGCTGTGTTGTTTTTTGGGGCGCTCATTGAAGATGACGTCACGGCTTCGCCTACACTGCGTTACTATAGTAACTGCCCCAGTTCCTAAACTGTAATGGAAACGCAGCATTAAAGTGAGCCGGGCCTAATAAGGCCTAACCAAACCGAGCGAGGCCTGCAGTGGAAACGCGCCATTAGAGTCTTCTCGCGAGGCAGAAGGAGTAGCCGGCGAGCGCCCGTCGACCGACATTTTAGCTTTGGTTCAGTCTGTGGACTGTTAAGCTAGCCCGGCTACCATAGAGATGTGCTCTGAAGCGAGAAGAGGTGTTTGAATGATGCATGCGACGTAGCGCAAGCTACTTATAGGGGGTGGATTCCCTGACGCTGACATCAAGATCACCAGCCAATCAGGATTGGCGTAATGAGATTAATGCTTCTGTTTGCTCCGCGATGAGGCGCATCCCATAGTGAGACATCGAACGGAGTGTTATGAATGAGAACTACGGGGTAGCCTCCTATTAAATCCACGTAAACTACACATCACAGCCATGAGGCCAGATCAATGAAACCAGGATACATCCTTTACCGTAAAAACTGGATCCAAACACAGCTGCCTGTGTGCGCTTGATCAATACTTTCTGATGTTATATTTATGATATGCTACATATTAGCTAGGCTACATGGCCCTAACGTGTAAAGTTATACAAGCATTTGTACCAGTGCTTTTCACAAGTAGACTCTTGCAGGCCAGAGTATAGGAGTGATTCAACAACAACAAAAATACATATGAGAAGTGATCAGGACGAACAGAAAGAGGAAAAGGAAAAGAGAGATGAAGAGACCAGGAGGGTCAGAGCAGGAGGAAGAGGAGGAGATGAAGAGACCAGGAGGGTCAGAGCAGGAGGAAGAGGAGGAGATGAAGAGACCAGGAGGGTCAGAGCAGGAGGAAGAGGAGGATATGAAGACATTAGTGAAGAAGAAGAAATATATGTGAGGAATAAAGATGAAGTATCAGAAAGAGGGCCAGATGCAGGGATCAGGAGGCAGATGAAACTCCAGCTGGACCACATGGTATGTGCTTATTCTCCTTACATATATACAGCAGCTCAATCTAGCAGCTCTTAGTATTGACAAATATTGATTGAAATATGTTGCTGCACAGGTCACCTGAAGCTCTCTGAAGAGATTGCGGTGATGTCATTTATGTACCTAATTATAATTAAGTACTTACAGTAAGCAGAATTCTGAGTATTCTCTGAATCGGGTGCCTTTTGGGTCTTTATATCTTTGAAAAATGAAACCAAAATGTTTGGTCATAACATCTGGTAGTGGACTATACATGTTCCCACCTCAGGCACAAAATATAAATAATTAGGCCTTCAACAGGGTTGAAGTTTTTGACAAAAAGTAGGCATGAGACCTTGTTTAGCTAAGATATGGCACCACATGGAAGTCAAGGACATTACAAAATTATAATATTTTGAAAAACTATTAATTATTTACTATTATTAATTCATACAACATAGTTGAAATGTTGAGCTTGTCAATCTTAATCTGAAAATACAAAAACTGAAATATAGGTACAGTAAGAGAAGAAACTGACACTTTTGTGATGTAATTCCCTCAATGCAGATCACACATGGACTGATCCATTATTTGAATAGGAGGGTAAATGGTATGGCGTGACGGGGTTGAAACAAACTGAGGGACAATATTGCAATTTCATAGATAAGTATTTTTTCAGAATTGATTTTTGATCAGTTAAAGTTGACAAGCATATGATTATATGAGCAGCAACATTTTGGGATAATTGGCCATTTTGATTTGTTTAATATTAAATGAATTATGTAATAATGCTTAGTGAGTATGTCTGTCTAAGACAACCAATTTTTTTTAAAAACAAAATATATATTTTTAATTTTACATTGCTTTAAAATACATTTTGTAGTTTCCTTTCATTTAAAATGGTTGAGGTAAGCTTGGGGGACTCAAAGGGCACCTGATTGTTTGTCTGAACACCTTGTTTCTCTTGTGCATTAAGAACACTTGTGTTAGGGCATGAATTAACAATAAATAGGTTATATACAGTATAAAATACCACGTACTGTCCGCCCTCCTATGCCACCCTGGCATGACCTCTTGCCTCCCCTTTGCCCCCCCATGTAAAATGTTCTAGAACCGCCACTGCCGCACGGAGTGGCTAACTGGAAGCGCTAAACTTCAGCGTCTATTTTGCTGGCCATGTCTTCTTTTTGACAAGGATTCCTGCTCCCTGAACAATCCTTGGGCAACTTCAGGATTCATCGACCTTGCCAACCTGTCACGGGCAATTGAGAGTCACGGTAAATCCAAAAATCACATAGATTGTGTGATTGTCTGCATACATTAATAAGTAAAATGCTTAAATTAATAAGGAGAGAGTTTCAGCTGGAGAGTGCGTGCGGACCTTTCGGTTAGATAACAGGCGTGTGCAAGTCCTGCATCTGTGTGATAGAAATGTGTGTAAAATGATACCGGGCACTGTAATCTCTCATCTGGTTACGTTATTGACCACCCCCCCAACCCAAAAAATGGGCTTCCCCTACATTTTTCCCCACGCCACGCTACTGATTGGATGTTGGAGTGGCAGTGCGCAGTTTACACAGAGCGTCAAACAGTACTTTGAAATGGAATTAAACCCATCAACGGCACACTATCCAAAACAGGAATCGAACGTGTCCACCAACATCACTTTAAGATTAACCTGGTATCTACATACAGTTACGGCATTTCCTTTTTCTGCCGGAGAGAGGGGAGTTTGTCCCAAAGCTTGCCGCTGTACTCCCTCCATCTGACAGGAGGGAGCCTCATTGAGCTGCAAGTGTCACTCCACAGAGTTCACTCCGTCACAGAGGGGGAGTGTGCAGGGGTAGTGTGCAGTGTTGGGACTAACGCGTTACAAAGTAACTGTAACGCCGTTATTGTTGGCAGTAACTAGTACTCTAACGCATTACTTTTTAAATTCAGTAACTCAGTTACCGTTACTACATGGTGCGTTACTCCGTTAGTTTTTTTATATAGTCAACAGCCTGGTGAACAGAGATGAGAACTGTACTTAAGTACAGTACTTGAGTACATGTACTTAAATACTTCCTGTGTCACATGCGGAGACGCGCTGTGGGCGTGTTTGTGTTGTTTACTAACAAGACTGTCATGGCGGCGGCGGAGCTCAAGTCTAGTTTCTCCACCTGGAGATATTCTCACTATTTCACTTTTGTCGAGCACAAAGAAAAGAACGTTTTAGTTAAATGTAAGTTGTGTCCTGGCGTGTCAAAGAGCCTATCTACTGCCCAAACCAGTCATTCAAATCTCTTAAAACATCTGCAAAAACAACATGCTGGGACGAAGCTAGTAGCTAAGACCACAGAGACTCAGCCGACACCACTCCACCTGCACCTAAGCAACAGCGGCTGGATTTTAACCAAGGGACTGCTAGCCAGGGAAAAGTCGATAAAGCCATTGCACGGTATGTTGTAGAACACATGCAGGCTATTGCTACAGTCAGTGGAGTCACCCGCTTTCAGGGAGCTAGTTAGCATGATAGCATGTCCGGGCGGCACACGGCATATGAAACGGAAAACTTTGTCCAACTACCTGGAGAAAGAATATACAAAAATGTAAAGCCAGCTAATATCGATGCTATCCAGATTGCATGTCAAGTTGATCAACAGATTGTATTATTCTCCAATGCAATAACAGTACTGAAATGAAGGCTATAAGGGCATTAATATAATGGGAGCCCTTTTTTAATTAACTAAAACGTTACTTTTCACAGTAACGCATTACTCTTTGGTGTAAGTAATCAGTAAAGTAACTGAGTTACTTTTGAAATGAAGTAACTAGTAATGGTAACTAGTTACTGGTTTTCAGTAACTAGCACAATACTGGTAGTGTGTAGGGTGTAGGGCGTGGTTTGGGATTGGGCCGAAGAAAACACTAAAGGGAAAAGTAGAAGAAGACAGTCAGGAAGTTATTGGTTTATTTATGTGGCTGTGTAACAAGTTGGATAATGTGCAGCAAGGCGGAAATGAATGAAACAACACCCTTCGACATTATCCCTTACTTCAATCCAACGTATTCATCAAGTGTTGCTTTATTGAATAGGTCCTACATAATATCACGATGTCACACACCTCAAATAGTTGAAAATGTAACTGCACTGACACAAAAATCTAAAGATGTATTCCAAATAGAAATACAAAAAGAAGGGACTAGTAACATTAAACTGAGACACTAAATTACCATAAAAAGAGTACACTGTCTTATAAATAAAGCATCCCAATTCATCCTAAAAAAACATGCCCTCAAAAGTTTCCAAAAATACAAGGAAAGGGTAACAAACACATTGGTTGTGGTGTCATGTATTTGTAGTAGCTTTTGGATATTTACTGTAGTCCTGTCGTGCTGAATCACTCAACAGTTCCTGAGTGGGCATGGATCATCCCCCGCTGAATCTGCATCTTCATGATTACTTCCCAGCTGCTTCTGAAGTCTTCACAGTGTTACCAGCACTGTTTGGCCACCTTCCGTCAGCTGTATGAGGTCTCTTGTTCTGACCTATGAGTCTTGACAGCCTGAAGCTCAGATTTTCTTCAAGTGCTCTTTTTGAGACATGTTTCCTCTGTTTCCCCTGCTCATGTCAGGTCCCTGCTTATTGGAGCCCCATCTGGACTATATGTATTTCTTTAAGGAAGGTTTGAGTTATTTAAATATCACCATGCCCTTTGATCTGTGCCCGGTTAACACACATGCTTTCTCTCTTTCTTTCTAGGAACACTTCCAAATTATGTTTTAGGCAGTCTTAGGTATTCTCAAGATTTAAAAACTTTGGAGATGTTGCACGCAAACGTGCATGTTGTATCCTGTTGTTGAGGTACATCAGGGCAATTTTTGTCTGATAGATACCAGCTCAATAATACAGTGACAACGTATTTGAAAATACAATTGACACAGCCTAAACAGACCAGGTAACATTGCAGAAACAGGACTTATTGGATCTTGATTTTAATGGTAAGGGTAAATCCTGAAGATAACTCGGGGCTTGTTCTGTTTGATAAGCTTCAAGGCAACTGTTACGACCCGCCTCCCTACTCAATAGTAGTGGCTCGTGAGGCAGTCCGCAACATAAAACAAAAGTACACAACACATAGGCACTAAACGGTGATCATACATGTATTGCCACAATCTTAAAAACATACACTGGAGGACAGGTAAACAAACAAAAAGACGGAGGGGACTTGGGCCAACCACACCACGGGCCGTAGGATCCAGAGCCTTCCTCCGCTACCCAAAATCATACATAACCTAACGGGAGAAATAAAGCCGCAAAAACCTAACGCTAACACGTCCTCCAGAAAACACAACAAAAAGGCAAAATAGCTCTGCCACAGCAGAGATATCTGGAGTAGTGATCGGGGCCTCCTTCTCCTTCAGTCCCCTCTTTTATGCTCGGCTGATTGTCAGCTGGGAGCACCTGCGCCGAGCTCGGCTGAGTGACAACTGGGAACACCTGGGGAAGGCGGAGCCAGCTGTACCTGCACAGCAGAGAGAACAACAAAAAGGGGGGGAGTACGTAACACCCCCACCATGAGTTAGTGATTTTTTTTTTTTTTTTTTTTTAAACACAAAACAAAACAATCACAACAATCAACCATAGTTGACAGACGTGCTCACCACTCATTCCACACACCCGACAGGTTAACAACACACAATACTACCATACCATAGCCAGTGCCTCCTTTTCGATGGTGGAATACACCCGCTGGTGTCGATCAAATCTCCCGGAGCGGTACGACACAGAGCGCTCCACCTCACGATCAGCTCCAGTACATCTGCCCGCTGCGCGTCAGGCAAGTGTGCTAAATGTGCCTCAATGTTACCCAGAATCTCTGAGTTTCGCAGCCTCCCCTGTAACACCGCCTTCGATTGGACCACAACGTCTTCACCCCCCCCCCCCAAATGACCGGGACTTCAGCGGTGACAGACGTGTCACTTTCAGCACTGGACAGCGCCACCATACAGGCAGCGACAGGTTTAGAGAGATCAGCACCAGACAGCTCCCCGGGTAGAACAATAGATTTAGCAGTAACAGCATCTGAGCCACTGCTCAAGTCAGTGGCATTCGCCCTCTCATTGTATGGCTTCAACATATTAACGTGACAAAGCCTGCTCCTACGACCCCGGTCAGGGGTAGCGATGAGATAGTCACGGTCACCGACTTTCTTGGTAACAACATAAGGGCCACTGAACCGGGCTTGCAAACTGGAACCAGAGATCGGCAGCAAGGCTAGCACTTTATCCCCTGGAGCGAATACCCTGTCCTTAGCCCGCTTGTCATACCAACTCTTCATTTCCCTTTGTGCATCAACCAGATTATCCTGTGCCAGCTCGCATGCACGGCGCATCCTGAAACGACTCACATAATCCAGCAAATTAAGTGGCTCAGCCACACCCAGCCACTTTTCCTTCAACAGCTTCAGGGGACCATGTACATTATGAGCAAAAACCAGCTCAGACGGACTAAATCCTAGCGACTCTTGCACCACCTCTCTCACTGCGAACAACATTAAATGCACTCCCTCATCCCAATCCTTCTCAGATTCCAAACAGTACGCACGCAACATCGATTTAAGCGTCTGATGAAAACGCTCAAGTGCCCCCTGCGACTCCGGGTGATATGCACTCGAGTGGACATGACTAATAGCGAGCTGTTTGAGAGTCTGAGCAAAGACTCGAGACATGAAATTAGATCCTTGGTCAGTTTGAATTACCTTTGGCAAACCAAACACGGAACAAAATTTCACCAGGGCTTTGACCACACTCGGAGCAGTGATGTTACGCAATGGTATGGCTTCAGGAAACCGTGTTGCTGCACACATGATGGTAAGCAGAAATGTATTCCCAGATTTACTGCGTGGAAAAGGGCCTACACAGTCCACGATCAACCGCTCAAAAGGTTCACCTACAACCGGGATGGGATACAGCGGTGCAGGAGGAATCGTTTGATTGGGCTTCCCTACAACCTGGCACACATGGCAGGTTTTACAGTATTGCACTACATCCCTCTTCAGACCAGGCCAGAAGAAATGGCGCAGCACTCGGTCATACGTTTTATTGACACCCAGGTGGCCAGCAAGCTGATGATCGTGAGCCAAACCTAAGATGTCACGGCGGTATTTAGCCGGGACCACCACTTGTATTTTCACACTCCAATCATCATCTGGTGACGCAAACAGCGGTGTCCATTTACGCATGAGCACCCCGTCTTCGACAAAGTACCCCCGAGAGCCAATGACACCTTCTGATACCGTATCCTCCAACAGCAATGATAATTCCGCATCCGCCTTTTGATCTCTCACCAGCTGCTGACGTGCCACAGGCACAGTACCGAGACTTATCGTATCAGTCTTCACACCGTCACGCTGCAGGGGAGGGTCATTAAATGGCACATCTAGTTCTATAGCCATAAAGCTATCAGTCAGATCCACATCATTGCTAACCTCAACCTCACATTTGGACTTGGCGCGGGTAACGGCACAGGCGACATGTACATCAGGGAACTCTCGGACCACTTTATCTGAATAATTCCCCACAGGAACTGCAGTCACCTCCGGCTTAACTAGCACTATGCCCCCGGCTAAATCATTCCCCAAGATCAAATCTACTCCCTCAATAGGAAAACATGACTGAACCCCGACAATCACCGGCCCTGTAACCAGATCTGACTCGAGGTGAATATAATGCAACGGTGAATCTACATACTGCATCCCAAACCCCCTCACAAGAACACCCGAATTAACAGCCGACTCCTCCGAGAGGGGCAACACACCAGTCACGATAAAAGATTGTGATGCCGCTGTATCCCTCAAAATTGTCACTGGAATCCTGTTGTCCTTCCCAAGCGAAGACACTACTCCCTGCATAAGAAACGGAGCAAACACTTCCAGTTCTGACCTGAGTGGTCCCGGTCGAGAAGTATTGACAAAGGCTACTGTGTTTACATGCTTATTTTCATCCCGCAAAACATAGCAATTCGCAACAATATGACCTCTTTTCTTGCAGTAATGACACACTGGCCTCTCCGTAGATCCCCCATTCACCTCTCCCGGTTTTTCCTCAGCAACTCTTGGCCTGCTGGACTGCCATGGCACTTTAGTGAAGACTGGGGTTTCTCTGATATTATTGTCCACAAACCCGGCCTGTGCCCTAGTCTTCTCACCGTAGACAGTCTTGTGAGTAAGCGCATATTCGTCAGCCAAAACCGCAGCATCAAACAGTTTCACCGGTTTTTGCTCATTGAGGTATGTGGCTACTGTGTAAGGCAAACAGTTTTTAAATTCTTCCATGAGCACTAATGTTTTTAGGTCCTCTAGAGACTTTGTCCCCGTCGATGAGCACCATCGCTCAAACAGAACCTCTTTCTCACGGGCGAATTCCACATACGCTTGACAATCTTGTCTTTTCAAACCACGAAACTTTTGACGGTATGCCTCAGGCACCAGCTCATAAGCACGCAGAATTGCAGCTTTCACCTGTTCATAATCCCGGCTAACCTCCTCAGATAACGCAGTATACACCTCCTGTGCTTTACCCGCGAGAACGCACTGCAGCATAACAGTCCACATGTTCCCAGGCCATTTAAACGTTGTTGCTACACGCTCAAACAGGACAAAATAGCTATCAACGTCTTTTTCATTAAACACTGGGATAAACCGAGTATACTTGCCTACGTCAAAATCATGAGGTTGTGCAGACCCCAACTGCTGAGTCTGGTGAGACGTAAGCTCCAGCTCCCTCAAACGTAACTCCTCCTCTCTCAGTCTGTTGTCACTCTCCTTCTCTCTAACCATCAGCTTGCGCAGCTCTAGCTGAAGTTGAAGGTCGCTCACTTTCTGCAAGACCTCTGTCCCGTCGTCCATGGGAACCTCTATTTCCTCCTCTGACAATACCTCCTGCTCTATAAGCGCAGCCAACAGCTGTCCCTTAATGATCTGTTTCTTGTTCTGTTTATTGACTACAACGTCAAATCTGCCTGCGATCAGACCAAGCTGCTGTTTGCTACATGCATCCAACTTCCCCCGAGTCGGATCACCCACAAACCCCTCCAAGTCGAAATCCATCACTGCAACTCTACGCTATACAGCCAAACAAACAACAAAATGCTGTCAAGGGCCTTTTAGAAAGTAATGCTACTCACCACACCGGCACCTGCCCGAGACAGCCTTTGGATGAGCCCCCATATGTTACGACCCGCCTCCCTACTCAATAGTAGTGGCTCGTGAGGCAGTCCGCAACATAAAACAAAAGTACACAACACATAGGCACTAAACGGTGATCATACATGTATTGCCACAATCTTAAAAACATACACTGGAGGACAGGTAAACAAACAAAAAGACGGAGGGGACTTGGGCCAACCACACCACGGGCCGTAGGATCCAGAGCCTTCCTCCTCTACCCAAAATCATACATAACCTAACGGGAGAAATAAAGACGCGAAAACCTAACGCTAACACGTCCTCCAGAAAACACAACAAAAAGGCAAAATAGCTCTGCCACAGCAGAGATATCCGGAGTAGTGATCGGGGCCTCTTTCTCCTTCAGTCCCCTCTTTTATGCTCGGCTGATTGTCAGCTGGGAGCACCTGCGCCGAGCTCGGCTGAGTGACAACTGGGAACACCTGGGGAAGGCAGAGCCAGCTGTACCTGCACAGCAGAGAGAACAACAAAAAGGGGGGGAGTACGTAACAGCAACAGTGCAAGAGTAATGGGAGTGTCCCTTAAATGAAATAAATAGATACAATATATGACAAGAACAGAGAGAGACAAATTATACTCAGTAGACTCAGCAGGTACCATCAAAGGTTATGTTTTTCTTGTTTCCGATTCTTAACACTTGTTATTGGTGCTCATTTTTGTTGCTCGTTTCAGATTCCCTTTCTTCCAGTCTGATTATTTTTCACCTGTCCCTTATTGTCCTTTCTCACTTGTGTATGTTGTCTTTGTGCTCCCTTTTGTCTGTGCAAGACCGTCTTGTTCTAACCTTTTATTCCCTGATATTTCCCAGTGTTTCTAAGACCAACCTTCGGTATCCAAGACTTATCTCCTGCTTAGCTTTTTTGTAACCCTTGCATGATTCTTTCAGACTTTCTGCTTCTGTATCGAACTTTTTTTGTCTAGTAATGACTTTTGTTTTACTTTTTTTCTGCAAGCTGTGTTATTGAGTCCTCTTTTTACTGGCTGCCAGCGCAGCATGATAAACCAAGGGTCCTGCAGTTACTCTCTTATTCATCAACGTGAAGATTGACTTAAAGAACAAGTTTCTCACACTGTTTGTGTGAAGGTGCTGGGTTATTTATTTGTCTGTACCCTTACTTACCCAGCCAGCGTGTCAATCAAAACTCTGCTGTGTGTTTGCATCTACCTCTTGCTGTACCTTTGTTGTGTGTATGTGTTGTCATTGTGGGCAGATTTGTACCTGTACAGCATGGTAATATTTGTGGCTCAGACTACTTGGTCCAATTATGGGCCAAACTGAAATCCCAGGAGGCGAAAGCTGGAGCTACCAGAACCATCTGCCTCTGAAACACCCTCTCGGTTTGGATAAGCTTGTCAATCTGCCTGAGGGAAGACACACATGTACACATACGTGCAAACATTTGTGGGTGTTTTTATGAATGTACTTTGTTTGAAATTCTATATTTCTTAACTTTATTCCTTGTTTGTCACACTTACCTTGAGACCTTGCTTTTGTTGATGGGGAAAGATGATGACAACTTTGGGTTTTCAAGTGGGCGCCGTTCTTAGCACTAGCTTTTCACTGATGTGCGAAACAGCACTGGAGAAGGTCGTAGGATTGGGACAGACCTCGGATTCCCATGTCCTCAAACCTGCTGGTAGTTAAAGTACGAAGCCTCTGAACGACTTCCACTGGGCAAACCTCAACTTTCCAGTCACATTGCCAAGTTACCCAACTTGTGTGATGGGTCTTGCCCACAACATCTTCTAAGGGCACTGTAAGGACTAGAAGTTGGAAGGTGTGCATTAAGATTGGGCAAATATGTATATTTTTGTAATTACACTTTTGATTCTTGTGGTAGAATCAAGAGTTATGTTGTTACCATGTTGCTTATTGTAAAGTTTAGCAAGCAAACGTGTTAACTGTCGATAGCAAAGCTTGTATTCCTGCAATACTTTGTAGACAAGCTGTAGTGGTCTTTCCAGCAGGATTTTGTCATTGTATCGTTAGGAAACACTTTCCCACCACAGACCGTAGACACAACTACACTCTCTAGTCAAGTAGACACTGGAGCAGTGGCGAGCCATGACTTTTATACCTAGGCCCTCTGACCCCCCCCTTCCCTCGAAAAGAAAAAAAAGAAGAGTTATTACGTCACATCGTATACTTCAGCGGAATATCAAAACAACGGCCTGGGGTGCAAAACGCATCAATGACAGCGACCCTCTACCACACAAACAACACCATGTATATAAACACCTAACATGACAAGGCACCCACAGCCAAACAATAAAACATGAATTAAGTCGGCACGGCGACCCACATTGAAGATTACTTAGGCCTACCTTTGATGGTCAAATCACTTAAACACAAAGTCCATCCTCCTGTCCTTTTCCTGCAGCTGATCCTTTGCCACTCCAATTTATCATTGTAACTCAGTGGTTCTCAAAGTGGGGGCCGCAGAGGCATGACAGGGGGGGCACGAGAGACCAGGAGGAAAAATGGTTATTAAAAAAATAAAGAAAAAGATAAAAAAATAAAAATCATAATTTGAAAAATTATTGATTCGAAAATAATATGATACAGTACTATTACATCTGGGTCTCTGTTTCATTAAAGCTCGGCTCTGTGTGTGTGTGGAACGAGCCATTTTGTGTGCGAGTGAGAGAGAGAGCGCACCGGTACCGGAGATCGTTGTTGTTAGCTTCTGGTGCTAGTGAGCTACGCTAACGGATATAAGGAGTTTTTTCAACAACAAAGTGGAGGAGAGTCCTCTCCTGTCAGACTGAGAGACTCAGTGAACTAAAGCACTCTCTCAGTGTTTAGATAGTTCACTTTAGTCTAAGTTATCTCAAGTGGGTCGCAAACGTTTTGGTCACCATTAATGAGGCACATGTTTATATGATCATTATAGTTATAAAAAAATAAGAGAATAAATGAAAAACAGGTACGAAATACTATACAGTATGACAGTAAAAAAATAATAAAGTTTAAAAGGGTGATTTGTAAAATATCCATAAAGAAATAGTAAATCTGTTTACAGTTCTGTTTCAAATGGGTGTTGAGAGAGGTATCCATACATCTCTTCATTTTGCTCTCAAAGTGCACCAGATTGATGCTTTTAACTTCAATATTTAAAAATAAATCTTCCCGGGGGAGCTTGCTCCCGGACCCCCCTATATGAGGTCCACACACCACCTGTAAAAATAGCACTTTACCCCTGCTTACACCTATATGCCATGAGCTGATTATCGAGCCTTCATTGTAACAGTCGCGGGTACATTGTGTATATGCGTGGGGATTGTTGCAGTAGAGAATTCCACTGTAGCGACCGGTACATTAATGGGAAACCCTAAATGTTTGAGCACCCTCTATGAAACGCCAAGCTACCCCACAGCACCCCCAAAATAAATCTATGGCACCGCCACTGAGCCTGACTATTTGTGTTGGGGGGGCCCGACTTTTTTTTTTCTCCAAAGGGGGGGCCTGACAGAAAAAGTTTGAGAACCACTGTTGTAACTCAATCTTGAAAGTGACTCGGTTAATAATTTTGCGACGATGTCCTCACTATCACTGACGTGAGCCATCATGAACACATTTATGCTAATTAGCTACTTCCTCCTAGCTCGACCCGTCGTTATACACATGCATAAACTTGACAGCGGGCGGAACTTGTCATAAAGTCCGCGATAATAAAGCCCACCCATTTAGAGGGAAGATATGATTGGTCAATTGTACTGTTATTTGACATTACTCTCTTGTTGAATTACTATAGCCTATTCGAAGGATTTATTTATTTGGACATATTTTTAATATAATTAAATCAAGTTATTTTGATAAAACTAATAAAAAATATAACAAAAATAATATTTCTTTAATGTTTTTAAATATCATTTTTATATATTAACTTATTTTCATAGTGGCTCGCCACTGGACTGGAGGGAGTGCGGGGAAAAGAAAGAGAAGAGACAGGGAACTACATTTTTGATTTTGTTACTCCAGTGACGTTATGGTCACAGGCTACTGTAACTAGACGTTGCTGTACATTGATGTCCTTAGGCGGGCTTTAGGACACTTTCTATAGCAGAAACAGAAAGCAAATTGGATTTTCACACCAAAAGAGCATCATGTGAAAATCAGATCAAAAATGGCTCAGTTGCCATAAGGTGTCCCAACATTTCCAACAATGTTTCCATTTCTTGCCAAGATGAAAAACCTGTCAGCCAGCCCCGCAGTAATTCCAAATTGAACATATTGGGAACAGGCCTTTTCTCAGACATTTTAAAATGTCTCAGCGGGCAAAAGCACAGGTGTGAATCCTAAAATTAACAATGGCTAGATTCCATGTGGCTATTTTTGTTATAGGGTCCTGGTATTTTGCATGCTGTT
The DNA here is from genome assembly GCF_902827115.2 of Pseudochaenichthys georgianus. Taxonomy (NCBI): domain Eukaryota; kingdom Metazoa; phylum Chordata; class Actinopteri; order Perciformes; family Channichthyidae; genus Pseudochaenichthys; species Pseudochaenichthys georgianus. Next base: position 10,435,340 of record NC_047505.1, on the reverse strand, counting down.
CACTGTCTCTGTCATGGCTCATGCTACTGACACACTAAGAGCAAAGAGAGTTATTAGTAACCCCTGCTGTGTTAAAGTTGGAAAAATAATACACATTTGAAAGGTCTTTGTGGCTAAACGGACAAAACAAGGGTGAACAAATCTATTCAACATTGCAGAATTTAGTCCATGCAACATTCATTCAGTAGAATTATTTCCAAAAGGGGCAAGACATTATGTCTGGTATCACTTGTCAACAAACCTCAACAAACATAACATAAAAATATCTCCTTCAAGTTTATGTATGCTACAATGCTAAAATGAAAATATAGATCAACAATTCCCAGTTTGGAAAAGCAGAAGATATTCACATCCTTCATTTTCTGCCAGTGTTAGGCAAAATGCAGCATTAGTCTTGCATTGATGCTATATAAAACAACAATGTTAATATTGAAACACTATCTAACATCCCTTTGTAGATTAGCTGAAGTAATATAAACAGGTTGTCTTCCATGTATAAAGCACTACTTTGTTTATTGAATACATGAATATGAAGCATTTCCATGTGCAAAGGATGTGTTCAGGCACATTATTTGGTGAAGGACGTCTGTGTTTTGGCAGTGTTTGGAGCACCCAATATACAAACTGAAGATACTTGTTTGAAGCATAAAAAGATCACTTGAGTCAACTTAATGCGCATTAAGCTTTATGAAGTCGGCAGACTGCTGAACTGATTAATATTGAAACTTTCGCAACTTCGAATGATTTGTTATCTAAGATTTTTTGGGAAGAAAGAGATTACCCAAAAACGACAGACAACTCTGCATATTGCACACACATAAAACCCTAATTCACAGTACCATGCCCATACAAATCGTATCCTCTATCTCTTCCCTCTGCATTTAGTTTCTCTTGGTTACACAATCTGGGATGTATCATAATTTTAAAGCATCTTGCAATATTCACACATAAGCAGTCTTGTATTTTCTCAAGGATGTCCTTAAATATGAAATAATACAACACCCAGGACAGGGTGCAATAACTGTTTTAATATCCTTTGTTGTGTCAAAGCTGGTAGATTTTTACGAGCCCTGTTCGCCTACCAAATGTTTTTGGACCCAGCGCAGCTTAAAACGTCACCAAACGTAAATTATGAAGCCCATTTTTAGGTAAGAGCTCCCTGGGATTTTACAGTGGAGGCTGCATTAAGCTCTGTCCTTGTAAGAGGCAAGCATATAATGTGTGTGTGCATGCGAGAGGAAGAGAAAGTGTAAGTGAGACTTTATAAATCAAATTCAGTGAAACGGCTCTAGCATCGCTTTACAATGCACATCAGCACATCTTCAAGGCTTTGTTTGATGACTCAGATTTCTAAGTTAGGGTCTTTTAAATTCAAAGCAATACAGAAGGGCTCTTAAATAAATCTCACAAGTCGAAAATATTACTGGAATAATTTACAGACATATCGTTTTTTCCTAGTGTTTACAGAGACCATCGATATTACAGAAGTAGTTTGAAAAAAAAGGATGTTTTACAAGCACTAGCCTGGGTAAGAAAGAAGAAAAACAAGACATTTGTTGTTCTGAATGAAAGGACTATTCTGGACTTAAAGGGGCCCTGTTTTGTTAAATTTCAGGTTCATAATTGTATGTTGTGTCTCTGCTTTGACACACTGTACAAATCAACCGATCTACTCAATAACATGGGGGTAACAATTTGCACACACTTCTTTTGAGTAGATTTTACCCAATGTTTTTGGGTAAAGGTTACTAATATGTAATATATAAGACTTACTTTAAGAAATTAAGTAAAATCTAACTCAATTACTTAAAACGTATTACTTATAAATGAGTAATATTTACTCCTCATCGTAGGCCGCTATTTACTTAATAATTGATCCATATTACACATTAATGACTTTATTAGTAAGGTTACCAGTAAACAATATATTGCCACACACAAGATTTTATTGATCATGTTTATTTTTATTGACCAAATGATAAAAAATGTATTTCAAACCGGAGAGACGTGATGTAAGAATTACATATTTATTGTTTATACGTCATATGAATGAAATGATTGCCATGATAATACAACAGGAGAATGTAATGGTGTTTGGCGATTAGGCCCCGGTTTGCAGGATCATCATTCAGGAGGGAAAGCACCGCTCCGATGAAATCCCCAAAACCATTGAAGTATGAAATACTGAGATGAACTGAGTTGCTTACCTTGTGGGGTGACTGGTGATCTGGGAAGGAAAGATAATAGATTAACACATATATGAGCGACATAGTGCCGGAATCACTGCCGGAGCTTACGGGTCATGCTGAGACTCTGACTGCCGAAATCAGTGCCGGTCTTACCTGAAAACGACCTGCGGGTCGCATGCCTGGCCAGCAGGGCTTGACTACGCCGAGGAGCGAGCGGTTTCGCTTTGTAACGGTGGCCCAACGTCCACGACACCGAAGTGTACGGTAGCCCGAATTTACGACACCGAAGTGTACGGTGGCCTTCCGCCACGCCTGACTTCGCAGGCTATATATATTTCTTTACTCTTTTCTCTTTCTTTATTTTTTCTTTGTTTTGTAACTGACACCGGAGTGTACGGTGGCCTGAGTCCACGCCTGACTTCACAGGATATCTCTTTCTTTTCCTTCTTTACTCTTTCTTTATTTTATTTGTTTTGTAACTGCCACAGGGGTGTACGGTGGCCCGAGTCCATGCCTGACTGCAGGAAATACATTTTACACTGATACATTTGAGCAAGGCCTGGGAATGAACCTGTGTGCCGGAGATGAAGCCCGTTACATGTAGTTGCAGCGTGAGACGAGACATTATTCCCTGTGGGCGGGGCCTGCGGAATTAGGACAGGAATGCAGTTTTGAATATCAGGAACCTTAGCGCGACATGTATACTTGTGAATGTGTTTATGAGCCACCACCAGTTATATGTATAAATACCATAGTTAGGGTCCGAGAGATCTTTGGGAAGCCAGTACGGTGCTGATGTCTAGGCGAATGTAGGTTGCGAAGGCGGAGGAGGTCCACTGTCCTAGTTGTTGAAGGGATGAGGTGGAGAGACCTTGATTAGCAGCCGAGGTGGCTGCACCTATCCTAAAGGAATGTCCTGAGTATGATGTAGGTGATGGGCCGGATTTAGTGAGGACTTGCTTGAGGTAGAAGGTGAACAGGCGAAGCGTTAGGGGGGCATTTCCTTTGATGAGAAAAAGTGGTGAGGACGGATTGGTGGAGGGTCTGCAGCGCAGGAATTTAATCATGGAATTAAAAGGGCAGAACGGGGAATCGAGGCGAGCTGCGATGACTGAGCAGGCTCCGCCGCATTTGGAGTGTTTGAGGCTAAGACTAAAGTGGTTGGTGTTAAAGACTAGGTCGGAGAGGCAGACGTCTTGACTGGGGTCGAACGTGAGGGAAGCTGTGGTGAATTCACCGGGTCGGAGGAGCGCGTAGAAGGCTAGTAGGAATACAGCATCGAGCAGCGCGTCGATGTAGGGGGAGAATAATCCTTTCCTGAGTGTGGACAGCATGAGGTGCAGAACGGGGAGCGTGATGGGGAGCCTCGGGTCTGCAGCGGGGGGAAATGTCTTATACAGCCCTTTAAGGATGAGTAAGGATGAGAGGCTCCGGAATGTCTGGAAATGAAAGCGAGAGAGGGAGTCAGCGACGACATTGAGGTGACCGGGGATGTGGCGAGCTGTGATGATGAAGTTGTGGATTATGGAGGAACGCATAATGCTTCTCATGAATGGCATGATGTCGCTGCACTGGGAGCGCGCCTTATTGATTATTTCAACCACTGATTGGTTGTTGCAAAGCACCGAGATGCGTTTACGGAACGTGGCATGCAACAGCGAATATCTCGTGCAGAGAGGAGGATGAGGCATGATTAGGGAATGCCGGGGGCCAGGACCCTGCGAAACACTCGCCCTGAAAGAAACCCCCAAAACCCACGGATGGGGCGGCATCCGTGAAAAACCTGATTGAGTCGGAGGAACACGCGAGGTCATCATAGAAAAATGTAACTCCGTTCCAGTGGGCGAGCAGGAGAGACCAGAAACGTAAGTCTGATCGGCAGCCTTCGTCTAGGAGAACGCGGTCATGAAGATTGTCGACCACTGATGCGGTGTCCAGGAGGCGGGAGATGAACGAGCACCCCTGGGGGATGACGCGCATGGCGAAGTTGAGGTGTCCTAGAAGGGAGAGCAACTGTTGTTTTGTGATGATGTGTTGCTCGCAGTATGATTTGGTGATGTCCCGGATGCGCTGCAGTTTGTCTGAGGGGAGAGATGCCTTCATCTCTATAGAGTTGAGGGTGATGCCTAAGAACTCTAAGCTTGTTGCGGGACCTAACGTTTTCTCCTTGGAGAGGGGGACGCCTAACTCCTGAAAGCAGTGTTTTAGTTTGCCTAGTGAGGTCCCTGAGCCGTCCTGTGGCGGATCTATGAGGAGGAAATTGCATTGTCCACTGAGGCATAGTGAAGGGAAAATCTTATGGAGCTATCCAGGGATTGCAGGGCGCTGGCCACGCTACTCTCCCCGCTCCCGGCCTGGTGAGCCTGGGAAGGGGTGGACTTGGGAGGCGGACGGGGTCCTGGAGGGCTCGATTTCCTGGTCCTTTTTCCTCCGCGGCCTCGGCCGCGTCCTCGCCTTGGTCTCTCTGGGGAGCTGCTTGGGGCTGCTTCCCCGGGCTGGGGAGCTGTGCTGGAGACCTGATCCGAGATCTCTCGGAGCTGCGAGAGAGTGAGGCCTGGAGCTGTGGGGATGCCCTGCTGCTGGAGTCGGGCGATGAGGAAGTCTACCTCCGATGATAGGCTGCTGTGGGGAGTCGAACCGGGATCAAAGATATCCATACCAGGTTCGTCTGAATTGTCCGAGTTGGACATCTTGCGCTAGTTTTTCTGTTTGTTTGTTTTTTCTCACGAGGAGGAGTAGTATTACTGCTACTGTTTGCGGTCATCTGCAAATGACAACTGACAGGGAGGAAGAGCAGGCATTTAAGGAATTTAGCATGTGCAGTTATTGGCTGCTGAGGGGTGACAAATCCTACTCTAATTTGAGCTAAGTATCACTGGTGTCTTATTCTTATTTTTCTTTTGTTTAGCTTTCTAGCCCCTCATGCTATAATCATGTGTATTTTCTCCATTCCTGTTCATGTGTCTTCTCGCAATTATCACTGGCCCCGTGTATCTCCTAATCGCTATAACCGGCCCGCTCTCGTCTATCCCACGTGCTCCACTGAGATCCAGCACCTAGTTTCAGGCGGCCTGTGGAACTGCCAGTCAGCTGTTCCTAAGGCTGACTTCATCTCTGGCTACGCCTCCCTGCAGTCTCTGGATTTCCTTGCTCTCACTGAGACGTGGATTACTCCATCCAACACATCCACCCCAGCAGCTCTCTCCACAGCATATTCCTTCTCCCATACACCCAGACCCACTGGCAGAGGAGGTGGCACTGGTCTCCTGCTCTCTCCCAAATGGAGCTTTTCCCTCTTCAAGCTACCTAACTTCACTCCTTCCACCTTTGAATTCCATGCCGTCACTGTGACCCATCCTATACAACTGACCATTGTTGTTCTCTACCGTCCACCAGGAGCCTTGGGGGACTTCTTGGATGAATTAGATCATCTCCTCTCACACATCCCTGAAACTGGCCCTCCCGCTGTACTTCTCGGAGACTTCAACCTCCAGACGGGGAAGATAGTCGAACTAACATCTCTGTTAACCACCTTTGCTTTCTCACTGTCTCCGTCCCCACCGACTCATAAAGCTGGCAATGTCCTCGATCTCATATTCTCAAGGAACTGCACTACTTCTAACCTCTCTGTAAACCCGCTCCACACCTCCGATCACTTCTTCATTTCATTCTCTTTACCCCTTTCCAAACATAACAAACTAATCTCTCTTCCCCCTCCTCCCTTCTGTCAAGCGACTTTGTTAACCACTTTGAAAAAAAGGTTTACGACATTCGCTCTTCTTTTTCTGACTCACCCCTACTCACCGCCGGATCACCTGAGCCACCTTCAACCGGCACACTAACCTCCTTTTCCCCTCTCTCTCCAAGTGAGGTTCTTACCCTCATTACCTCTGCCCGCCCTACCACCTGTCCTCTGGACCCTATCCCTTCAAACCTCCTTCAGACTATCGCTCCTGATATTCTACCGTTTCTCACCCATTTCATCAACACTTCTCTAACTTCTGGTCACTTTCCAAACAGTCTCAAGGAGGCGAGAGTAAACCCTCTCCTGAAGAAACCCACTCTCAACCCGTCTGATGTTATAAACTACAGGCCTGTCTCTCTCCTCCCGTTCCTGTCTAAAACACTTGAACGCGCTGTCTTTAAACAACTCTCCTGTTATCTCCATCAGAACAACCTTCTGGATCCGCACCAGTCTGGTTTCAAGGCAGGTCATTCCACAGAAACTGCTCTCATTGCTGTCACTGAGGAACTGCACACTGCTAAAGCAGCCTCCCTCTCCTCTGTCCTCATCCTGTTGGACCTGTCTGCTGCATTCGACACGGTGAATCATCAGATCCTCCTTCGCACTCTCCAAGAACTTGGAGTTTCAGGCTCTGCACTTTCCCGCCTCACCTCATACCTCAAAGACCGCACCTACAGGGTTACTTGGAGAGGGTCTGAGTCCGACCCTTGTCAATTAACTACAGGGGTCCCTCAGGGCTCTGTTCTTGGTCCTCTCCTCTTCTCCCTGTACACAAACTCGCTTGGATCTGTCATTAGCCCGCATGGTTTTTCATACCACTGCTACGCTGACGACACCCAATTAATTCTGTCCTTTCCCCGCTCAGAGACCCAGGTCGTCGCACGCATCTCTGCTTGTTTAGCTGACATCTCTCAGTGGATGTCCGCTCATCATCTCAAGCTCAACCTTGACAAAACTGAAGTGCTTTTCCTTCTGGGAAAAGATTGTCCCTCTCTTGACCTAACTATCAACATTGGCCCCTCTGTTGTTTCCCCGACTCAGACTGCAAGGAATCTGGGTGTTATCCTAGATAACAACCTGTCGTTTACTGCAAACATCGCTGCTACAACCCGCTGCTGCAGATACACGCTTTTCAACATCAGGAAGATACGCCCACAGCTGACCCAGAAATCGACGCAGGTTCTGGTCCAGGCTCTCGTCACCTCACGCCTAGACTACTGCAACTCCCTCCTGGCTGGTCTACCTGCATGTGCCATCCGACCTCTGCAGCTCATCCAGAATGCAGCGGCTCGTCTGGTCTTCAACCTTCCAAAATGTTCCCACACCACGCCGCTCCCTCCACTGGCTTCCGGTAACTGCTAGAATCCACTTCAAGACACTGGTACTTGCGTACCATGCTGCGAATGGATCTGGCCCTTCCTACATCCAGGACATGGTTAAACCGTACACCCCAGCACGTGCACTACGCTCTGCATCAACCAAACGACTCGCTGCACCCTCGCTGCGAGGGGGACCCAAGTTCCCATCAGCAAAAACACGTGGGTTTGCTATCCTGGCTCCAAAATGGTGGAATGAGCTCCCCATTGAAATCAGGACCGCAGAAAGCTTACACACCTTCCGGCGCAGATTGAAAACTCATCTCTTTCGACTCCACTTCGAGCGATAGAATGACTAACAAAGAACTGCTAACAGAGCACTTATATGTGACCCGCTCTATCGAAATCAGTCGGAAGTCGCAACGGCTCATTTCAGAATAAACGTGGATTTACGTAAAAAACTATTTTTTCAGGGTTCGGGTGTTTTGTTTGATTTTAAACAAACCAAGTCTTGGCTTTCAGAATATGAAACTTTTATTTCCAAAATCACACGATAAGTACATTTTTGAAGCTTGTGAAGGGACGAAGACAGGCACCTCTCACTCGCACTCTGCTCTTCCAGCAGCGCCGCCCCCCTCCCTCCGGCTGACATTATGAACGTAAGAGTAAAGTAATCATAGATAACATGGCAGGATCCTTTACAGTTTGTTTTCATCTGATTTAAATTAAACAGAGTCTTGGCTTTCAGAATATTAAACTTGTTTCGGCAAATTCAGATGATAAATATAACTTTGAAGCTTGTAACGGCATAATTACAAGCGGGGAACGGAGTCATTTAACGCCACAGCAGGCACAACAACAGCCGGTGTTTCTTGTGAGGGTTTTCCCCGGGAAACAAACACAATACACACAAACGCAAAAATACACGCACACACACACGCACACACGTATACACACACACTCGCGAGCTTCCCCTCCAAACGAAAATATCTTCCCTCCGTAGTATTTTGATCATTTGCTCCACTAATAATCAATCAGATCGATGGATTCCAGAGAAGAGGAAACTTTAAAGGCCTTTTTCTCAAAATGAGGACTCTGTGACAGTCATTATATAATGTGACATATTTCGCTTAATATTTGGAGTACAAAAACAATCCTGATATCATTAGAAAGCTAGGAATCTCCTCTTTCCAACCGTGTATACAACTCAAAATGTGTCTTCGGGTCAATGCGACTGATTTCGATGGAGCAGGTCACATATACTAATAAAGGACTGGCTTAGCCAGTTGAGCAGCACTTGAAACGATTGGCTCTTTGAAACCTGATGTTCTTATATGATTCTGTTTTCCTCAAGGTTGTGTCTTCCTGGTCGAATGTACTTATTGTAAGTCGCTTTGGATAAAAGCGTCAGCTAAATGCAATGTAATGTAATGTGACGCCCTCATATTTAATGAGGGGGGAAGGGAGCCATAGAGTGACGTGTAAGTGACTCGTGTTAGGTCTTCCTTATTGAACTTGCGCTAAGCTTCATAAGTGCAATATGGTCATACATTGAGATTATGTAAACAGTTAAGTGAATTTCAATTGTTAACACTGAGCAGAATCTTCAAAATAGTCACACAATCACATTGTTTTTAACAGTAAAGTGCATGGAAATTGTAAACATTTGTAACATAATCTTCCAAGTGCAATTTACTCAATTATTAAAACCTTTACGTGCCAGTAAACAGTCCACTTTTAACAGAAAAAGGTTTCTCCACATCCATTACATTCCACATCACATTATTTTGTGTTTGTGTCACTCGGCACTAAAACAAGTCAACATCCACTTCAGAACAAATTGTTTATTTGAGGCGCTGGACCTGTTTGGCTCCATCAAGCTCCAAAAACAGTTTTTAGAATACCTCAAATGTGTATTTGAGCTTGTTGGGGTATTCCAGGTTGAGGGCGTAGATGAATCCCATCAACAATGCACATTCCTTTGTTTGGTTTCCGCACAAAACTCTGTCTCTCTCTATGATAATGGACACATCTGCTGGTCCCCTGTCCCTGGCATCATGGATCACAAGCACCTTCATAGTTTGGTCCACGATGTTGTCATGCTCGTCCTCCATGTTGAAAAGAAAGAAAGAAAAGCATATTCACTTTAAATTAGGCATATTAACAAGAAGCTATTATACAATATAGGCGTTGTGGTCTAGCATTAAGCCTAATCAATAAAACCAGGGATTGACTTTTTTTAAATGATTTGAAAAAATGTGTGGCAGCGATTAAAAACAAAAAAAGATTTCTAACTTATATAAAAAATGTCAGGCCCAGTCAAATTGCCCATCATTCTAATCAATGACATTACATTGATTATTTCCCATAAACATAACAGCAATAACTTGCATATTTATTTGTTAGGTGTAAGAGTGGTTAATCACAGAAATGAAACAATGGTATCAGAGCGACCTCCAAAATAACTGATCAGTTTTTAATGACATACCTGCTGTCTTGAAAAAGGTCTTCTTGGCGTTCCCCGAGGTCTTCAATCAGGCACCTGGCCACTGCATCTATTTTTTCCAATACTCTGGGCCTGTGAGGAAATGCATTTTAGTGAGAAGACTTATTTCTGCATTTTCATATTCTTGAATTAAACATTTAAATAAATGTACCTCATCAATTGTGCTCAGAAGAGGGCGCATTATGGAGCCAGCATCTCCTCCTTTGGCACATCAGCTGGAGCGACGTGGTGTTAGTGTACCCATCCAGTTTCAGCATCAAAGTCTCTTCCAGTGAAAGAGTTGTTATGTGTCGGAACTCCTCCTTGATCTAATAAAGAGCATAGGGGACAACACTCATTACTCACAACTCTGACAACAGTGAGTTGAAATGGAAAAAAAATAAACGTAATGTTCTCACCTGAGCCTCATTGAATAAACCAGGCCATCTCTCCTTGAAGACACTGACCCGTGGGCTGAGGGTCACCACCTCCACTCCACTACCAATTGTCTGCAGGATTTAAAATATATAGGACTTAGGTTCTGTCTCTGAGGATGTTACACTTATATTCACATTTCTTACACTGAACATTACCAACAAATTAACACAATTAAACATTTATACAGTATGTAGAAAAATCCTAAAATATATAACAATGAGCTTTGGCTCTGCTCCGTGGTAATCTATCCAGTCCTCACGATAATATACAGTAAGCTTAATGTAAACATACGTCTATAGGCTATTGCTGCAGCTATACCTCAAAAAAGACAAATGAATCATAAATACAAAAATAAATATGTGTGAGTACGTTGAGAGATATTGTTGTGGAGAGTCATTTATATATAAAACGCAAAATACATTTGTGAATCCTTTGTGAGCATTTATTAATATTGAGACTGATCTGACTCCATACAGATGTTAAGTACACCTAGGAATGGTATCATTGACTTAAATGTTCAAATAAATGTTGCTCTTCTGTCTATATTGGTCATATGATGCCCCTTGACTGAAATGTTTCCTGTTCAATATCCCCGCTGATTTCCTTAACATTCTGGGATGAGAGTCCACATCACAATTTACTCTAAACTGTCATTTCCCTTTCATCACTCACCTCAGCAATGGACCTCTCTCCACTGTTCCTGTGTTCTGCCTCTGACTCACTCTCAAGCGCCTATGTCAAGAGAGGTGGTGAAGTGATCATTATTTATTGAGCAGTATACTCTTTCACATTGAATCATAACAAGTCATACTGAATGTAAATACAACTGACTCTAAAGTAACTCCCAGTCTGTGACATTGGACATTTTGAAGACTCAAGTCCCAAGCAATAGGTAGAATATTAGCTATCTATTTAATGTGCACAGAAAGTAAATAGTTAACTGAATACTGGGATGGAAATGGCCAATAAGCACTCAGTAAAACATAAACACACACAAAAAGCTTCTGAATGATAAGAAGTATAATTAAGGGTGCGTTCACACCTGCCTTGTATAGTCCGGTTGAATCGAACCCTGGTGCGTTTAGCCGCTTGGTGCGGTTTATTTGGGTCGGTGTGAACGCAGTCCGAGACCTCTTAAGTGAACTAAACAACCGGACTCTGGTCCGCTAAAATAGGTGGTCTCGGAGCGCTTGCTTGTGAACTCTGGAGCGGTTCATTGCTGGTGTGAACGCAGTCCGCACCAAAACATAGGAAGCACAGTATTTACGTGTCACAAGAATGCGGATATCTTCAAAAATCTTTAGCGAAAGAGTCTTTCAAGACATCCGCGGTTGTTTAGTTAAAGAGTAAAGCAGAATTAAGTGTTGAACAGTGTCGTGTAAAGTAAAAATTCTCCGTCAGCTACATCAAAGTAAGAACACCTGTCGTCGGTGAAACGCCCCTCCTCTGCAGAACGTCTCTCATGGATAATGCTGCACATTATCCCGCTTATTACATGGCCACATTCTCAACAAAGTAACGACATGACTCCCAATAGTAATTGAAATGCTTTTGTGGATTTAGAAAATTATTTTATTGATTTAAAAGATAGTTGTATGTATTTAAATTGACATGCATCCGCTAAGAAAAATAGTCCGTTGTTACTGTTTGAACTAACGTAGCAACGGCAGGAACTGCTTCGATAGAGTTTTTGAGGAGCTTTTTGATTACAGATTTGAAAAAATCGTTGCTTGCTTTAAAAGTAGCACAATTCATTATGTCAAACCTTGGGAAGTATCTAGATATCCCTGCCCTAATGCCAAAGTAACTGGCAACTGAATATGTGTCGCCGTCTGACCTATGTCTGGACCGCTGCGTAAAAAGGAGGTTTTCTGCCCGTTACTTCTCCGCTGTTTTCTTGTCGCTCTTGTATTGTCAGTTAGTTTCAGCCAAACTGTATACAGTTCAATCGAACGGACTTCTTTGTGCAGATGTGAGCGTCCTTAACAACGGTCAATAAATCCTTGACAGCGGTCTGTCTGTTCTGGATTAAAAACGTGTCACGTGTTTTGAATTGACCAATCAGAATCGAGTATTCAACAAAGCCATGTAATAATGTTTTTTAACGGACGTTGTCTGATTATATAATCATATGCGCAGGCCGCTAGTGTCTGTTGATCTCCAGACTAACAGCAGCATGAGAATAACCTGCCGAAAGTGCCGATGCTCCATGGCGGAGGCTCCGCTAGAAATTGCCGGGATTTGCGTTTGTACCCCCTTAATGTCTGACCAATGGTTGAACAGCATTTCCGAGCACATGACTTGTGTTTAAAGTTTATAGTCCGTTTGAGTTTTGCCCGTGTGAACGCAAACCGAACCTTCTGAAAAATGAAACAATGTAACAAACTGTCGTCTGGTGCGCACCAGAGAGCGGACTATTAGGTGTGAACGCACCCTAAAACATAATGCACATTATCATTTTGAGAGAGAGTACCAAAGTTAAAGAACTCAGAAAATAATCTCTTATCGAACTGAGGCTCCAGTAAAACACACTGACTGTGTCTCTACGTGGACATCATGGTGTTTACATGAGCACAGAGAGATCGGGTTATTCATGTTCCCTGTTTACATGATAAATACTAGTAACCTGGCATTTCCATGCCTTTTCTCATCTAAACTATTCAGTATTTGTATCTCTCTATCATGACATAAAGACGAAACTCCTCTCCAGAAGTGAGACGCTTTTGCCGCCACCGCCGCCATCACTGGGTTAGGGTTAGAACAAGAACAAGAACAAATAGCCAAAAAGACTATATGGCAGGCCCTGCCATTCTAAACAGTGAAAATGTAACATAACATAAAATGTAACATACAATATTTCTTTAAACACAAGTTGAACATCTTGCTATTAGTAGCTTGGAGGTAGTTCTGATAAAGTGCCAACAAAACATTCAACAGCATTAATTATCAGTGCATGAGAGCATAAGGTGTTTTTTTGTTGTGCTATTTTGGTTTGAATATCCTCTTTTCTAAACATTCTTAGCCAGGAAGACAAGCCTGTCTACCACCTCTGGCTTTAGACATGCCCGGTGGCATGTAACAATGCCCCCCTCACACTGAAAACCCTCTCTGAGGGTGCACTTGTTGCTCGGATTGAGAGGTATTTTTTTGCCAGGACACTTAGCCTAGGAAAATTCGGTTGGTGGCGCTTCCACCACTCAAGAGGATTGGTGTCTGGGTCTACCTCAGGGGTCAATAAGAAAGATTTCAGCTCAGTCTCTATCATTTCTGCCTCTGACTGGTTGGGAGATGACACTGAATTCTTTTTGAAGAAGGCCGCTAAAGTCATCTTTTTCTTGGGTGGAGGTGCATCTTCTTGGCGCACCTGCACAGACATGCCAGGCTGCTGTGGTGTACTGTTGTTGGCAGGAGCAGGTCGAGACATCATCTCAGAAACAGCTATTTTTTTGACTGGTCCCACCTTGTCTGGGTCAATGTAGGTTGTGCAGAACCTTGGGTCAACCAGTGAGGACATGTCCAAGAGTTCATCTTCTACAGGGTCGCTGTATTTGTCGTCAAGGTACCTCATTATTTTTCCTTCTATTGTTTTCGTGAGCTCTGCGTCTTCCTCCTCTGGCTGTAGGAGACTGGTTTTGAATAGATGGAGCACTGGTTTGATGTATGAAACACTAGCATCAGTGAATTATTGGAGTGGTTTTACAGCTTTATTTATCGACTCCAACACATCCAGATCTTGCCAAGTGGGCACAAGATGGCGACTTTTCTTGTCCGAACCCAGGACACGGACTACAGCCTTCACCTGTTCGAGAAATCTCTCAATTATTCTTTGGCGTGAACCCCATCTGGTTGGTAGACCAATCTCTGCCTGTACTTCACTCATGTCTCTTCTTTTTTTCCAGCTGTAAGAAAAGGCAGACACAACCTTTTTACATACCCCAATAGCACGATCGATCCGTGGGTCCTTCACACCATTCTCTGTAGTAAATGAAGAATACATATTCAAAACACATTTTAGTGGAACATACCACTACATTCACAAACTTGTCTTGCTTCAATTTCTGCAAAATATTAATGGTCACACACACACACACACACACACACACACACACACACACACACACACACACACACACACACACACACACACACACACACACACACACACACGGCATGTATACCATTATGATTAGATATTTATTTATTTATGTATTCATACACATTTTGTCAAAATATTGGCTTGATATAATACAATAATTAGACTGTCTTGCGAATGGGAAAAATGTCACTTTGTAGTGAATGTGAGATTCATAATTCACCATCATCTTTCAGTGTGTTGTGTTTCATGTTTTACATGCACAGTCGTGATGTTGTACGTTTAGCTGTTAAGTGACCACGGCCCCTTTAAGATGAGCGGGATGTATTTCATGTCATTCACAGAAATAAACAACTCACGCACTTGCGTGGTCAATGTGAGAAATAGTTTTGCCTCATTCTTCACGCAATTTCCACAACTTGATGCATAGACATTAGACTTACTTACCGATAGCATTGTGCAATCTGTGTCCAAAGCACTGGAGGTTGGGCCACGCATTGTCCTTCAGAGCTTTAATCATGTTGCTGCCGCTGTCAGTAGTCATGCAAATGAGTCGGTCTTCGGCAAGGTTCCATGAGTTTCGGGCATTTTTAGCCCCTGGGCTATAATTTCACCTGTGTGGTCCTCTGGAAAGTATGCCGTTAGGAGGCAGACGCTCCGCAGAGTCCAGTCGTTGTTAATAAAGTGCACAGTAAGACTCATATACGGCTGCATCGTCCGACTCGACCATAAATCTGTGGTGGCAGAATAAAAGGATACCTCTTCCAACTCCTTTGCGACCTGTTGTCTTGTGCTATTATATAGCTGAGGCAAGGCAACTTCGGAGAAGAACTTTCGGACATACCTGGGGTCCAAGACTTTAATCATGTTAATAAACCCCGGCTTTTCCACCGTATATATTGGCACCATATCCTTTGCTATATACATACCGACCGCATCTGTAATGGCTTTCCAGCGGGCCGAATTCTTGTCATATGGGATGCAGTTTGAAAATGTTTGTGTTTGGTGGGCTGTGCGTGAGGTGCTTGTAGTGCCGCGGTCTTTTTCATTCTGCTGCGCGCAACATTTCTCCCATTCAGCAGGATGCTTTTGTTTGAGGTGCTGCAGTAAATGTGTCGTACTGCTGCCTTTGCTAGCAACAGACTTCAAACATACTTTGCAGCGGGGTGTTGTCTGGTCTAAATCTGACCTCGCGAACGCAAACCAATTCCAAATAACGGATGACACCGTGCCTTTCTTTGGAACAAGTTCTTCCCTGCTCGTTGTCATGTTGTTTGTGTATCACTCTATTTGGTAAATGCACGCACTGTACGGGGGAGGGCTGAGCCCATTCCGAACTACGGGAGCCCAGAAGGAAGCGTTGGTGGATGTTGAAGGGAAAACCGATTTTCATTTAAACAAGTCAACGTGAACTACACACTCGAGTTAATCGATAAAATCGATTTATCGCCCAGCCCTAGTCTGTGCACTCAAATGTGAAGTTGACACAAATGTGCAGCTCTGCCTTGACACTGTCCACATCCAGACGATTTCTCTCATTTCTCCATGCTGAGGTCATCATTGAGAACACACGTTCTGTATGAGCATTGCTACATGGAGAAGATGTAGGCGCTGACCTTCCTCAGATTCACAAGTGGGACTTCTGCTTTGGAAAACAGTTTGAGATACCGCTCCTCAATGTAGCATCCTTCCATTTCTGAAGAGCTGAGAATAGCTTCCACCATGCCATATTCCTCATAGAGTCCATCCATGTCAATGTCTTTCAGGCTGCAGGCTTGGACTGCATCACTGTATTCTCCATAGGACACAGCAGTTGTGAGGCCAAGCTTTGACACTTTACTATGAAAGCTGTTCTCAGAGAAGTCATACCTTTCACTCACGTATTTCTTGGCTCTTTCATAGAAAACAAGAAAATCAGCCTCACATTTATTTGCCACATCAGGGGTTAGCTGCTTGAGGTTGTTGTTCACAGCAAAGCCAACAAATGTGTCCTTTAACCTTCTCTCAAGTTTCCCTTTCAGTTCAGTCATTACCTTAAACACAGAGGTTATGCTGAATGATTTGGCCTCAAGTGCTTCAATGCAGTCTGAAAACACTTTCAGAATGTAACTGAGGAAGAGAAAATACATCTCAGATACTTCGTTTCCATCCTCTCCAAAGCATTTCCACAACATCTTGGAGCATTCCTCCTTACCTAAGGCGCATTCACACCGCAGTACTTTTCCCACAAAGGTTCATGAGAACTTAGTTCATGAGAACTCTTTTGTCGCGTTCACACCAAAAAGAGCCGGTACTAAAATTAGTTCATGAGAACCTTTTTACCGCCACGAAAGTCCCTGCTAGAGAGCAGGGACTTTCGTGCGGCTCTCTTGTGAGAAAAGAGCTATATTTCTGATTGGCTGGGCGGATTGCAAACCACACCCCGTAAAACTCCCAAAAAGTTTTGTGAAGCCGCCATTTTATTATCCCCGGCCGGGGACTTCCGGCCGGGGACTTTGGGCGGCAGTATATGCCGTGAAGTGGTTTGCAGCCTGCCAGTAAACCCAAAGCAGAAGAAGAAGTGACGTCAGCGGCTTCATTTGCCTAATCCACCCCCAGGGACTTATTCCGGTGTGAATGCGATCTGTACTTAGTTCATGAGAACTAAAGAGTTCTCATGAACCTTTGTGGGGAAAGTACTCTGATGTGAATGCGCCTATTGACTCTGAAAGTAGCTGGTCAGGGGTCTCCAACACTTCAGGATTATGTCAATAGATGGCAGCAGAGACAACCATCTCGTGACAACGTGCCGCAGCAGATTGCATTCCTCCACTTCCACAAACTCGCAGAATTCCTTCAACTGCGCCGTTCTGCTAGCTGATATGCTAAAATGGCTATACACCTTAAGCACAACATTTTCAATATCAATATCCAAGTTGCTTGCTGCATATCTTGTTGCATTGTGCAGAATATGGGCTAAACAGCTTGCAGCAAGCACGTATTTTTGAGCCAGTTTCAGTTTCTGATAAACTGTTGTGTTTTCCATAGTTAACGCTGGGGTTGTCTGCTGCATATGCTGACATTTTTTTCACATCTAGTCCAGACATCTCCAGTTTAGATAGCAGCTGATTTGTTATAGATTCTGACTTTTCGTTGCTATCACTGTAAAAATCCAACAGTGCATGTTGCACGCCCTCCTCAAAGTGAAAATATCTCAGTACAATGGGGAAACACTTGATTGTACCTTTGTTTCATGCATCACTTGCCACTGCCTTGGTACAAAGTAGCAGTGAAAACATGGTACGGAGTTTCATTAATTTGGGCATTCTCTCAATAAGCAAGTGGAATGGATTTGATAGTGAAGCACTGACACAGCGCTCTACAAAGTGTGGCGAGTGGATAGACCGATTCACGGACTTTCCACATGGTAAAAGTGGGGGGGCTAAACTGGTGTGGAATGCAGCATGTGGAGGGCTCTGGCATGGTTTGTTACCAACCACAGCACATCCAGAGAATGTACACCCGGCACTATCAGAGTACTGTATGGTACTCAGGGTGGCGGCGAGTATGTCTGATGGACAGATGGATGAGAGGCGGATGGGCAGAGGGTAGTCTCTGCAATTCGCCTCTCCCCCCCCGCAGTTCTACGGGATACAGGAAGTCCTGTCATCCCAAGAACAGTGTCTCGCGCTCCGTGCAGAGCGGCAGGAACTCTGGTTAAAGAAAGCCTTTTCCCGGGGTTCCTCAAAGGGAAGAAAATCAGGGGTTTTTACTCCCGCTATTTTCTGGTCCCGAAGGAGACGGGGCGGGGGGAATGAGACCCATTACTTCCATATAACCATCATCCCAAAACACAGGAAATTCCTGCGTTTTTCATTCCAGGGAATATCGTACCATTCAATCGACTGCCGTTCGGATATTCCCTGGCTCCACGCACTTTTTCAAAGTGTGTGGAGACGGCGCTGGAGCCGCTACGCAGAGGAGGGATGAGAGTGTTATTTTATCTGGACGACCTGCTGTTGCTGGCTCGCTCCAGAGAGGAAGCTGCTTTACAGACGGTACAACTACGTATCTCACCTGTCAAGCCTGGGTTTCATAATCAATTGGGAGAAGAGCTGTCCTCTTCCATCCCAGATCATCATGTATTTGGGAATGGAATTCAACTCAGCTCGCATGAGAGCACGACTCTCACAGCGGAGAGTGGAGAATCTGACAGCTCTCCTCAGGCGCGTCACACCCGGCAGGGTGGTGACAGCCCTTTCCGTGATGCAGCTGTTGGGCATGATGTCAGCTGGTCACGTGGTGATCCCCCTGGGTCTCCTTTACATGAGGAGACTTCAGAGGTGGTTAATTTGCCTGTGCATCGACCCCGTGCGTTAGAGGAGACGCAGGGTGTTCGTTCCTCCATCCATAGGTTTAGATCTGACCTACTGGAAAAATCCCCACATCCTGTCGGTGGGGGTTCCCCTCGGCAGAGTGACATCACACACCTCGGTGTTTACAGACGCATCGCTCTCATGGTGGGGAGGAACATGCATGTCGCAGGCAGTGGGGGGACAGTGGCCGCCGCACATGTCCCTTCATATAAAGGCGCTGGAATTACTCGCCGTATGGAGAGTAATTCAGCACTTTGCCCCGTTGCTGTGGAATCATCATGTGATGATTCGGACAGACAACAAAACGGCGGCAGCCTACATAAATCGTCAGGGAGGTGTACGATCAGCGCAGCTGCTGGACACAGCCAGGCGGCTGGACACAGCCAGGCGGCTGTTGTGCTGGGCGCGCACACACATGCTCTCGATCAGAGCAGTGTATATTCCCGGCGAGCTGAACAGAGGGGCAGATCTCATGTCCAGAGGAGGTCCTCGACAAGGGGACTGGAGCCTCCACCCCGAGCTGGTCTCCCAAGTGTGGAGCAGGTTCGGGACAGCAGAGGTGGATCTGTTCGCTGCTCACGGTAACGCGCAGTGTGCTCTCTGGTTCTCCCTGAGAAGGCAGGATCACCCCCCTTGGTCCAGGGTGTTACTGTGCACTTTCCCACCAGTCCCTCTGATCCCTCGGTTCCTGGACCGAGTGCAGGAGGAGCGACTGGTAGCGGTCGTAATAGCCCCGGAGTGCACGGGAGCGTCCTGGTTTCCCTGCATGCAGCGGATGCTGTCAGGGAGACCGTGGGAAATTCCGTGGCGGAGGGATGCTCTCTCCCAGGTGGAGGGAGCAATCAGCGGTCACCCAGTGTTAGGCCAACGTTTGTGGGCATGGCCCCTGAACGGGAACACTTAGAGGGGCTCGGCCTCTCTCAAGATGTTGTGAGGACTATTCAGGGATCCAGAGCCGCGTCCACCAGGGCGTTGTACATAACCAAATGGACGGCGTTCCAACGATGGTGTGTAGGAAAAAGCGTGGACCCCGTGGCGTGTCCCCTGCCTCTCGTGCTGTCATTCCTCCAGCTGTTGCTGGACAGGAAATTGGCCCATAGCACGATAAAAACGTATGCGGCTGCCATCTCCTCATGCCATGTAGGGTTTGGGGTCAGCACGGTGTTTAGTCACCCGCTGACAAAACGTTTCCTACGAGGAGTACAGAGACTCAGACTGGTATCACGCGCTTTAGCGCCTCAATGGGATTTGGCTGTAGTGCTGTGCGCACTAGGTAAAGCCCCTTTTGAACCACTGGATCAAGTTCCCCTGAAGTTTCTGTCAGCCAAGGTAGCGCTGCTCCTGGCTCTGACGTCAGCTAAGGGTGAGTGATTTGTCTGCTCTCTCTGTGGCTCCTTCATGTCTCCAGATCCAAGGAGATGGCAGCTCAGCTGTGTTACGCCCGAACTCGGCGTTTATGCCGAAGGTGATCACAAGCTCGTTCAGATCGAGAGTGATAACTTTGGAGGGCTTCTTTCCTCCGCCTCACACATCAGAGGAAGAAGCCACATCTCATCTCCTCTGTCCCGTGCGCGCGCTGGCATGCTATGTTACACGCACGGCTGCGTTACGCAAATCCCAGCGTCTGTTTGTGCATTTCAGAGAGCACTCAGTAGGGCAGCCTCTATCTGCACAGCGCCTGTCACACTGGCTGGGTGAGGCGGTGTCACAGGCGTATGTTTCCTCTGGGTTGGATCCACCGGAAAACATTAAAGCGCACAGGACCAGGAGAATATCAACTTCTACGGCATTGTTCGGAGGAATGACAGTGGAAGACATTTGCACTGCTGCATCTTGGTCTTCACCCTGTTCGTTTATTCGTTTTTATTTGAGGGATGTCTCCCATTCCTCTCTGACACACTCAGTACTGAATAGTCTGCCAGATTGAGGAATATCGGGGATTTTCCAAATTGCAGGCCTCTCTCCTGCCTGTCGGCATGTAGAAAGCGGCCGTTGCTCCCCTCTCTTGATCGTTTTTAACAAGTAAGACTTACACAACTCTACTTTTTAAACGACAGGTAGCCCGAGTAAGCCTACCTTCGTTCCTTGATGGGGAAATATTCATTTTGGAAATGCTATATTCCCTGGGAACGTGATGCTCCATTTACACACGGCGAAATGGACATGGGTTATTAACTGAGTAGGTGTGTTTTGTGCTTCTGGTAACGGACGGAACCAGTGGGGCGTAGACTACATCCTGCTTCGCCCTTAACCCAATAGCGATAGCCTTAGAGGGCGAAACCTTATACAAAATAGAACTAGGGTTACGTATTGTAACCCAGCTTCTATGAGTATAGGCGCAGCCCTCTAAGGTTCGGGCCCCACTGCCCTTAGCAAAAAAATCTATAACATCCTATAGAATCCTATAGAATCTTGTAGAAATCTATAGCATGTTATAGAACATAGTCGTATTTGTAAGCCATGCTAAATAATTCTATAGAATACTATAGAAATCTCTAGATCATTCTGTAGAATACTATAAATGTGTACTTTTTATAAACTTCTATAATTAAAACTATAACAATCTAAAGAATTCTATAGGACAGAACCGACTCATGACATATCTGTAGAAATCTATAGAAATCTATAGAAATGTGTAGAAATCTATAGCATTCAAAGAAAACATGCATGACATTTTCTCTCTGATGCAACCTATACTAAATTCTATAGAATTCTATAGAATTCTATAAAACTCGTCTTTAAATTGGAATAGAGAAAATCATAGTAATCTACATCATTTTGTGGAACTGAGCTGCTTTGCAAAAGCTGTATGGGTCCCTTTGAAATCTTTACAACTGTATACTGGATTATGTGCCCAATTAAATTATGTAACCTATACATAACCATATACAACCATACAACATATTGGAATGGAACTCTAAACTGAATGAATGTCACTGTCCTTGTAATCTGATGTAAATGCTCCAGGATTTCTGTGACTGCATCTGTATGTATACATTGATCACTTTTGTTATGTAACTAATTAACTGTTACAACTGGAGATTAAAGCTAAGTGACATATAACAATATCTATTGTTAATGTGAGTCTGTTATAAACAACTCATTGGAGTCTGCAGTACTCTACTCTGTTTTGCAGTCTATAAAACTGTAAAAAAAGATCTTAATTTTACAGGAAATAACTGTAAATGTTTATAGTAATTATCATGTTTTTTTAAATAACTTGCAAAATCCTGTAAAATGGCAGATATTAACTATACATTAACAACCCAAAACATTATTTTCAGTATTTTGACAATAACCACAAATAACGTTTATTTCCTTTTTTTACAGTAAATGTAATATATAATATTTACAGTATTTTTGCACTTTCAGAAAATAAATGCAGATGTACGTCAAATAAAAAGTATTATCTGTAATTAAATATGTAACTCGTAATATAAAAGTGTATTACTATTATAAGACTTTAAGATTTTCTTTGTAATTTTAAGGTAATCATAAAACTGTAAAAAAGCGTCAAATAAAAAAAAAGTAAAATGTAATTAAAACCTTTTTACATACATAATTTTCTCAATATTCGATTGAATCCACCACAAACACAAAATATCCAATGTTGAAACAAAAGTAAATAAATATGTTCTCATTAAATTCCTAATTTATTATTATTTATTAATTGTAAACATATACAGTTGACAATATCATTAAAAAAAATGAAAATGATAGAAAGTGGAGACATTTCTGCAGGGAGGATCAAGGTTTAAAACACACACTGTTAACTCAACAAGTCACAGTTATCCTTGTTTTATTTATGTTGCTGTTTTTTCTCTCCCATTGGTCAATATACAGTAATAAGCCTTAGTTTTACAGTATAATGTATGGTTTTCGGATTCTGGCCGACAGCCAGAGCTACGGCAATTGAAATAGAATTCAGCCAAAACACGGCAGACAAGTCAGGCATGTTTGGAATGAGTCCACAACACTCCTGATTGGTTAATATAAACATAATCGAAGAAACCTGCCAATGATAACTGTCCGCGCCTGTCGTTCACATTTGAAACATCCACGTCAGTTTGAGTGGGTCTCCTCCTGCGAGCTACAGCTGTCTGCTGCAGGATTTTATGGATTAATATCGGGATCGTTTTACACGTTAAATATGAGCATCGGGACGTCAACAAAGAACAGAAGACTTGAGATCTGGTGAGTCCTGCAACTGTAATGGAGTTATATATGTATTTAGATAATCCTTAGTTTGTGAATGTTTTATTTTGTATTTAAGGTTACGTTTCTTCTTCTAGTTAGCTGAGTTTCTTCCCGTTAAGTTGGTATTCATCATTAATAGGTTGTTAAATGTTAAGAAGCCCTGACATGCTGTTTCTTGCAAGATGTTGCGCCCGGGAACCTGGCTTAACATGTGGCTGCTAACGTTAGCTTACAGTTTATTGCAGTGCTGCCCCCCCACCCTCTCGTCTCCAACACGGGAGAATTACACATAAACATGCAGCGGGTGTCACAATGTTGTCGCCAAGTTTAATGTAAAGTTTCACAGCTTTCTTATAGCGGAATCTAGTGTGTTAATGTTCAGTAACAGCTAGCATAGCATAAACAGCTAACCGCTAACGTTCGGCTAACTTGCTAGTTAGCTCTGCTCTATATATTACAAGCTAACATGACTAGCTAATGTCACACTGTGTGAACTAAAATACTTTTTGTATTACTACATCATACATGCTTGGTCCAAATCACTGCTAAAATGTATTATTTTTGAAAATGTATAGTAAAGAAACACTCAGCCATGCATGAAATAACATAGCAAAAATAATACGGGTAATGTTTGACCAATGTTGTACCTTAGAAGTGTAGTGATACAAACATGATTTTTATTCAAAAAGTAAGAAAGGGAAAAATACAAATTTGGTGTTGATCCAAAACAGGTTAATTGAGGAATACCTGGAATCCTGAATGATTAAAATAATTTATTGCAAAGATATTTACAATTAAAACTAATTCGGGTCACTTTTGACACATGTTGGTTGTATGTTGTGTAACAAATGGTTAACATGACGGCTGTGATGTTCACTCTTTTGACAGAGCACCAGTGGACAGTGAGGACTATGGAAGAGAAGATGTGATGGCTTTGTGTGGAAAGCTGCTGACGCCAGCCTGTGTCCCTCATCAGTCTCTCCAGGCAGCACCCAGCTATTCTTCCATCTTGCAGATGAAAAGACTTTGATATGTGAGTAATAACTAACTTGTGTCTAACATTGTATTGAATGTGGTTTAGTAAAGTATTTAAAAAATACCCCACATTGTACATGTACAGGACAATCAGACCTTGTTCAACAAAGATCAATTGTTTTGTCTTTGAGGTACAGCCGCAGCAGAGAGTCTGAGTTTGAAGAAAGCACTAACATTTTATTTAGTGTTGTTTAATCAATCAATATTTACTGGTCTTGAATTTCCTCACTGGATTACAAAATGCTCGAATCTTATAGTACAGGGACATTATGCAGATTTAATCACCTGAAGATGAAAATATAGATTCATCGATATGTACCATTTTAAGGAAATACACTGTTAGTGGTATTGACCGAAGCTCCGCAGCTGTAGCTAGGCGCTACTAATGAAAACTCAAGTGCTCAATTTGTTGGTTTTTCTTTATTATTAAGAATTGAGCAAGCATATCTTCCTCTTCGAAATCCCAGTTGTACTTCGCTAACACGTAGTGCCTGGGAGGGTGTGTTTGATTGTTCCCACCCTTACCTCACTTATGGACTAGGTCATGTTAGACAAGTAATCCAGTGGTTAGTTTTAGGGTCACCTCCATTGTTTTATTTTTTATTTATTCACTTTAAGAGAAAGGGATTTCAGAAACAAGTCTCCCAAGTTTGTCTCGAGGTAAAATTAACAAAAGCTAACTGTTGTTAGACTATGTTCCCCCCTTCTAAACTTATGAAATAATCAATGCCCTGATAATAACATCCATCATTATGGTTTACTAATAGTTATCAGATCACTTCACTTCCTCCTCCAGCACCTGGACACAGCAGGAACCTATGCCAGGATCCTGTTTGTGGACTTCAGCTCTGCCTTCAACACAACCCTCTGGCTGGAGGCTGCGCACCATCAGGACCAGAACCTCTCTCCATCAGGACCAGAACCTCTCTCCATCAGGACCAGAACCTCTCGGCACCTCAACAAGGCCCGCCCCCCCCCACTGACACTTTACCTCAGCCACAACGCAGACTCTGCATGGAGATCACAGGATGGTAAATAATGCAATGTTTAAATATTGCTTACTGCCCATATTTTATATTCTATAATTTATTGCATTCTATTTCTTAATATAGTTCGCTATCTGTGTAGTTTTTACATTTTTTTATTTGTATGTACGACACCTCCTCATACGTGTGAACATACCTGGCAATAAACCCGTTTCTGATTCTGATCTGTTTGTCCTCTAGGTTGCACTGCCATGTCTACAGCAGCGCAGAATGGACAGAGGAAACATGATTGGGCCTCAAGTTTTTTGCAGCCAATATACATTATCCTACAAACTTGGGATAGGAGGGTGAGTGAACAAGTTATCCATTGGTTGGAACCTACATCCCCATTGTTAGACGTACTAAATCCTGCACACTGCTCCTTCAAATTGACAATGTGAACATATGTCGCCATTTTGCCATTTCTGTTATTTTCAGTTGAGAATGTTTCAAAGTAATCTTAAAAAATTCAACTTACTTTTTGTTTCTACTGTTTATAAGTATGATGTTTAAATATGAAATGCTGTATTCATTAGTTGTACTATAATTCTACAAATATTTTTATATTTTAAGTTTTCAGAGTAATTGTTTCCTCCAGAACATTTTGTGATGTCATTTTGTTGAACCTGTTTGATTGGAAAATGTTAGAAAAAAGCTGTAAAATAACAGTATTCTAGCTCTTTAGGTTCTGTATTTATTTTAGTGTTTGATCATACAAATCTACTAAAAGAAAATGTAAAAAACTGTTTTTCTCATCATAACTTTATTTAAGGTATTTTAATGTAACATTTTAAGACAATGGATTTTGAAAAGAGAGGAAAGTTTCCTCTAAAATCTTTAAGGACAATTTCTGTATACTAATTGTTTTTGCACTTTATTTCAGTTTAATTTTATGGTTTTTGTTTGGCAGCCTGCTGCCAGTCATTTGACCGTTTTTTCCGGTTTTTTTGCCCGTAGAAGTTTTAGTGCTGTACTTTTATTAAATGTTATTGACTGTAAAAAGAGCAGATACATCTGTAAAACCTGTAAAATCTTTAAGGACAATTCCCGTAAATTAATGTTATAAATTCTGCAGAACAATTTTATAGAAAACAATAGCAATTTTCTATAGATTATTTTGCAGAATCTATAGTAAAATCCATAGGTAAATTCTATAGAATATTTGCCAATATTCTGCAGTATATTCTATAGAAACATCAATAGATTCTATAGAATATAGGTCACAAATTCTATGGTATTCTCCAGAACAGTTCTATAGAAAGCATCCATGGGGTTTTCTATAGGATTCTATAGACTATTTTCTACAAAAAATGTTTTCTATACTATAGTATTCTATAGATTATTTCCCAGAATCTATAGTAAAACACGTAGGCAATTTCTATAGTATATCCGCAAAAATCCTGTAGTATTCTACAGAAATTTTCTATAGAATTTGTCCATAGATTTTTCTATAGATTATTTCCCAGAATCTATAGTAAAACACGTAGGCAATTTCTATAGTATATCCGCAAAAATCCTGTAGTATTCTACAGAAATTTTCTATGGAATTTGTTAAGGGTGGTGCCGCGAATAGCTGAAGAAAAGCTGTTGGAGCGGATTGTAGGGCCTACTTCCTATTTATACGGAAGTGAGCCCGGAGGTGGGGCCCACGTCGTAGGTGGGCGTGGAATAAGTCTGTCAGTGCTGCACACGTGCAGTGGGGTTTACCCAATAGCGATAGCCTTAGAGGGCTGCGCCTATACTCATAGAAGCTGGGTTACAATACGTAACCCTAGGTTGTGATCTTTATTTTACAAGCAGTGAGGGCTCGACAGCATTTGTATCTTACATTAGCTAGCTAAATGAGTGAAGTAGCCTTGTGCCTTGCTGTTAGCAAGCTCCATAGTTATCATTAATTGAAGTGTATCACAACGTTACCGTGTCTTTTTGTGTGTGTGTGTGTGTGTGTGTGTGTGTGTGTGTGTGTGTGTGTGTGTGTGTGTGTGTGTGTGTGTGTGTGTGTGTGTGTGTGTGTGTGTGTGTGTGTGTGTGTGTGTGTGTGTGTGTGTGTGTGTGTGTGTGTGTGTGTGTGTGTGTGTGCTGGGGGGGTGACGGTTTGCAAAGTAACGTAACGATCACTTCGGTTAGATAAGTCAAGTAGACCATGCTACACTATACAAATACTCTCTTACAAAATCCCTGCATTTAAACATGTTAATGTTACTTTAGTAAAAGTATGCTAGTATAATTAGGAAAGTGTTGTTAAAGTATTTAAAGTAGACACAAGTTATACTATTATATTATATCATTTGATTTATTGTTATTACCGATGCACGAGTTGACTTAACTGTTGTAGTTGGAGCTCATTTTGAACAATGAGCTAACTAATTATTACTTTCATAATGGTTTAATGTGCTGACTATTTTCTACATTAATAGATGAATGTCTGGTTTGTTCAAACTCTCAACATAGTAGGACATGCTGTCATAATTACCCAGAGTCCGAAGTGACACCTTTACAATGTTAAAGCTGTTAGATAAATGTAGTGACGTAAAAACTAAAGTATTCAAGATAGTGTAGTGGAAAAGAGATAATGTTTTTTTTTTTAAATGTTACTAAAACAAAATCTCTTGTTTTGGACTGACAGTAATGATTCAAGAAATAGTAAATAAATAAATACACACATCAATCTGTGTGCATTTGTTGTGGATGGAACACAACAAATGGTGCTCTTACCTGTGATGCCTCCTCCAAACATTATAACCAGACTGTATCATTCAAACTATAAGTAACAGTTCTAGCTACTTGACTTTAGACAAATAATTCAAAAGACAAAAACACAATTTATTGAAAGACCAATCTTTATTTTACGGTGCCTCTCCTTTTGTTTGTATTATTAAACCCTTTCAATCTAAAAAACTGAGCAACTCAACAGTTACATTTATATTTCTTATTGTCCAAAGCATCCATTACACTATTTGTTCCCCTCTCATATTCACAGGATGGATGATTAGAGACTTTAGGGGAAACCTCAGCTTTATGAACGTCCTGTCTGTTTGTTTTGCCGGAGAGGACTGAGGGAGGAGGACCAGGCCTGATGGAGGAGGACCTGCACCAGCTGCACCTACAGAACTTAGCCCATGCTGGGCATAGCTGTTACCACCTGCACAGGCCTAGCCTGTCACTTTATTTGACAAAATGTGTTTACTTAATCAATTAACAGATTAACATTTAGTGTAACTTATGTATATTATTTAGTTTTTATTTAAAAAAAATGGTGATGGTTCATGCTTGATAACTTTTAGTTCACATTTCAATAAATTGTATTTGCACTCCTTTTGTCCATTATTCTTACTGAAAATATTAGATTACACATTCACATCTGACTGAAGATTGGCACCATGTATTTATGACGTTGCAAACTCTGCGGTACAAGGCACAAGTATTGTGAAGCTCATAAAGTGAGGCAAATGCATTTGATCAGCTGACTTTTTTTTTTGCCACACTTTATAGGCCTGACAATAATCGCACTGTCTCTGAGGTGCAACGTAAAACAACACACAAATGAAGTTCCTGTTAGACTACAAAACTAGTCAGTGTGCAGGTCTTTGTGTTACAATATAAGTGTCTCTTAGTGAATGTCCTGTACTGCTCTTATATCTCATCACATCATCTTCTCCTTTCCCTCGTGGATGTTCTTCTGGACCCTCAGAGAAAGAGAACATGGTGAACCTTTCCTAACAGAAATATCAAAAAACATATTATTGCAGAGCAAGTGTGTTATTTAAGAAAGAGGTGTGTTTGTTTGTTCAGGGGCTATAAATATAATGATTTTTTTTTGTATGTCTTTTTTTAAATCCAACAGTGTACTACAAAGATAATCAGGTTATGAATAAATCGTTCTAAATTCATCAACATTGAAATAAATGTATTATTAAAATAATATTTAACTGTTGTAAAAACGTAGTGCAACTGTAGACGCTTGCTCTGTTCGGTTGTCTAACTGAAATAATCACTTTTAACATGTTTTTTTACAGTCAATATGCAGAGACAAAGGGTCGCAGTTCTCACTATGTTCAATCATATTTGCCTTAAATACATTGAAATGTGAAAGTTGAACAAAAAAGTGATGTTGCTTGGTAGAATGTAAATGTAACCTTTTTCTAAGAAAGTACACTCAACATCACTGATGTGTAGGTGATCTAGTATTCAGTCATGTTTAATGGCATGTATATCAGTGTATTAGAGTCATTACTTTATGCATTCTTTGTAAAGTATGAAAAAGGTATACCTTGGAATCCGTGCTGAAGTTCTCTGCTGTTAGGAGTCCAGATCTGTCTCTCCTCTTCTGGTCCAGCCTGTCTGGATCACCTTAAGGACACTTTGAACAAACAGATGTAAAGTTACATGCGTGGCTTAGAGACTTATTTACATGCAACCAACTTCTTATCTTCTTTTAAAAACAGGTCATAATCTTATTGTTCTACTTAAGAAATTGCTGTATATCACAGTCCTCATACTGTATCAGTTTGATTGAGTATTATTGTGTAGGTCCTTTTTATTTTACTGTTACTTTGGATGAGGTTTTCATGAGTCAGTCAAATTAATTTGTTTTCAAATGCTTTATTCATATGTATCACACACGTAAGACACAAACCTATTTAACAAATGCAATGCAATGGATAAGCTTCATTTCGACTAAAGTCACAGATAACGTCATACTGTATCTAATATTTAAACAAATCATTTCCTTGTCACTAAAGCATTGACTACGCTATTCATCGTCCTTAAATGCAGGCTGTGATGCCCATGTGGGTCCATCAGTAGAGAGGGTGTGGCTGTTCTGTCTGTGCTGCATTGGCTGCATTGATTGCACTGATTGCAGTAACTCAGGGCACCTGGGTCTGGTGCTCTGCAGCTATTTTAAAGCCTCTCTGCTCCTGTCTGTGCTCTCTGCTTCTCCATGCAGGCACTCTGGTTTGGTTGAGTATACTATGAGTTTCTTCAGTTGCTTTACTTTGTGCACTTCAACACTCTCACACACATACATGTCCATACAATCCTCACCCTGCATTTACATTACTGATACCACTGACATCCACACCTCATACTTTACTGGTTTTGACCTAATTTGATTTGTTTGTCCTAAATAAACATATCTTGTTAACCGTCAATATGGTGTGTCTCCTTTTTGTTGTGGCCTTTTGAGCCGGGTCATAACAAATGGGGGCTCGTCCTACGGGTTATTAGGTTAAAAGTTTGTGTAGTGCTCAGAGCACATGGCGTCATTTGAGCAGCTAATTAGTTGAGGTGGTCCAGCTGTGTGCTGGCTCGGCGCTACTATTTGGGGGACACATCATGTTTTTTTGGGTTTCAGGAAGCTTTAGTGTTTGACATGTCGTCAGGTTTTGTGTGCCAATCAGAAGGTAAGATGTTGCTGTTTTTTACGCTTTTGGTAAAGAATTTTCCCCGCTAGGCTTAAGTGGCGTTTCCCCTTGGGTTGCGTCTGTTTGTTGTTTTCATAGTGTTGTGGCGACGTGGTTAGTGTCAGCTGTTTTCGGACAGCTGTCTCAGGGGCACGTCCGCGTGAGTTCTTGATGTTACCTGCGTGCAGGTCGCTCCATAACTCCGCCGGGTTCCAGTGCGTAATTACCCACCGCAAGCCACATGAAGACTAGGTGAGATTAGGAAGATTTTGTTTAGGCAGTTAGGGGGAAGTTCTCTGTTGGGTTAATCTTATGCCAATGCGTGTTGGCAGTTTAATACTTTGCTTTCTGATTGGCTATTATGGCTTCTTTGTCAGCGTTTGTGGATGCGCCCTCAGTGTCTTTATTAGATGATTGCCAGAAGGCGCAGTTGATCGAAATAGCAGAGCACTATGACATTGCTGTGGTGGGGAGCAAGCGAAAACATGACATTAAAACTGTCATTGTGTCATCTTTGTTTGAGCAGGGGGTGTTGCAGAAGAGTAAGTCTGGTGCAGCAGGGTTCGTGCCGGTAGTGGTTCAGACAGTTGGTTTGACGTTCGAGCAGCAAAAGGAGCTTTTGGCCATGCAGTTTGATCAGGAGAGATCGCAGTTGGAGATGAGGGGTCAGCAGCAGGAGGTAGAGAAGCGTTTAGAGGTGGAGAAGACGCTGGAACATGCTAGATTACGGCTGCTGGGAGAGGGCAAGTTTTCTCCAGGGGAGGTTGGTGGTGATGGGTCAGCATCAGGCAGTGGCGATATCATTTCTTACTTGCGATTAGTGCCAAAGTTCAATGAGCGTGACCCGGAAATGTTGTTCACTCTATTTGAACGCATAGCAGAGGCAAGAAACTGGTCAGATTCGGACAGAGTGCTGTTACTTCAGTGTGTACTCACGACGGGGCAGGGCACAGGATTGGCAGGACCCCCGGCAGAAGCGCAGTTGGCGGGACCCCCAACGGGACAGGACATCGGGCTGGGAGGACCCCCGGCAGGAGAGTAGACGGCGGGACTTCCAACGAGACAGGACAAAGGGTTGGCAGGACCCCCGGCAGGAGAGTAGTCGGCGGGGCCTCCAACGGCACAGGACAAAGGGTTTGCAGGACCCCTGGCAGGAGAGTAGTCGGCGGGACCTCCAACGAGACAGGACAAGGAGCTGGCAGGACCCCCGGCATGAGAGTAGATGGCGGGACCTCCAACGAGACAGGACAAAGGGTTGGCAGGACCCCCGGCAGGAGAGTAGTTGGCGGGGCCTCCAACGGCACAGGACAAAGGGTTGGCAGGACCCCCGGCAGGAGAGTAGTCGGCGGGACCTCCAACGAGACAGGACAAGGAGCTGGCAGGACCCCCGGCATGAGAGTAGATGGCGGGACCTCCAACGAGACAGGACAAAGGGTTGGCAGGACCCCCGGCAGGAGAGTAGTTGGCGGGGCCTCCAACGGCACAGGACAAAGGGTTGGCAGGACCCCCGGCAGGAGAGTAGTCGGCGGGACCTCCAACGGGACAGGACAAAGGGTTGGCAGGACCCCCGGCAGGAGAGTAGTTGGCGGGGCCTCCAACGGCACAGGACTAAGAGTTGGCAGAACCCCCGGCAGGAGAGTAGTCGGCGGGACCTCCAACGAGACAGGACAAGGAGCTGGCAGGTCCCCCGGCAGGAGAGTATTCGACGGGGCCTCCAACGGGACAGGACATGGAGTTGGCAGGACCCCCAGCGTAACCTCCAACAGACCAGGACATAGGGTAGGGACTTGAGACGTGACTCGAGAGGGGACTCGAGAGGGGACTCGAGAGGGGAACCAAGGGGGAACTCGAGAGGGGACTCGAGAGGAGACTCGAGAGGGGACTCGAGAGAGAGGACTAGAGGAGAGAGGAGGGACTAGAGGAGGAACTCGAGAGGGGACTAGAGGAGGGACTAGAGGAGGGACTAGAGGAGGGAACTCGAGAGGGGACTTGAGAAGGAACTCGAGAGGGGACTGGAGAGGGGACTTGAGGAGGGACTAGAGATGGGCCTAGGGAATTGACTAGAGGAGGGACTTGAAATGGAACTTGAGAGGTGACTCGAGAGGGAACTGGAGAAGTGACCTGAGGAGGGACTAGGGAAGGGACTAGAGAAGGGACTAGAGGGGGAACTCGAGAAGAGACTAGAGAGGGAACCAGAGAAGGGACTATGGCAGCTGGGGCAAGATCTGGGTCTGGAACCAAGGCTGCTGGGACCGGGACTGGGGCCGGAATTGAAGCCAGAATCCTGGCTGAAAGGTCCGGTTCTGAAGCCGGAAACATGGCTGTAAAGTCCGGTTCTGGAGCCGGAAACATGGCTGTAAGGTCCGGTTCTGGAGCCGGAAACATGGCTGTAAGGTCCGGTTCTGGAGCCGGAAACATGGCTGTAAAGTCCGGTTCCGGAGCAGGGACCATGGCTGCTGGGACCGGCACTGGAGCCGGAACCATGGCTGCTGGGCAGGGAACCGGAACACGGATCCATGGCTGTGTGGGGTGGTACTGGAGCACGGTACCATGGCTATGTGAGATGGTACTGGGGCACGGAACCATGGCTGCTGGGGCCAGAACTGGGTCCGTAACCATGGCTGCTGGGGGCTGAACTGGTTCTGGAACCCTGGCCCTTTGGGCTCGTGCTGCCAACCTGGCCTTGCGACCCCTTCCTTTAGGAGCTGTTTGGAGGCTCCGTGGACCTCCAAAGGCCAGACGAGTACCAGCGAATGGCTCCTGGACAGTAGCAAACACTGGGTGAGAAGCAGGGGCTGACGCCAGACGGACCACCCCCATACGTGTGGTGTCAAAACAGGAGTTGGGAGACCTGGGTCTGTCACGATCGGGAAAACAAATTGTGAGGTAATCCAAAAGCCTGGCAGGTAAGAATTTCACCAAACTTTGATTCCTCAGTGTAAGGTGGACTGCATCTGCCAGAGCAGCATCTCACTGCTGAACCCTGACCGCTCCTATCCATTGATCAGAGCAGGTAGCCAAAGAAAAAGTAAAATCTAATAACTCCTGCTCAAAAGGATCTGCTGGGCCCATATTTATGGTCGGGTTGTAATGTTACGGTTTGTGTTGGAAGTAGGACCCAAATGCAGATATAACTGAAAACTCCTTTATTTCAAGGCTATGATACCTATCTCGACAAAGACAAACAGAACACTCACCGACGAACTTAGTTATCACACAAGACAACCCGACAAAGAGAGACAGAAAACCCAGAACTTAAATACACCCAGGACTAATCACATAAACACGAGACAAGTGAGGAGGGAGGAGAAAACACATAGGTACCAAGTGAACACAATTGGGTAATCAGAGAGGAAAACCGACAGAAAGCAAACAGGCAGGAAACGGGGGTGAACACTTTACAAAATAAAACAGGAAACCCAAAGATAGAAAAGGACAAGAAAAATACCAACACAGACAAATCCTAACATTAACAATGCATACAGTAAGCTAACTAGCAAACTAACTATCTAACGTACAAGGATGACCTTATTTTAGCAGCCTCGCACAGAAGCCTTTTGGTATACAGTAGCATCCCACTTAATGTTTTACACTCTTGGATGCTACGCATAGCATCGTTAGCACAGATGGAGCTACGATTGCTCAAATGCTAACCCAACTCTAAACATTCATTAACGTTAGCTTAATAAAAACACCAGTAACATAACATAAAGTATGCAGGGTTGACTTACCGAAGAAACTGCATTCATGGACGGTCTGTTTTAACCGCAGATAAATCATATATTTGCATGACGAATAGTCCACCAGGAACCAACACAACAAACAGGGCCGAGTTCAAGTAGTGTTCTCCTCAAGAGCTGAGCCCCTGTAGCATCACGGAGCCAATGGAGCTAACGGAGCTAGCAGAGAGGAGCTAGGAGCAGCAGTCCCGTTGTCATGAAGGGGGAATCTAACTATATACAGAATATTTGAATATTTGACATCGAATTTTTTTCACTTGAATATTTGGGATCTGAATTTGAACATTCGAATTTTTTTAACTTGAATTTTTACATTTTTATTTCACATAGGTAAATTCGGAGCAAAAAAATTCAGATTTTCAAAGTAATTATTTTCAATGCTATAAATTCGGTGTCTGATCAAATTCAAATACTTCTGTCTCTTGTTTGCTTCCATTGAGAACAAACTTAAATTCCTTGTCTAACAGTGAAGCAAGCGGACGACAAGTCTTGTGATGAACCTCAAAAAACATGAACATTTATATGTAGGACATGATGGACAGTAATATCTAGTGATGTTACGTATTGCGCCAAGGCTTCGGAGCGTGTGTCGAGTAATCCCCGAAGCTTTTTGTGAAGCATGTATCGAGGCTTGTATCATTTTGGGCCAGTGACGTCATTGATGACAAACGAAGCCTCGCTGCCTGTCAACACCACGTGACTGCTTCAGGAAGCGATTCAGATCGGTTGAACCGTTGAACCACAGCGCTCATAATACCCATGGATGTATACTAAGAATCATATTACCCCTCCTGTACCCGGGCCCGGTGCTGACACTATGGAATCAAGAGAGCTCAGACCCTCACTTATATAGAGGTCGGAACATGTCATAAGTATAAATAGATACAAGCATAAATAAATGTAGGAATAAAAACATGAATAAATACAGGAATAAATATGTTGCAGTGTTTTCAGGGAGCTTTAGTGTGTGTGTGCTGTGGGTCAGCCGGAAAGCAGTTGACTCATGACCGCAGGGTCCCTGGTTCAACGACTGAACAATATGTATTTTTTGTTGTTTATAAAAGCTACAGCTAAATGAGATAATGTAGTTAATAAATGTATTCTTTGATATGGTTTAGCCTCTCAGGCTACAACATGGTTACGTTTATGAATATTATTAAGGAATACAAATCCCTCTTTGCAATGTTTACCAGCCTCCTTAGGCTTTTCAATCACAATCATTAAACTGGAATACATACAATATTGTTAACATGAAAATATGATTTAATGTTCGTTGTTTAGAGTTATTCTAAGGCTTTACTCATTGGGAACTCGGTATGAGATCGAGCACACTGTTGAGATGTCAATCTGCCTGTTTTACACACTTTGACCAACAGGGGGTTTGTGTTCAAATGAAGCCTCATGAGATGAACCAATTGGCTGGAAAGCTTCAAAGCTTCATAAGGCTTCATCTCGCCATCACTAGTAATATCTTACCTTCCAACATTTCCACACACCAGGAGGAGGGAGGCGCGAAAGAGAACTGTTCATCATGGCCTGCAGCCAAGAATCACCGCAGACGCATGCTCAAAGGGGCAGTGTGGGCCTAATGTCTTCAGGTAGATTTTACCCAGATTGTTTGTGTTTCAGTTGGTGCTGTCAGAAATTAGGTAGTGTAGGTAGAATGTACCTATTCATATTGTTAACTGTGTTATTTATTCTCGCGTCCGGGAGAGAAGCTTTAAAAAAGGAGACTAATTGAGTCTCTGAGAAGGTTCAAATGGGTCCTTTAATTAAAAAAGGTGTCCAGGTGCGAAAAAAAGCCGGTTTCTCGGGCTCTCGAGAGCGATGGAAGAGAGCCAGAAACCCTCCTCCAGCTGTTTTATATCCTCTGCTGGCTCCTCCTCGTGTGCCGTTTGGCGCTGTAGGGGGTCCTCCCTCCTCCGATCTCCAATGTCCGTTGTTGCGCATAACAGAGGATTCAGACATTGTACATTAAATATATAACTAAACACGCCTTTTCTCCTCCTTATCTCTTTCATGACTTTATATTTAATACATTTTAAACGCTGTAATCAATACTCCAAAAATACAGGAAATACTTCATGGCTGGTATCATTTCCGGTAGTTCCGGATGTTATCATATGCTACCCACGTCTGTAAACAAAACGTATTCAAATAAACTGTACCTTCATTTAATATTCAGCAATAATAATATCTCGACGTCTATAGTTGTAGTGTTGAAATCAGTAAGTTTCGGTGTGCAACACTCCGTGTCATATCACTACTAAATTCACCTCTATAGTAAATGGTATATTAGCCACATGCTAAATGCTAACCGGAGATGAAGAATTCTCAGAATAAAAGCTTAACAACTGGTTGTGCACACGAACTTCTGGTTTTTCAGTATAAAACAGCATTTAAACTGACGGTATGTTTAAGCTACATTATGCCATCAAAACATTGATTTTAATTTCTAACAGTCCCTCCTTACACACCTAATAGGTGTGTATAATACTGAAATCAATGAGTTCTTCATCTGAACTCTGCATAGTACATAACTCATATCAAAAACATACAATCAAATGGAATGGTTCAATAGCCTTAACTTTACAAAAATACAAAAAATACTTTGACTGTGCTTAAACAAAAGTTTTCCCTTGTGCATAACTTCTAGTGTTAACATTCAATATCATTCTTCAAAATAGCAGCAATGGCTTGGTATCAGAACATTTCTTTCTCCCTCCTTTCACAGAAACCATTCTCATACCACGCTCAGTGTTAAGGCACTTGTTTTTACAAAGTGAAAAACAAACCATTTTAGAATAGCAATGATTTATAAAACATGATATCTACCATATTAGAATAGTATAAAATAATAAAGAATAAAATAAACTATCTTGGAATAGTGTAAAGTAAATTGAAATATAAAAATAAACTATCTTGGAATAGTATAAAGTAAATTGAAATGGATTCACTCCATTTTAGCATTTTAGTTTGTTCACTTCTTCACATGATTTCATCATTTAAAGAATCAAATCGGCTGGACATTCATTGAACACTCATCTCTGAACATCCATGTCATTTAAACTAACTCATCATTTTCATCAACATCTGTATATGGACATGTACATTATGCCATCAAAACATTGATTTTAATTTCTAACAATACTAACCATGCTCACTTATATACCTTAAGTACAATTTAAATGATTTGCTTGGATAATATATACTACCCTCCAAAATATTTTTTTACAGTGCATGTTCCCAAGCTTTATTATTCCAAAAGTTGTCCTTGGTTCCTCTGCTCTCATCTCCTGAGGCGGAAGTCAAGGAGGTACAAACTGGGAAATGAGAAAGGGCTACAATGTGCGACTCTATTCTGCTGACCATATGCATGCACACCAAGGGGAAACCCCCAAAAGCTTTATAGGGCCCCTTTAATAACCACTGCTTTGGTTCAATCTGGGATTGATTTTTGTCCCAGAGTTTGTGTTGGTGTTTGGATGAGTTCTATTGTGATTCCAAACATGGCTTGCAACGGGTGGGAACGTAATCTACATATTTATAACTCTGTTTGATATCATTAATTTTATCGTGTGTGTGTGTGTGTGTGTGTGTGTGTGTGTGTGTGTGTGTGTGTGTGTGTGTGTGTGTGTGTGTGTGTGTGTGTGTGTGTGTGTGTGTGTGTGTGTGTGTGTGTGTGTGTGTGTGTGTGTGTGTGTGTGTGTGTGTGTTGTGGAAATTGATGTAAGATATTATAATGAATATGCCAAAAATATGCTGCCTCACTTCTTCTAAGTGAGGCAGCATATTTTTGGCATATTCATTTTAATGTCACCCATATATAGGAGGTGTATTGCATCATGTCATCCCTAATATATGTGTGGGTTTATACATTCCTGTGTGTTAATAGTTGAAGGAACAAAAAGTACCTTTTTCCTCTTAAATATAGAGGTTTTTTTATAGATTCCTGAAACAATGTTCCCTTTTTCTTAAAAGTAGATTAGCGCAATAGTCTTTTTCTTTGACTTTTACCCGTTTATCAAAAGGGTGTTTTTAGGCTATTTTTGAAGAGGAAAGATGCAGAATTACTTGTGAGTTCTGTTTTGAGTGAAAAGATTACCCCTTTGAGTGTTTTTCTTGGTTAAACCATTGATAGGCTTTGCAAATTGGGAGGGACATTTTCCCCAGATATAATGATGCGCATCCTGCAGGCCTTCCCAACACCTGTGGCTTTCATAGCGGGAAAACATATGGACTATTGTGTGATAAGCTACATAATAAGAATGTGTTTTGCTTCAAACTGAAACTGTTTGGTTCTCTGCTGGCCTGCGCTGATTCCCTGTGAGACAGCGTTTTTTGGTATCTCCCAAATGAAACTCCACCCCTTCCTGTTGGTGTTGGTATGAAGGAAGTGTTTAGCTTGTTGTTCTCTCTCTCTCCACGCGCTGCTCAGACCGGAGGGTCTTGTAGCGCGTGAATCAGGGCAGGAGTGGGCCTACTCTTTTACATTACGGATATGATATGATATGGCTTTATATGGTATGGTAATGTATTATATTGTATTGCATTATTACCTTTTATGATTAAAACAGATTTTTGTTTAACCCTCGTCCTGGTTGTTTTGAGTGTTCCTTCTTTTAAAGCAAGCTCATAGGAATGGCGCGGAGAAGTGCTATCTACTCCTTCAAATGGCGACCCCGACGTCTTGACGTCATGACGTGGAGACGTGAGGACGTGGTGACGTCATGAGTGTTTTTTTTGAGGAAGCACTGGCAGCCAGCGGACGGAGGGAGATGCCTGGAATAATATTTGACAACTATGGATCCAACTGAAAGGTAAAACGGATGCCTGTTTCTATCGAAGGTCTGTAATTGGCTCAAGCAAAATTTTAGAGTTGTCAAAGATATTTCCAGGTGTCATTTACGGTAAAGAGTGCAATGCATATTTTAGCATAGGTAGGTAACAAACGGACTACTAAGATTGATAAAGCAACGGTTAGGAACCTCGGGGATTTTTCAGAATCCTGCGACTGACGTTAGCTACACGTGAAGCGACGAGTAATGTAAGACGAAGGTGTAAGGCCCCGTGGGTTTTTCCAGAAATCAATACGGCAATTCCGTCGGTGGGAGTCCAGTAGTTTCCTAAAAAAGATACTATCCAGGACGAAACTGAATAATGCTTCTTCAGCCTCATAGGAAGCTGCAGTGTATTATATGTCATAAATCCAAGGGAGAGATACGCAAATTTCAAAAAGCCATTTTGAAACGAACGGAATCTCGTTCTCTTGTTCTGTGGGGTTATTAATCTAAAAAAGCTCGATAGACTGTACGGGGAATAATTTTCTGTGAATAATTACTAATAGATAAGGGAGAAAAGTCAGATAAAGAAATGCGAAGTCAGGCTGGAGGCGTGGGTTCGAGAAAGCCCCCACTTTTTCTTCACAGCTTTCCTCTGAAAAAGGAGGGAATAACATTGAAGATTAATAGATCAATGTGTCGTAGATATTTAAATAAATAAGAAACATTGCATTGTGAATTTCGTGGTATTTGTCATTTACTGAGAAGTTTACTTATATTTCAGAGACATTTATTGCATACAGTAACATTGAGGGAAAGTAATAATAGGTTTTGCTGAGTATATGAAGTACATGCAGGTTAAAGTTTGATTCAAATTGAACATAATAGTGGATTATTCCACCTAGATCTCATCTCTGAGAGTCCATTGGGTTAATGAGTAAGAGGTCCTTTTGTTCTTCAGGCCACATGCTCAGGTTGAGCAGCATCCAAGTCATTTCACCCCATGAAGTAAATAATCTGGGTAGACTACTGCCATTGCCATTCACATGTTTCAGCATTCCTGACCATATAGACACTCAGCCGTTTTATTTTGTAAATTGAGTTTTTCTCCAGTTGCTGATTTATTGTGATTACAGCGGCACTGGAAAGTTGTGCGCCACCTTTGGGTTGTACTCTGAATCAGTGTGTTGGTGAGGAGTTGCTCACTACAGAAACAGAAGAACTGTGCAAAGAACGCATCTCTGAGGAGGGTTTGACATTTTGCGTGTACCTCGTTGCCAAGGCAACAGTGGTGTGAAGAGGAACAGCAGTTTTTGGGGTTTCCTGCTGTGCAGAGGACAACGTGTGTCTGCTGATTGTAGCACATTGATCCAGAGGTGCCTTCCCCCTCAGGACATACCAGTGCAAAACAAGAGTTTCATTGATCCAATTGACTACAGCTGCAGAGGACAACGCATCACTGACTGTTCACATTATGACAAGATCTTGAGACAGGCTGGTCTCAGACTGTTCAGACTCTGAAGAAATTATGCGATGATTTGACAGCATAACTGGGCAAGAGTTTTCCAGAGGGTGGTGTAGAACAATAGGGTTAGTGTTTGAGAAGGGAGGCTGATTGTTTAAACGATGGTCTGGAATACTGAAAAGATTAAAGTTTAATATCCTTGTTTGGCAAACAAGACATCTGATTATTAGGTCACACATAATAATTTAGACATATAAACTAACTATGAGTAATGGGATGAATGGATTTCATATCCTAGGGAGGGTTAGTTATGTTGCGAATACTTCGCAGGGTATTTGCTAATGTATTTTGAAGAACAAATAACAAGGACACAAGTCCAATTTTGTTTTGTTTTTAGATTAAATTGTCCGTTACCAAAACTGTTCACCTTAGGTCTATATTTGGACTTTGATGGTAAGGGAGTATTTAGGCTTATTTTTATACATCTGACATTTTAAAATATGTTGGCTATTCACTAGATAGACATTGGTTCAGAACTTTTCTGAAGATTGAATATTTGTTCCATTTCTACATATTCCTATTTAAAAAGTAATTTTAGAGTAAAGAAGGCTGATGCTGAAATGGGAAATAATGTGGGGCCTTCAATCACCCATTGTAAGGGTGCATATTATTGACGACCAATAGGGAGGAGGGGTCACTCGACCCACCCTGCAGTGGGTTTTAAAATCTTACTTGCAGCTTCACAGGAAGCGCACGGCACCAGATTATGAGTTTAGAGGACTAGCGGCACCACCTCCTAATGGACATTCATTTAGTTAGTAATTAACTGACATTAAGAGATGTTAAAAAGTAAAAACATACCTACTATGAGGGATAATTCCTAAGTTCAGCTACAAACCATTGATGAAATTACTTCTGTTTTTAGGTCCTTGATAAAGGAAGGAATGATTGTTACATGTTCGGACACCCAGAGTTCCACGCACGGTTAAAGACGTTAACATTGTTTTTTAGGTATACCAGAATTGAAGATACATGGGTATAGTGACCGATGAAGAGCTACACAGGTCGTAGTAGAGGTTTGACTCAAGATAATAATTGTGTGCACAAGTTTCTGAAATAGATCTATTGGACATTTTGATGTGGATGAACTACAGTGGTGTACAATGGGGAAGTGACATTTTTTGGCTAGACACTTTTCAGGGAATGTGAGAAACAGCTGTTCCAATGAAAAGTTAGAGATATCTTGAACATTATAGTTATAATTAGCCGCGTTCACACTGCGGTACTTTTCCCACAAAGGTCCATGCGAACTTAGTTCATGCAAACTCTTTAGTTCGCATGAACTAAGTACAGATCGCGTTCACACCGGAATAAGTCCCTGGGGGTGGATTAGGCAAATGAAGCCGCTGACGTCACTTCTTCTTCTTCTGCTTTGGGTTTACTGGCATGCCGCAGACCACTTCACGGCGTATACTGCCGCCCATAGTCCCCGGCCGGAAGTCCCCGGAGTTGGGGACTGGCCTCAGTAGAAGCTGCTGGGAGTCCCAGCAGCTTCTACTGAAGCCTTCCGAGTAAATCGCCAGAACGCCGACACCTCCTCATCTCCACCGCTCCCATGTTTTATTTTGTGTTGCCATAAGTTAGTCTCTCTGCGTTTCTGCGCTGGGATAATGCTAATGCTAATAATGCTAATGCGAGGATAATAAAATGGCGGCTTCACAAAACTTTTTGGGAGTTTTACGGGGCGTGGTTTGCAATCCGCCCAGCCAATCAGAAATATAGCTCTTTTCTCACAAAAGAGCCGTTCGAAAGTCCCTGCTCTCTCGCAGGGACTTTCGAGGGGGTAAAAAGGTTCGCATGAACTACTTTTAGTACCGGCTCTTTTTGGTGTGAACGCGATCATGAACTAAGTTCGCATGAACCTTTGTGGGAAAAGTACCGCAGTGTGAACGCGGCTATTGTGAATTAATAAATGAGGGCGCTCCATATATACAGATTTTTATAGACAACGGATACTAGCCTATGCTGAAGCATCACAGTCTCTGCAGAGCACGACACATGGCCAAAAGGACTGAGACCAACTGACCTTTGACCCTGACCGACAGGGTAACTTGAGAAGGCACTGTCAATGACTGACTCTGAGGTGTACCTGACCAAACCTGACTTTACAACCTGACAGTGTGAGTGTGAGTGAGTGTATGTCTGCATCTGATCAGTGCAACTGCATGATTTAAAACAATGACTAATCAAGCATGTTTTTGGACTAACACATTATTTCTGGGGCTCTGTGTGAAATGAGAGGTTTCCTAACATTCCACAAAAGGGGAAACCGCACATGTGACCCGTTTCTAACCTACTTGATATTTCACTCCCACAGGAGGTGGCGGTTTGCAGAATGTGAAACTCAAACTAAAACATGAAGATTCTGTTTATTTTAGGGCTGAAAGATGGAGAGAAACACTTC
The DNA here is from genome assembly GCF_902827115.2 of Pseudochaenichthys georgianus. Classification (NCBI taxonomy): domain Eukaryota; kingdom Metazoa; phylum Chordata; class Actinopteri; order Perciformes; family Channichthyidae; genus Pseudochaenichthys; species Pseudochaenichthys georgianus. The sequence continues at coordinate 10,392,607 of NC_047505.1, read as the reverse complement.
ATTTCACTGAAGTGTTTACTGTGGAAATTATGGATGTACATTTGGGAAAAATGTTTGGTATTTTCTTATAATCCATTATGACCTGAAGGTTTTCTTCCCATACAGGATTTTGTTTACACATGAGTTAATGTGTAAAAAAGGGGGAGTGTAAACTTCACAATGTACATTTTTCATTTAGGGACTGAAAGGAACCTGCTGCCCCAACTCGATTGTTCAATCTGACCATTGATTGACAGTTTTGGAATTGACCTGCTCCATATCTGGGGATAAGATACTGTTTGATGAATGTTGACATGTCTCTAATATTGATTGAGTTATAGCAGATAACACAGATAAAGAATCAGTGGCCAAGGGGCTAACAGAGAGATGTAAGTCCAGAATGGAATACTGAAGAAGTTGACCTGTGAGTAATGTTTCAACTAATGTATTAAAGTAACTGAGGTTTGAAATGTAGAAAGAACATATTTACAGTTAAGCTAAAACATAGTAATGTAATGAGACAACATTTAATTTAGACAACATGATGTAACTAGCCTGGTAAAGAAGTAAAAGCCATAGACTTTATTGTTTAGGTCATTATGGGGATATACATTTCATCTACATTTATAATAGAAAGACATTTGATGACAGTTTGTGGGAATTCTGTATTCATTTTTTCAGCGGGATAATATCTAAGCACTGACGGGTAGAAGCAGTATCACCAGGAAGCCATTCACTTTGTTAGTATTGTGATGTTGGTTGTTTTTGAATCCATAACATTAGTGTGTTTCTTTACCAGAAACATTAGCAGTTCAAATCATATTTAGATTTTTAATGGGATCTCAAGGATTTCATTTAAAAATAAACACAGATGCTTGTCAGAAATTCAGAGCTATTGAAATATTTTATTTAGTTTACCTAAAGATGTTGGGGTTCTTATTTAGTTGGCACAGTCCAAGTATTACGATTCTGAAGCTGTACAATTAATTTAGAAAACCTGTTCACAGACGTCTGTTGTTTTAAGACACCCCACCAACAGGCTCCAAGTGCCCTACGCAGTGGTGGGTCAAACAGCCGAGGGCCCCAGAGCCCGGAGCGTAGGCTTGAGGGATTTGTATCAGACTTCTCCACACAGGTTGTTGACGCCAAAAGGGGGACCAGAGATGCAGGAGGCTGATGGTCATCAGGACAAAGTGGATCAACCCCAGGCTCTCCGGCCCCGACCGAGTGACCCAGCGGATCTCTCATGCCATCCGCATAGAAGGAAAGGGGGACAGCTCGTACCACGGGAGCCAGTGTGCGGCGGGGAAACCACCTGCTAGGACCAGGGGACGACATCAGGACGGATCTGGCTCTCGTCATGGAGGTCGACTCGGATGCTGTCATCAGCGGACTGGAGGAGAAGGACCTCGAGGACATCCATCCAGCAGTTGTCCCGGAAGGCATCATCATCGGACCGGAGAAGGAAGATCGGGACGACATCTATTCAGCATCGACTCGGAAGCCGCCATCAGCGAGCCGGAGGAGAAGGAAGACATCTCTCTAGCAGGCAGCCCAGAAGCTGCCGTCAGCGGATCAGAGGGGACAAAGACACGGCAAGCCAGGACGGCACAGGGGACTCCACTCTCCGCTGAAACAGGTGGATATAGCTGGTGTGGAGTTTGTTCTTGTATCCCATTTTTGGTGGATATTGCCGGTGTGGAGTTTGTTCTAATATCCCATTTTTTGAGGAACTTTTAATATCCCATTTTTTGAGGAACTTTTATTAACCCATTTTTTGACGAACTTTTATTAACCCATTTTTTTGAGGGACGTTTTATTAACTCATATACAGAGACCAGAACATTTCAGAGAATGAAAAAGGTCTAAAGGAGCCCTGAATTTCCTGATAACCGGTTGGTCGCTACTACTATTGGGAATAGTAGTCTATTTGTCCGCCCTACTGTATGTACATTGTAACCCTTAAAAAAGTAAAGGTTGAATGACCCCTTGGTCCACAGCATTCTTGATAACTTGGGTTTTTATACCATACGTTGGCATAGACGTTTTTTACCGACCCTTGAAGAGTGGTTTACTAACATGTTTGGTCAATGGAAGGGTTTAATAATGTCTCTTTTTATTTCAGTAGGTACTTTTTTGGCCATTTTAATAACATGTGGGTGTTGTTGTGTGCCGTGCATCCGCTCATTATGTGTCAGACTAATCAGTTCCACCATTGAGGGAAAAGCTGCTTCTCCCCCTCCGTATCAAATGCCACTGTTGGCCTATGTCTCGGAGGGAGAGGACGAGGATGGAGACTCAGCAGACAAGGACGCAGTTTTTTGACATGTTTTGGTCTCCCTCTCCTTCTGCCATAAGAAATTGCTATGAAGGGCTGTTTCCAAATGTTTAAAGGGCTCTAAATATAATGTTGAGAGATGAACACAGTGGAGAGGAATAACAATAGTTATGTTTCAAGTGCCTTGTGTAAGTTGCACTCTTTTAAAAGAGTGCAAAAGGGGGAATTGTGGAATTTGATGTAAGATATTGTACAGAAGAAGTGAGGCAGCATATTTGTGGTATATTCATTTTAATGTCACCCATATATAGGAGGTGTATTGCATCATGTCATCCCTAATATATGTGTGGGTTTATACATTTCTGTGTGTTAATAGTTGAAGGAACAAAAAGTACCTTTTTCCTCTTAAATATAGAGAGGTTTTTTTATAGATTCCTGAAACAATGTTCCCTTTTTCTTAAAAGTAGATTAGCGCAATAGTCTTTTTCTTTGACTTTTACCCGTTTATCAAAAGGGTGTTTTTAGGCTATTTTTGAAGAGGGAAGATGCAGAATTACTTGTGAGTTCTGTTTTGAGTGAAAAGATTACCCCTTTGAGTGTTTTTCTTGGTTAAACCATTGATAGGCTTTGCAAATTGGGAGGGACATTTTCCCCAGATATAATGATGCACATCCTGCAGGCCTTCCCAACACCTGTGGCTTTCATAGCGGGAAAACATATGGACTATTGTGTGATAAGCTACATAATAAGAATGTGTTTTGCTTCAAACTGAAACTGTTTGGTTCTCTGCTGGCCCGCGCTGATTCCCTGTGAGACAGCGTTTTTTGGTATCTCCCAAATGAATCTCCACCCCTTCCTGTTGGTGTTGGTATGAAGGAAGTGTTTAGCTTGTTGTTCTCTCTCTCTCCACGCGCTGCTCAGACCGGAGGGTCTTGTAGCGCGTGAATCAGGGCAGGAGTGGGCCTACTCTTTTACATTACGTATATGATATGGCTTTATATGGTATGGTAATGTATTATATTGTATTGCATTATTACCTTTTATGATTAAAACAGATTTTTGTTTAACCCTCGTCCTGGTTGTTTTGAGTGTTCCTTCTTTTAAAGCAAGCTCATAGGAACGGCGCGGAGAAGTGCTGTGTGTGTGTGTGTGTGTGTGTGTGTGTGTGTGTGTGTGTGTGTGTGTGTGTGTGTGTGTGTGTGTGTGTGTGTGTGTGTGTGTGTGTGTGTGTGTGTGTGTGTGTGTGTGTGTGTGTGTGTGTGTGTGTGTGTGTGTGTGTGTGTGTGTGTGTGGTGTGTGTGTGTGTGTGTGTGTGTGTGTGTGTGTGTGTGTGTGTGTGTGTGTGTGTGTGTGTGTGTGTCTGATTGATGTGCATTATGCTTCGTCTCAGCATAAACTGCGAGTGAAGATTAAAGGAAAATGGGGATTCAGCAGAACGCGCTTAGAGTTGGTTTGCACGTAAGCAAGATAAGTGGAAACAAAAATGCACGTACACACACACGCACAAAGTGACTGAATTGTTTCCATATTTGTTTCATCTGGCTGATCTGTTGATCTGCGTTTGTTTAAAAATCAGACACTGCAGATGTCAGATAACCCTTGGCTTCTCTCCTTTTCTGTTTCTTAAATTCAAATAAGCTTATCAGCATAGAATATTTCAGCATCTGTTTTCCAAAGGGGTGACAGTCTAAAAGACATCTTTGAATGTACACTGAACACAAAAATAAACGCAACACTTTTGTTTTTGCTCCCATTTTTCATGAGATGAACTCAAAGATCTAAAATATTTTCTATATACACAAAATAACCATTTCTCTCAAATATTGTTCACAAATCTGCAAAAATCTGTGATGGTAAGCACTTCTCCTTTGCCAAGATAATCCATCCCACCTAACAGGTGTGGCATATCAAGATGCTGATTAGACAGCATGATTATCGCACAGTTGTGCCTTAGGCTGGCCACAATAAAAGGCCACTCTGAAACGTGCATTTTTGCTTTATTGGGGGGGTCTGGGGGGGTCCGAAACCAGTCAGTATCTGGTGTGAGGGGTAGGGTTAGGTTGGGGAAGAGCGCAGGGCTCCTCCGGAGCCCTGCGTGGTGCACTGGCTCTCGGTAGATAGGTGTTTTAAAAAACATTAAAAACCTCCGTAAACATAAACCTTATAAAAACCCTTTTAAAAGCATCATAAAAGCTCCGTGAGGACAAGACCGTTTCAGATGTATGGTTAAAAAGTGCAGAGCGGAGCCGGACCACGGAACGGCGGAAGAGTATGCCCAAAAAGCAGATCTCCCAGGATCTGGTGGTGTGTGTGTGTGTGTGTGTGTGTGTGTGTGTGTGTGTGTGTGTGTGTGTGTGTGTGTGTGTGTGTGTGTGTGTGTGTGTGTGTGTGTGTGTGTGTGTGTGTGTGTGTGTGTGTGTGTGTGTGTGTGTGTGTGTGTGTGTGTGTGTGTGTGTTAAAGTGCAACTTTATTGGTAGGATTATTATTATTATTGGTAGGTGTGTGTGTTTTGTGAAATGCTGCGGCGTTTTGTGAAATGCTGCGGCGTTTTGTGAAATGTTGCGGCGATTTGTGAAATGCTGCGGCGTTTTGTGAAATTCTGTTGTGTTTTGTGAAATGCTGTGGTGTCTTGCACTTCAGGGCCACCGTACAATAGAGATGTTTTTATTTTAAAGTAAATTCAGATGGAACATAGTAAAAACATGTAAATTCTAATGTACGCCTAAAAAAAAAACATTACTTATAGTGAAAACCACCCTTGAATGATGGGTTTAGTAGACTAAAAGCTTTAGGAATCCAAACTATAACATATAATAAGTACCCTGTATCAAGATTGATGCAAAACAAGTGAAATTTGACCTTTTTAGAGAGGTTTAGAAAAATAAAGTCCACCTCACCTCTGGGTAATTTGGGAACCATCAGTTCCATTTGAACGTTTTCACTGTAAAAATCATTGTATTATTTTGAATTATCACTATAGGTATTCATTCCATCCAAATATAACTGTTGTGAAAAAATAAATAAAATACAAATAAAACATACTCTGTTATCCTCTTAGGCCCCACGGATCCGAAATCGCGTCATTTGCAGGAAACAACATCTAAGGAACCTTAATATTTAATAAACTATGAATATTTTATATCCATAGAACGGGAAAAAAAACTAATTTAACTGATCTTTTTCATTTATGTTTTTCACAAAAAACACACAATGCTAACAGTGAGCCTCTGAATTAGTCCCGAGCGAAAAATGCTAACCTATTACTGCACCGAAAATCACTCCTAGCTCCCTTATTACTTATCCTAGCTCCACATCCAAAATATTGTTTATGACCGTAAAGACACAGAATCTAACGGTGCCCACCTCAACACTAAAAGATACAAACTAGCGAGGTTACCAACAAAAACGTACATCAAAACAAGTGGCGCTAGGTATTAGGATTAGCACTGCACACACCCACCGCGTGTTCCAATGAAAAGCATACATATATATAAATAAAGTATAAAGTATAGGTCAACACATTTCAGTATAACACACCAATTGCGATATTACTCACGTTTGACAAGGTGGAGCAGGGTTTCTATGTACCGAGAAGTGGGTAGTTTAATGAGTCTGTTGACGACAAAACCTCCGCGCACGCAGACAGCCAAGGCAAGCTACCTGAATTAAGTCTCTCCCTAAACCGGCAATATCGGAAATGTGACATCCGGTTTGTCCTTCACAATAAAGTTTTTCAAAATAAAGGTACATTTAATATTGACGTATCAAATTGATTCAAATGTCTTACACAACACATGTATCGAGACAATAAATGAACTGTTTATATAGTCGATCAACACCGTGTATGGTACTCATTACAGGATAATCACATGGCACTAAATGAGACCGGCTGTTCTCCTCTGTTTACATCCTGCTGGTTTAAATTACGTGTTCTTTAGGCTCTGTGCACAAGATGGCGTCTATCAACTTCCGGCGGCTGGGTGTGCGTCTGAGTACTTCCGGTTTGAGTACAGAACTTTGACAGCTTGACAGTTTATGTCACACCGAGAGCAAGAATGAGCGGATTTCGGGGTAAAGTAAAGCGATTGGCCTTCCAGCGTGTAAGAAAGTCGGCACTACATTGCTGTGTGCCCCTTTGTACAAATTCGTCCAGTTATCAGAAACAGAATACCTTTATTAGTCCCACAGAGGGGACATTTTCAGCATTACAGCAGGAAAGAGCCACAGACGGCTTAGTGTTGAATATCTTACATGCGTTAAAAAGTACTAAGTTATAATATAATAAACAATATGCTAAAAAAGTACTAAGTTATAATATAATAAATGCTAAAAAAAAGATTAAAAGTTACATCATTTTCAAAAAAACAGATAAAACACAAATCAAATCTACAAATCAAATCCTGTAGCAGTTCTTAGGATTTAGCAGTATATTACAGTTATTAAAGATGGCATATGTATGTAAAGTATATATTGCACATAAAGCACATAGGCCTATTGCACATAGTTTGACGGTATTTAACAGCAGCAAGTTACACAATGTTATAATCGGGAGATAAGTTTCCATTCATTACGGCAAGCCTGGGCAACAACGATTAAAAGATTTCTTGCTCCCAAACCAATTGTGTATTTCATTACAAAAAGCAGTTATACCATACTATGTTTAGGTACTAATTAATTATATCCTCAAAACAAACACACACACAAATTACAAAGGAAAATACATAATTTAATAAATCCACAATATGATAACATTTCACTGATTAATTTAATAAACTTTTACAAAACATAGGTTGATGTTATATCGGGGGGGTAAAATATATATTTAAACATTTCGTCAATTAGTCTGCATATTTAAGTAATGTCGTTGAGTTGAGTCGTGAGCCATTCGTTTTTTTTTTTCGTGGTGCGATGTCTGCTGAGAGGTCCTTGTATATCTCGCTGACTTTGAGGACATCTGGGTCTGGCAGCTCCCCCCGCACGGCCTTGTAACGTGTACTCCTTTGAACATGTTTATATGATAATTAAGACAATTTTACACTCAGACAACAATCACAGAGTTGTAGCAGGCTACATACAATTACTTAGGACAATATATATTACCTTACACCGTCAGCAACTGTAAACTGCTTTGGCATAGTGGAAATGAACACCATGTCACTCACTCTGCCTGGTTTCACACACTATTAATCACACAAAATAATTGTCAATTTAATTGAAAAGGTCGTTGATGCAACATACTAAATCAGCTCTTGGCACAAAGGAAATACTCATTAAATCATGGATTGGCTGTGAACACATACTGTTCTATTGTATTGCATAGAAATATGTGTTACTGTTGTGCTTGTAGTGGAAATACTGTTTGTAGTCGTAGATAGAAAAACAAAGATGGAAAACATTTCACCATACATTGTTTAGGAGTTTTATATGTATTGGGTGTTTATGGTTAATGTGGGAAATTAATAAGCAGAGCTGTTGCTGGTAAATGTGTGTGCCATCATAATAGTAATGTGTATACAGCGTTTCGTGAATATCTGGAAAACTATATGTGAGTAGTTTGGAGTCATTTGAGACATGTAAATCGTCAAAAATGGTACATTCTCTGTTAGCTTACGTTCGCCCCGATTGAGCTAGCAACTATTTTATTCGCAATTTAACATGATATTGGATATGGGCTTAACTTGTCCTGGACTGGAATTTTCCCGATCTTTTCCCGAGGAGGTGTTTGCGAAAAAGCGCTTAAAATGCATGAATAACACAGATTTTTCAAAATGGCTGACTTTCTGGGGGGCGGGGCTAATGGAAGCTATTTTGAAATATGTCCGCAATTCCATCAGTAATGTCTGTGGCAAGATTGGGGTAGTTTGGAGAAACTATATGTGACTATCGCACAATAGGGGGCGCTACTGAGCTGGTGTACAAAAATGTACATTTTTTTTGTACAGTCTGGAAAAAGACGTGGGTTGTGACGTGTGTTCCAAGTTTTGCGTCCGAAAGTCATTTTAGCGATTTTGTGGCATTTAAATCGTCAAAATTGGTACATGTTCCGTTAGCTTACAAGCTCCCCGTTTGAGCAGTCAACTATTCATTCGCAATTTAGCATCACATTGGATATGGGCTGATCTTGTCCTGGTTTGAAATTTCTCCGATCATTTTCCTAGGACAAGTATGCGAAAATGCGCTTAAAATGGACATATTTCAAAATGGCCGACTTCATGGGGGGCGGAGATAATGGAAGCCATTTTGAAATATGTCCGCATTTCCATGAGGAATGTCTGTGCCAAGTTTCGGGTAGTTCGAAGAAACTATATTTGACTACCGCACAATAGGGGGCGCTACTGAGACATATTTGCTAAAACGTCCGATTTTTTTCTACAGTCTGGAAAAGGTTGTGGGCTGTGACATGTGTTCCGAATTTAAAGGCCGTAACTCATTTTCTCCCCTACTTATGGCTCGGTACATTTTGTAACCCTCGCTGCGAGGGGGACCCAAGTTCCCATCAGCAAAAACACGTGGGTTTGCTATCCTGGCTCCAAAATGGTGGAATGAGCTCCCCATTGAAATCAAGACCGCAGAAAGCTTACACACCTTCCGGCGCAGACTGAAAACTCATCTCTTTCGACTCCACTTCGAGCGATAGAATGACTAACAAAGAACTGCTAACAGAGCACTTATATACTAATAAAGGACTGGCTTATCTATAGCCAGTTGAGCAGCACTTGAAACGATTGGCTCTTTGAAACCTGATGTTCTTATATGATTCTGTTTTCCTCAAGGTTGTGTCTTCCTGGTCGAATGTACTTATTGTAAGTCGCTTTGGATAAAAGCGTCAGCTAAATGCAATGTAATGTAATGTAATGTAACCCTTCGATTTCGAGAAAAAACTGAATAGGACACGCCCACATTTTTCATTGGTTGCGACCCTTTAAATCTCAGTTTATACTCACCCTGCCAGTATGTCTATGACAATATATATTTTTTTAGTCCATCGGTTCTTGAGATATAAATTAGTTGTGTTTTTGGCGCCCCCTATTGTTCAAAATGAACATTGTTTGTTGTGCCTATTCCCCAAGACACACTGAACCTATCCACCGAAATCTGTGATATTTGGATACATTTTGGATGAATTGTGAGCATTTATGTGTAGGCCACACCCTTTTGCTAATACGTTTTGATTGATGTCGGCCACATTTTTCCACACCTCGTGCTCATTTTGTACGGTAATGTGTCTGCCCCTCCATTGATGCTGTGCACTAAGTTTGGTATGGAAAATCAAGAAATTGGAATTTAAGTTAATATTTCAATGTTTTTCACATTATGCTAATTTAAAAAAAATCAAAGTAGGCGGAGCTTCGGGATATGAGAGGATAATATGTAGAGCTGCTCCACCCGGAGCACCGGTCCTGGCGGCGTTGCCAAATGTCGCTACATGAAACACTGAATTTACACAGGTGGCGCTAGAGAGCAAGTTGAAAAATGTTCTCCCATCGAATCCAGAATGTTAACATTTTCACCGGTCCTGGCGGCGTTGCCAAATGTCGCTACATGAATAGTGTCGTAACCCCCTCAAAAACAGGTCGAAAGTGCAGAACCGGTAACAGAAGAATAATAATACTGACGATTTCAATAGGTCTTTGCACTACGTGCTCAGGCCCTAATAATACTGACGATTTCAATAGGTCTTTGCACTACGTGCTCAGGCCCTAATTACAATATAATATATTAAAAGTAGTGCTGTCAAAATTATCGCGTTAACGGCGGTAATTAATTTTTTGAATTAATTGCGTTAAAATATTTAACGCATTTAACGCATGTGCAGAATGGCCCGCCCCATATGTGCCACCAGTGGCAGCGCCAGGGTATGGCTGGGGTAGGCGACACCCATACCAAGAAATGGCTTAGCCCTACCATGAAAAATGATGTTAAAGTAAGCAAAATAAAGTCTGCCAACTCGCGCGGAGTAAATTGCACAGACAGCAGTTAGTAGGATTGATTTCAGTAGCCACGGTTTTGAAAACTTAGTTTTGTCACGTAGTGATCGTCTTCTCAATAGAACATCTTTGATAACGGCTTGGTGTTGTTGCAGGAAGTCCCGACAGAGAATACTTTTGCTGTAGTACAGGGCAGAGCCATATAATAGTAATAATATGGCTCTGGTACAGGGGTGCACATAACTGGTACGCAGGTTATGTGCGTAATCTGAAATGCGTACCGTCACTTGTGTCACAAAGCGCATTTGCGTACCAACGTTTTCCAGAAGGCGGTTAGATCACCGGACGACAGAGTCGGTCTCCGGGTGCACATACAGGGCTGCTGTTAACGTCGGTCTGTATAACGGAACTGTGCCAAAACTACGCCAACCGGCTGCGGAGGGAGACTCCCCCCTTCACTGGAGAACTGCGCTAAAACAGCTGATCACAACGTTCACACTCTGTGGTCACGAAGTACTCCACTAGCCCCCCCCCCCCCCTCTGTCGACTTTCCTGAAGTACTCCCCCGTTGATTAAAATCAACACGTAATGAATTAAGACCCCACGGTTTGATGATTGATAGGTGTGTGGGTTGTCTTTCATTTTGACATGCAGAAAAATGTTATAATAAACATAGATACTGTATGTTAAATGGATATATCCGCCTTCTTTCATTTATCTTTCCATTCCCACAACAATATACATAAATAAATGGCATATTTTGGACATAGTTCGAATGGTGATTAATCATGATTAATTAAGTTTTAAGCTGTGATTAATCTGATTAAAAATTGTAATCGTTTGACAGCCCTAATTAAAAGTAATACAAAAAGAAAAATAGGCTTTAAAAAAAGTGAGAAGTGGAATAGTGCAATACGAGTCTATATACAACTTATTAGAATGATATATTAGATAATAGATAAATAATTACTAAGTAGCAGATGAATGTTATGAAATTGTTTCAGCAGTACAGCTGTTTAACAGTCTTATGGCCTGTGGATGAAACTGTCTCTGAATCTGGTGGTTTTTGTCCGGATGCTGCGGTAACGCCTGCCAGACGGCAGCCGACTGAACAGTTTGTGGCTGGGGTGATGGGTCTTTTATAATACTGAGGGCTTTCTTCCTGAGCCGCTGGGAGTAAAGGTCCTCCATGGATGGCAGCTCCGTCCTGGTGATGTTCTGTGCAGTTTTCACCACCCTCTGTAAAGCCTTACGATTAAGGGTGGTGCAGCTGCCGTACCAGGCTGTGATGCAGCCAGTCAGGATACTCTCTATGGTGCACCTGTAGAAGTTGCAGAGTATCCTGGAATCCATTTTGAACCTCCTCAGCCTGTGGAGGAAGAAGAGCCTCATCCTTTACTTGGTAATAAATTGAAGGTGAGCTTAGATTTGTGAAGCTATGTGTAAACTCGTACAACAATTAATAGTCTAAAAGGCACATTTATTTATATAGCACCTTTCAACAAGCAATTCAAAGTCCTTTACAAAAGTGAAAGACATTAAGAGCATTAAGAAACATATTATAACATGATATCTAGAAACACTCATTTAAAAGCAATGACATTTAAAAACACTCACTTAAAAGCAAAGATAAAAAGCAAAGATAATAAAAGTTACCGTGCAGTTTAAGATATGCATATATCAATTAAAAGCAGCGGCAAAAAGAAAAGTCTTCAGCCTAGATTTAAAAGTAGTAAGAGTTGCAGCGGACCTGCAGGTTTCTGAGAGTTTGTTCCAGATATTTGGAGCATAATAACTGAACGCTGCTTCTCCATGTTTAGTTCTGACTCTGGGGACAGAAAGCTGACCAGTCCCTGAAGACCTGAGAGATCTGGATGGTTCATAATTTAGCAGAAGATCAGAAATGTATTTTGGGCCTAAACCATTCAGTGCTTTATAAACCAGCAGCAGTATTTTGAAATCAATTATTTGACACACAGGAAGCCAGTGTAAAGACTTCAGAACTGGAGTGATGTGATCCACTTTCTTAGTGTTTTTATGTTGTGATGCATGTTGTTAATCGCATCGACACACTCCTTGAAGGTATTTCATGTTCGGGTCATTTGTTTTTTGTATAACCTTGCTTCGTGCAAGTGACAATTGTTGTCGTCTTCTCTGTGAACATTTTTTCCGCTGTTCTTTTGCCATCTTGAGATTTTAATTTCCAGCGGAAATCTAACCAGGAAGTGTGTTAGCACACCACGTGACGCATCTGAACGAATCACGTTGTCAGAATTTGAAACCAGCCAATGAGATTTAGTTTCTTGGTTTAACACCCCTTTGTACTTTCACGATTGGTTGCTGATACAAAGGAAATGACCATATTTGGATCAGATGACATTGTGCAGGAGAGACGGAGCTTTCCAACGATATCTCTGATGACATGGTGCAAGCAGCGGTCGCGGTACTTTATGTTACGTTAGAATGCTAACTTTTGGTGAATTTAGGAGAAATCTACAGATGCAAATAGACAAACTATAGTTAAATAAACACCTAAATGTGTATTTTGTACATTTTCCTTCCAAAAGCCTGAAAAAAACATGATATGGAATCAAAATAGCACAACATCTCAAAATTGACCAGTGCATGAAAAACGATGTTTTTTCCTGCCGTGTCGGCGAGACACCCCAGGTGAATAGGGTAATTTTTTTAACTTAAAGGTATCAGCTAGAAATTTCTCCAGTTAATTACTTACTTGTCTTTTGTATTACACGTTTTCTGAAATAGCATGTTTAAATATGCAAATTATCCATTATCTCATTAAATATGCACATATTTTAACACATTTCAGGAATTGAAATCTGAACTTTGGATAAAGCCAGATTCAAAATTATTGTTTCATTTTGTAGTCATATTAGTATCTAAGGCTTTTACAGAAGGGATATTGGATATCTCTTTTTATCACTCCATAAATCAGAAAATACTGTCAACAGCCCTAAAATGCCATGTCTCGCCTTAAGGCAACCAAACTACTTAGTTAGGTTTTGGGAAAAGCACGTGGTTTGGGTTAAAATAAGTATCTTTGTTCCATAATGTTACTTAAGATAAATGCTCAGTAGGCTCATGGGTGGAGTCCAGTGTTTGTTTGACTCATCCATTCTTATCTTGCTATGTGGAAATTCTTGCCCTTTATACTATTTAGTTGCTCTGACTGACAAAAAGAAGGACATTGAGTTACTTGGCCTGGCGCATCTCATACAGACTATCTTTCCTTTGTGCATAATTTTTGGATTCCCAACAAATTGGAAATTGGAAGTTAATCAACACCTGGCTTAACGTCAAGAGAGGGAATCTTGTGATTTGTTTGTTTCCTTTGTAAAGAAAGATATGTGTGCAACCTGCTGTTAACCAAGCACAACTTTGAAGTGGCAGTACTCCAGCTGGCAGAAGGCTTTGAAAAAAATACTACTCACAAAAACATAACTTATCTAGTGCAGACTTACAAAAAAGCCTCACATGAATTATAGTGATTTCAAATCAACAGAGGTAAAACAGAGATATATTTTGTAATACATTTTTAATTTGTGCTAATTAATACTGACTTTTAGAAAATGCTTCCCTTTGCAACATAAGCCAATCTGCATGCAAGAGTCATTATTTACCTTAGGGGAAAGATTCAACCCTTAACCAGACATATTCAATTATGACAAAGCATGGTGTTTTTTCATTTAACCTGTTCTACACCGCCCCCCCCGATACGAAGGGGGAAAAACGCGTCATCTGCAGGAAACAGCGTCTGAGGGCATCTTAATATTCATTAAACTATGAATGTTTTATATCCATGTAACGGGAAGAAACTCAGCTGACTGATCTTTTTTTTTTTTTTTTTCAAAAAAACCCACAAAGCTAACGCTTTGCCTCTGAATTAGCCATGAGCGGAAAAATGCTAACGCATTACTGCACAGAAACTCACTCATAACCAGTGTTGGGACTAACGCGTTAGAAAGTAACAGTACTTGAGTAAATGTACTTAAATACTTCCTGTGTCACATGCGGAGATGCTCTGTGGGCGTGTTTGTGTTTAGTTAGCCTACCAACAATATTATCATGGCGACGGCGGAGCACAAGTCGAGTTTTTCCGCATGGAGATATGCTCACTATTTTACTTTTCTCGAGCATAAAGAAAAGAACGTGGTAGTTAAGTGTAAGTTGTGTCTTGGCGGGTCAAAGAGCCTATCTACTGCTCAAAACAGCAATTCCAATCTGTTAAAACATCAGCAGAAACAACATGCTGGGACGAAGCTAGTAGCTAAGACCACAGACCCAGAGCCATCCGATGGCGACGCCACTCCACCTCCACCCAAGCAACAGCGGTTGGATTTCAACCGAGGGACTGCTAGCCAGGTGAAAGTGGATACAGCCATTGCACGGTATGTTGTGGAACACGTGAAGGCTATTTCTACAGTGGAGTCACCCGCTTTCAGGGAGCTAGTTGGCATGATACCATGTCCCGGCGGCACACGGCATATGGGACGCAAAACGTTTTCCAACTACATAGAGAAAGAATATTCCAAAATGGAAAGCGAGCTAAAGAAAACATTTGAGGGGCTGGAATACATCTCGACCACCGCAGACATTTGGTCTGTCCACAACAGAAGCTTCCTCGGGATAACATCTCACTGGATAAACCCCACCACTTTACAACGCCAGAAAGCTGCGTTGGCCTGTAAAAGGATAAAGGGTAGGCACACGTACGATCTTATTGCTAGTGAGATTGACCACATTCACTCTTTGTATGGAGTGTCAAAAGTTACCTCCACGGTTACTGATAACGGCTCTAACTTTGTGAAAGCCTTTGCCATGTATCAACCGGAATCGCTCTCTGACGACGACGATGATGAAGAAGAGGTTATCTTCACTGACGTTGCAGACGTGCTTAACACCGCCGCAGAGGAAGGGATTGTTTTACCTCTGCACCAAAGATGTGCATCTCACACATTAAATTTAATTTCATGCGCTGACGTGCTGAAGTGGCTCCTTTCAAATCCTGGGACTAAAGGAATCTACAGAAGCTCTACAGCTAAGTGCACAGCACTGTGGAATAAGGCAAGCAGGTCCACAGTGGCCTCAGAGATAGTGAGCGACGTGTTCACCAAAAAGCTGCTTGTGCCATGCACTACAAGATGGAATTCATTTTATGATGCTGTGGCAAGAATTGTTGAAATGCCTATGATTGACTTGAGTGCCATCTCTGAACGTTTGCAGCTAAAATCTATTAGCGACAGGGAACTTCATTTTCTGAAGGAATATTGTGCCATAATGAAGCCACTCACAGTTGCTCTGGACATCCTGCAAGGAGAGGACAACTGTTACTTTGGCACCCTCCTGCCCACTCTAGAAACATTAATGTCAAAGACCGTGGATATGAAAGACAGTCTGACTGTAGCAACTGGCCTACCTGAAGCCATAGTTCAGGTAAGAAACATTCATCAACACTTTTGTAATTATCTGGTTTTCCCTCTTCACTGTAGAGAAAGACTGCATGTAATCAGTGGACACCACACCACTCATTTTTATTACAGCACACGTGGTATAATTGTTAACTATAGAATAGATGTCATTAATATTGTTAGCGGAGAGAGAGCACTAATATAGCCAAAGAAAATGGATGAAATGTGCAAAAAGTAGTTTTCAATGCATTCTATTTAAGGGACACAATACGTCTTGAACATATTGATAAACTGACTGAAATGTATAAACTCGACTCCAGGGTGCAACAGAAATAAATAGTAATACTTTTTTTTGGCTAAATAAAGTTTTAGTTTAAATGATTTAATAACTCATAACTATAGTTCAAAATCACCTGGTGGTGTGCAGCTTTCATGGAAATGTACACAAATAAAATTAATAAATAAAAGGGAATCTCACTTATTCTAATGTCTGTGTCACTGTGTGTATGTTTTACAGGCTATCAAAAAACGATTTGCATCCATCTTGGAAAGCAACGATGCAATGCTGGCAGCCGTCACACTTCCCAAGTTTAAGTTACGGTGGGTGAGAGACCAGAGGAAGAAAGAGATGGTCAAGGGTATCCTGGCAGCAGAGTGTCACGAGTGTCACGAGTGTCTCCGACAACGCCACTAGACTCAGGCTCCTCCAAAGACAAAGAGCAGGACTTTTTTTGCTCTGAGGATGACGATGAAACCTTCAGCACTGTGGAAACTGAGGTAATGGCCTACTTGAAAACAGCCCAAACAGGCATGGAGATTCTCAAAAAATGTCCCACAATAAAGGCAATTTGTCTGAAGCTAAATGCAGCTACCCCATCCAGTGCACCAGTTGAGAGACTATTCAGTCTGGGAAGTCTGGTACTGTCTCCAAAGAGGAACAGGCTGTCTGACAAAAGGTTTGAGAAGCTGCTTCTCATGAGGTACAACCACTGGTTCGAAAGCTAAACCTCCACTCAAACATTAATTCAGGTCTTTGCCAATAAGCACTTTTTGTTGTTTTGATTAACTAGGCCCACATTTGTTATCTGTGTGTGTGTGCCACAGTGACACAACAGCACTTTAATGTCTGTTATATATATATTACAAAACACTTATTGTATGCTTGCTGGACTTCATATTTGAACTAAAGGAAACACACTGACTTTTTTTATACTTATTTGGTTGGACTACAACAGCAGTTGCCTCTATATGGTGCTGAAAGAACTTTAATTGTTGCACTTATTCTGAACAATATATTCAGCTTACTCTCCATTAGTTTCAGAAAAGCCGGCATACAACTCTTATTTTATGGTATTGCTTGTAGATTTCATTTTTGAGGAGCTGATGTTTTTTGTTTTAATGCATTTATGGTTGTCTTGTCTGGACCAGCATTTGGTGTGAAAGTACATAATTGTTTCCAACTTGATTCTGAATAATATATTCAGATTGTATTTGATCTTGGGAATGTTAGTGTGTGTATTGTTGAGTGTGTTCAGATCCACCATAACAAGTTTACAGCTATGTTGTGTTAATTATGGCAGACTAGACCTGTAGACGGGTGGCGCAGTGGTCTGTGTCTGCATCAGATCATCAGATCATCAGATCAAGGGGGATTGCTGGGGAACTCCAGTTCGAAACCCGCTCCCGCCCCCACTGCGTCAGGCCGTTGTGTCCTTGGGCAAGACAAGGATTTGCTCCTGTGGGTATTGTCCACAGTACATGTATAATACCAATACTTGTAAGCTTGTAAAAGCGCCTCGATGACCTCGAGGTGTGAAGATGGACGGTGTGGCGCAGTGCAATGATCATCAGATCAAGGGGTCCCTGCTGCGTCTGTAAAGCCGGTGTGTCCTTGGGCAAGACACTTCACCTGAACTTGCTCCTGTGGATATTGTCCGCATGTATGATATATGTGTAATGTGTGTATATGTAAAGCGCTTTGAGTCATTGAAAAAGCGCTATAATAAAATGTAAGGAATTATTAGATTGCAGGCAACTAACGTTTTGTCAGTTTGTTCTGGCCTGAAATAAATTGGCACTTTGAAACATATCTTTGTGTTTGTGTTTGTATAGACCACATTGCTTAGCAGAGTTAAATTAATAATCTTTGATCTCAAAGTAATGATAAACCTGTGAGTTGGATGTAGAAGAGTCAGAATCAATATAGATGTTTTTTATTTTAAAGAAAATTGTAAATGAACATGGTAAAAAACTGTAAATTATAGTGTCCGTCCAAAACATATATTGTACTTATAGTGAAAACTAACCTTGGGTGATGGGTTAGTAGACTAAAAGCTTTAGTAATCCAAAGTCCAACATATAAGTACCCTGTATCAAGATTGATGCAAAACAAGTGATATTTGACCTTTTTAAGACAGATTTAGCAAAAGAAACCTCTTCTGGGGCCATTTGGGTGGATTTTCCATATCTCTGGCCCCCCTTCTTCGATTTTGACACGTGACATCTCTTTCTAACCGTCAGAGCCAATAGAATCGACGGGAAACCGTCCCGCACACACTCATGTTAAAAAAAAAGATGGCTTCTTCGCGCATTCAATAAAGCTTCAGAGCTTAGGAATGGCCTGCTCTACTCTTTTAAAACGGAATTGCAGTTTTATTGCTTATAGATTATCAGAACATTTCAAAGGGGACACAGCCACATTGGATATTAACCTATGGATTAACTACATCATCGTTGTTATCGTTTTAATGCCATTGAAGACCAATGTTGACCAGACAAAACCAAGGTAAGCCATTTTAGCATTGTAGGCTACCTAGCGCCACATGTTTTGATGTACGTTTTTGTTGATAATGTCGCAAGTTTGTATCTTTCAGTGTTGAGGTGGGCACCGTTAGATTCTGTGTCTTTACGATCATAAACGATGTGTTGGATGTGCAGCTAGGATAAGTAATAAGGGAGCTATGAGTGATTTTCGTTGCAGTAAAAGGTTAGCATTTTTCGCTCGGGGCTAATTCAGAGGCTCACTGTTAGCATTGTGTGTATTTAAATGAAAAATATCATTTAAATGAGTTTTTTCCCGTTATATGGATATAAAATATTTATTAATATTTATTATTTTATTAAATATGAAGGTTACTTAGACGTTGTTTCATGCAAATTACGCGATTTCGGCCCCGGAACCGGGTCCGTGGGGCCTAAGAGGTTAATGGGAGCTTTTTGTTTTTTTGGGAGCCCTTTTTTTAAGTAACGAAAACGTTACTTTTCACAGTAACGCGTTTCACAGTACACTTTTTGGTGTAAGTAACTAGTAAAGTAACTGAGTTACTTTTGAAATGAAGTAACTAGTAATGGTAACTAGTTACTGGTTTTCAGTAACTAGCACAACACTGCTCATAACACCCTTATTACTGATCGTAGCTGCACGTCCAACCCATCGATTCGTATCGTGAGAAGACACAGAATCGATCAGTACCTACATTATTACTCCATGATAGGAACTCGTAAAGATATTAACAAGAACATACATCAAAACATGTGGCGCTAGGTAGCTAAAAACAGCAAAATGGCTTACCTTGGTCGTTATCTGGTCAAAAGTGGTCTTCAATGGCATTCAAACGATAAAAACGCTGCTGAAGTTAATCCATAGGTTAATCCAATGTGTCTGTGTCCCTTTGAAATGATTTCTGATAATCCATAAGCAATACACCTGCTTTTCTGTTTCCAGATGTCAGAGCGAGAGACAGGTTCGCTCTCATGCAAAACTGTGTGCGCATTGCTCTCATTTCTCAATGGTAAGGTGTGTGTGTATGTCCCCTTCGATTCTATTGGCTCTAACGGTCAAAAAGAGATGTCAATCACCAAAATCGACCAATGGGTTCCAGAGAAACGGTAAAAATGGCCATTTCCATCCAAATCACCTCAGAGGTGGAGTTTTTTTTGCTAAACCACTCTAAAAAGGTCAAATGTCACTTGTTTTACATCAATCTTGATACAGGGTACTAATTATATGTTGCACTTTGGATTCCTAAAGCTTTAAGTCACCTTACCATCATCCAAGGTTAGTTTTCACAATAAGTAAAAAATATCTTTTGGACGGACACTATAATTTACAGTTTTTTACTATGTTCAATCTGAATTTTCTTTAAAATAAAAAACATCTATATTGATTCTGACTTTTCTACATCCAACTCACAGGTTTATCATTACTTTGAGAAAAAGGATTATTAATTTACCCCTTTTAGAAGTGTAGTTATGGTCATTTGTTCTGAAATGTCATTTTCAAGCCTGAGACCTGAAAAACAGGCTCAGTGATTAACAGGTTAAATTACTTAATCTTCCTCTTGAGGGTCTTTGAGGTAATTTGAAGGATTACATATCATTTTTGGTTTGTTATTCCTTCTAAGCACCTTGGGATTTTGCTGCATTATAAATGCATTGTATGAAATGAACTTGTTTATTTGCTATTATTATGGAGACAAGAACACACTAGTTTGTGTCAAGGAGAGCAGATTGTATAGGCGTTTTGTGCAGTTTACAACTGAGAATAAAAAATGATTTGGATTAATTTCATATTCTGCCTCTAGTATTTCCTGTGAAAAGGAATGTTACATTTTACTTAAACCTAAAGTAGTTATTTAAAAGCATAATATGCAGGACCCCTGCCAAGACTTACTGCAGGTGAACAGTTTCCAAAGACAGTTTGTACTTGAGATTTTTCTATATGTAACTTAGCCTTAATATAGAAGGAATAAAACACACAATGCCATCTCTGTACAGTACAATACAAGATTTACGGATTCTATGACTCTCACATTTTTACACACTCAATTAAAAGGTGGATGCAACCCTATGGAACCCCAAAGTGTGGTTTAAAAAAATCAAATTCATCACCCTTTGCGAAAATTTGACATTATGGGGATACATTATTCTTCCAATCTAATAATTTACACATTCTAGATCGGATCTTCATTCAGATCTCTAAAACATCCAATTTTCCGCAAGAAATAAAGAGGATATCCCATAAGTATAACCTGATTATTGCTGTATTAACAGTGAAATATTATAACGATAAACAGCTGCAACTCAGGTTAAGGTTTCGCAGGGCTATCATTTAAATTACACAATTGTTAAGGCTAATAAAGAATCCAGGATCAGAGCAGAGACAGGAGTTTTAAGCATGTTAATAAAGTTTACTGAATATTACTGGAGCTGCAGGCTGGGGGGTCAGGGCCAGGGAAGCCAGAGAGTGTTGAAGGAACGGGGGACGGCAGTCTGACCAGGTTGATGAGCTCACGGATGGGCGCAGGGAAAGACCCCGGAGGAGCAGGGACAGGATCCACATTTTCAGGTGGTCTTGAGACAGGAGGTAGGAGTCAGGCTGGCTTGAAACTGCAGGGGAAGTGAATCAATTATCAGGAGAAACTTTCAATCGCTAGAGACGTGACTGACCGGGGTTTCAGAGTCCACAATCTAGCAAAGTGGAGGAGTCAGGACCGGAGTTTTATAGCAGAGAACATTGGATTGTGGACACCTGGCAGCCTGGCTTCCTGTAATCAGACCGACACACAGACACAGAGAAGGTTTCTAATTTCTCTAATTTCCCCTCCTTGACTCCTCAAATCCTCGGTCCTCCGGCAGTGACCCGGAAATGGATTTCAGCGAGCCATGTTGAAGGACATCTAATTTCTCTAAATGCACATCGAGGACAGAGGATCGAGCGTCGAGGAGGCTCTCTGGAGGAGCTATCAATCAATCAATGTTTATTTATATAGCCCAATATCACAAATGTTACATTTTTCTCAGTGGACTTCACAGTTTGTACAAAATATCAGTATGACAATACGACACCCTCTGTCCTTTGTCAGATTGCATATATTGGCAACTGCGCACAAGCTCTCTTGGTTGGCCAATATATGCAATCTGACAAAGGATATACGGAAGCAAAAAGGTTGTTGAAGCATCATTATGGAGATGAATATCTTATCGCGACAGCCTACATCGACAAGGCTCTCAATTGGCCATCTATTAAACCTGAGGATCCACAAGCTGTCCTGCTGATTATACTCTGGGTTCTTGTTTGGTTGTGAAGCCACAGGGTTTTTTGACGAATAAAAGAGCCTTCTTTCCACCTTTCTTAAGCTCTTTTCTGTTCTTTGGTTTTAGCGCCTGACCGACGCGCTCACACATCACTCAGATATATTGTTTGTTTTTGGTACATGTATGTCCATGTTATTGTTTCCATTTCAACACTGGTCGTTCTCTTCTTTAAAACACACACATGAAGGTATCTTACCAGACGATGTTGAAACAGTGTTCGTCATTTAAATAAACAAATCTTCTCTTCTCTGCAGTGCAATGCAGCGGTCAAAAAACCGTGTGGCTTCACAACCAAACTAGAACCCAGAGTATAATCAGCAGGACTCTTTTAACCAGCTGAGGCAATCGCAGCACCAATCAGCCGCTCCGTCCCACCGTGGTTGCGGATCCCGATCAAATTACACCAATCAATTATACTCCATTACATACATTAAATTATTAAATAATCAAAATAATAAATCAACGTTTTGGCTCCTACAAACAGTGATGTTTCAAAGAGTCGTGACGCACGGCCGGATTTATCTCAGCCAATGACAGCTCTGCATGCATCCCCTGGATATTATTTTAGTAACTGCTTGAACGGCGACGCAATATTTACAGAGAGAACAGCTGTGAGGTCCGTGCAGAAAGCTATATCCAGTCTCTGATTATGTTGCGTTATTATGAGTTTGATTCTGAAATTGTATATATTTATATAAATATGTGTGTGTATATAATAATAATAATAATAATTCCTTACATTTATTATAGAGCTTTTTCAATGACTCAAAGCGCTTTACATATACACACATTACACATATCATACATGCAATGGTCAGATACTGTGGACAATACCCACAGGAGCAAGTTCAGGTGAAGTGCCTTGCCCAAGGACACACCGGCTTTACAGACGCAGCAGTGGCGGGTTTCACCCCTTGATCTGATGATCATTGCACAGCGCACTGCGGCACACCGTCCATCTTCACGCCTCGAGGACATCGAGGCGCTTTTACAAGTACACATTGGTATTATACATGTACTGTGGACAATACCCACAGGAGCAAATCCGGGTGAAGTGTCTTGCCCAAGGACACAGCGGCCTGACGCAGTGGGGCGGGAGTGGGTTTCAAACTGGAGTTCCCCAGCACTCCCCCTTGATCCGATCATCAGTAATATGTCAGTAATATGTCCACATCTATGATAATATGTCCACATCTGTAGCCTGTTATTGTCTCATTATACCGCACTGTGAATGAATCAAAGTAAATATATAAGTGGACACATCTGTCCATCAGACAGAGGGCTGCTGTGCCTCCTGTCATCATTAATGACCGCTTAGAGGAGAGGATTTCTCATTTTTCTAAACTCCTGCTGCTTCCCCTCCTCTTTCCTCGGTTCCCCTCCTCGACTCCTCCGCTCGCATCTCCTATGGGCGGGACTAAGAGATGAGGATAGGAGTCGAGGAGGGGAGTCGAGTAGGGGAATTAGAGAAATAAGAAACCTTCATAGAGGGGAGGGGGAGAGGCTTCAGACTAGGCAGAGGCAGACGCCATGACAACAATTATGTGCAGCTGCTTTATTAGTATCTGGTTTAATTGTTTCCGTGGTGGATTGATCTTCCAGATACAGCATTATACTTCAATGGAGCGTCGTAATACAACGTATTTTAAATCTAGGGTTAGGGTTAAGACATTGGGGAATTTTTCCCTTGACTGATTGATTGATATTTTTGTGTTGGATTTAAGCTAGCACATTGTGACCATTTGATAATGCCTCATATCAATCAATCAGCTGTGCAGTTTGGTGGTCATTCAGGTGAACAGCTCCAAACTGGAGCTTGGGCAAGTGTGCTCACCACTGCACACAGGTAGAGGAGGACCCATCTGTAACTGATATATTCATTTCCCAGGAGCCTTAGTGAATTGTTACATTTCGGTGCTACTTATGACTTATAAATATAATTGTTTCATGATTGCTAATGCGCTCTGCTTGGACCCTGTAAGGCCCAGGGTCCAGGACAACTATCCAATCCTTGACGATTATAAAGTGAACCTATTTCCAATAAGTGCTGTGCATGTATACTAATTCAAAGTGATGGATGAAAGCATGGGATATTGATTGGTAACCTAATTTACTGTTAATGGCCTGCGTCTGCTTTGAATGGCCTCCTACTTGTGTACTGCAACTGACTCATATTATACCTAACTTGTATAAAATGTCGTTGTGGCATGCATCCTTTATTAGTGTGACGCTATAAAATAGAGTAGCTCAAAACTTCATTATTAATCTGCAACGCACCAGAGGGAACTGCGTCTGAGGTTGTGACTTGGAACGCTGTTGCTTTATCAGTAATAAACACCTTCCTATGTATGTACCTGATAGGGAAGTGAATGGCATGCAGGCAGAACACATAACTCCCTCAGGCATACAGGGCTAGCACCGGAGGCAATTCATTACTTTGCCTTTACCACAGCTATTAGGAAATGTCTAATGAAACCAGGATTTAGATGTATACCTGCTGAGCTGTGTGTGTGTGTGTGTGTGTGTGTGTGTGTGTGTGTGTGTGTGTGTGTGTGTGTGTGTGTGTGTGTGTGTGTGTGTGTGTGTGTGTGTGTGTGTGTGTGTGTGTGTGTGTGTGTGTGTGTGTGTGTGTGTGTGTGTGCGTGCGTGTGTGCGTGCATGCGTATGTGTGTGTGCATGTGTGCATGAGTCTCAGTTTTATCTTTATGAAGGTGGACTGGTGGTCTGAAGGGAGGATCTGTAAAAAACAAAGAGATTAATGAATAATGCAGGAATTGTGCAGACAAAACACACACACTATACCACACACCTGCAGGCTCGGCAAATAACTCACTCCTTCTTGAAAAAATACATCAGTGGTCCCCAGTGTGTGTTTGAGGGAATGTATGTGTGTGGGACGGAGAGGCTGAGAGGGTCCATGCTGGGTCAACATATACCCCAAAGAGTATGAGGATGCATTTGAGTGTTATAGGGAAAACAATGGGATTTACTTTAGAGTAGCGGTTTTCGAAGTGTGCCCCCCAGGGGAGGTGCGCCAGAGAGCTTCAGGGGAGGCGCAGCGTGAGAAAAAAATAACGAGAAACAGTGAAATCTAGCTAGTTAACTTCAGCTAACTTCAGCTAACTTTACGCGAGCAGCAACATGGATCGATTTTAGCCAACGGGTACATTTTACCCGCAGCTGTTTTTTTATTGTATGTAACTTTTTTTCAATAAAATATGAACGTCTCCCAGTCCGTGACTTTTCCTGAAAGTGTGTTATGTAACACCCTGTGTTGTTAAAAATGGTCAATATGAAGTCAGATTGAAAAAATCGCCAAAAAAATTGATATTTATACCTATTTCCGCCAGCGGGTAATATTTACCTCATAGAAATGCAGCGCTCCTCGCGCTATTGATTTTGCGATCAAAATGATCAAAATACTACGGAGGGAAGATATTTCCATTTGGAGGGGAAGCTCGCGAGTGTGTGTGTGTATACGTGTGTGTGTTTGTGTATTTTTGCGTTTGTGTGTAGGCCTATTGTGTTTGTTTCCCAGAGAAAACCCTCACGAGAAACACCGGCTGTTGTTGTGCCTGCTGCTGCCTGCTGTCAAGTTACTCCGTTCTCCGCTTGTAATTATGCCGAAGCTTCAAAGTTATATTTATCATCTGAATTTGCCGAAACAAGTTTAATATTCTGAAAGCCAAGACTTTGTTTAATTTAAATCAGATGAAAACAAACTGTAACGGACCCTGCCGTGTTATCTATGATTACTTTACTCTTACGTTCATAATTTCAGCCGGAGGGAGGGGGGCGGCGCTGCTGGAAGAGCAGATTGCGAGTGAGAGGTGCCTGTCTTCGTCCCTTTACAAGCTTCAAAAATGTATTTATCGTGTGATTTTGGAAATAAAAGTTTCATATTCTGAAAGCCAAGACTTTGTTTGTTTAAAATCAAACAAAACACCCGAACCCTGAAAAAAATTGTTGTTTACGTAAATCCACGTTTACTCTGAAATGAGCCGTTGCGACTTCCGACTGATTTTGATAGAGCGGGTCACATAATATGAAAAGCTGAGAGTCCACAGATTATATTGGTATACATGTCATCCCTGTGCGATCAAAACTCACCGTTCTGTATGGTACATTGTACCTTGGAAATCAATAGCGGGTAAACTTTACCCGTTGGCGGATATAGGTATACAGCGACCTCTGGCGGTTCTAGTGTTAGTGAAGTTACCTAAAGTGATAGAGGAGACAGCGTCTGGCAGAAAACGTCACTTGCACACTTTTGGCTGTCTGTGGAGACAGAGTTCCCCTACCTCGCCAAAAAGGCGATTTCAATTTAACGGGACGGCGCATTCGGACTAGAGATGGCAAATCCGGATACTTTTACGGACACTGAGTCTTCTGAATCAGTCATTGAAGAGATCCGGATCATACGAGTCCTTTGAGTCATATGAGTCAGCATCACCAAGAGCGTAGAAATCCTACCGGTGAAACCGAAAAGTTGTTGCATTTCACGAGCATATTAAACTAACGTTACATTAACCTCCACTACACAGTGTATTTTGCTTTAATAAAAAATGTTGATCACAAAAAAAAGGGTTATTTGGCGAATCTGAGTCTGCTGTTGACTCGTGCGTGACGACGAGTCTGCTGGATTTCTGGATCTGCTGCTATACGGTTACGTCTCTGAGTCCGCACGAGTCTGTGTTTTGCACAGTGAGTCAGGATTTGCGAATCTCTGAGTCTGTTGTTGACTCGTGCACAATAGCCGCGGGAAGTAGGGATGCTGGAGGCGGGGCTGCGAATGGTGTACATTTGAAAAACTTCATGTTACTGTTTTTGAAATCTCTCCCCACTTTTGTCTGCACCCCCTAAGTAAAATGACTTCCCAGTTCCCGCGGCTATGCTCGTGCATGACGAGTCTGGATCTCTGGATTTGCTATACGGTTACGTTACCCCACGAGTCTGTAGGAAGTGAAGGAAGTTCCCTTGATTCAGTGAGTCAGGATTTGCGAATCTGAGTCTGCTGTTGACTCGTGCATGATGAGTCTGCCTGGATCTCTGGATCTCAGGATCTGTTACGGTTACGGCTCTGAGTCCGCACGAGTCTGCAGGAAGTTTCACTGATCCGCGTCCCCTGAGCCAAACGATAACTTCTGGCAGCTATCCTACTTGCTAAAGGCTAGGCAGGTGTAATGTGATTTTACATGTTATAAGGAGAGTAGCGAGTGACGCAATTTATAGTTTTAATTTGTACGTCACCAGGAGTAGGACTCAAAGGACTCGGGTTAATCGAGAGGGGAGACTCGTCACGACCAGCTCATTACTAGGATCCGGGTTAATGATCCGGATGAATCAGGACTCACCCATCTCTAATTCGGACCCAAGTACACCAGTTTGGGCATTAGCCTGTCATCAGATTGTATTTGTTGTTGCTGCTGTAGCGGAAGTTTAGTACAATTATTTTTGATTAAATACTCCAAATCTCCACCCTCGATAATTGCACTTGCTTCAGTTGCTTGCTACTTTCTAACGGCGGTGAGAGTGGTGCAGTGACGCTATCTATCTTCTATCGATTAGGTTTATGATTCGAAAATTATAAAAGTAGGGAAGACATGTGGATATTATCCAACTGAACAAAACGTGCATTTATCTAACAGGTTCGTTTTCCACTGACCTTATTTTGAGCTATTTTCCAAAATCCTATGGAGAACTCCAACCCAGTCTCACAAAAAACCGTGTAATAACTACGTTGGTCCAAAACTTGGGACGTAGTATTTCTACAAAAACGCCTCTGCAATTGTCAGGTCAGGTCTATGCTCCTTGTCTTTTGCCTTGGTCAGGTCTATGCTCTTTTGTGCTCTAGAAAAGTGTTGTTCATCACCACGTGAGCGATTATCATTTTGTTCTCAATTTTTCTCATCTCATCCTGAGATTAGTTATTGACAATTTTTTGCTGTATTTTGGAAAATAAAGTATCCTACCAATACTTTACCTCTGTCTCCCTGGTCGTGCCATTGGGTCCTACCTCTTAAGTGCCTAAGCTATAAAAGAACGAACTGACCATTATGGACCCAGCCGACCCAAGAACGCTTCATGCCGCCCTGTCAGCACGAGGCGAGAAGATTTATCGCCACGGGGAACAGCTGGGCATAGCCGCCAAGTGAATACAAGTGTTTCAGGAAAACGTTTCTACACAGATGCAACAACTGGCTGTACAGATGAATCGTTTGATCACTCACCTACGGACTGCTCCAATACCAGTCCCAGCAGCCATGGTTCCGGCTTCACTACCGGCCCCAGTAGCCATGGTCCGACTCCAGTTTCGGCTCCAGTACTGGTTCTTTGGCCGATGTCAGCTTCCTGTGTCCTGTCGGCTTACCGACCGTCTCAAGTCTCCTCTCGAGTTCCCTGTCAAGGTCCTTTTCAAGTTCCCTCTCGAGTCCCCTGTCAAGGTCCTTTTCAAGTCATCTCTCAGTTTCCCCCTCGAGTCCCCGCTCAAGTTCTCTCTCAAGTTTCCTCTCGAGTTCCCTCTCAAGTCACCTCTCAAGTTTCCTCTCGAGTTCCCTCTCAAGCCCTCTCTCGAGTCCCCACTCAAGTCCCTACTCAAGTGCCGTTGGAGGTTCCGCTGGGGGTCCTGCCAACTCCATGTCCTGGACCCGATGTCCTGTGCCGTTGGAGGTTACGCTGGGGGTCCTGCCAACTCCATGTCCTGTCCCGTTGGGAATCCCACCGACTGCTCTCCTGCCGGGGTTTTCTGCCAACTCCATGTCCTGTCCCGTTGGGGGTCCCGCTGACTACTCTTCTGCCAGGGGTCCTGCCAACCCTGTGTCCTGTGCCGTTGGAGGCCCCGCCGACTACTCTTCTGCTGGGGGTCCTGCCAACCCTATGTCCTGTGCCGTTGGAGGTCCCGCCGACTGCTCTCCTGCCGGGGGTCCTGCCAACCCTATGTCCTGTCCCGTTGGGGATCCCGCCGACTGCTCTCCTGCCGGGGGTTCTGCCAACTCCATGTCCTGTTCCGTTGGGGGTCCCGCCGAGACCTGCTCCGCCGAGACCTGCTCCGCCGAGACCTGCTCCGCCGAGTTTCCTGCCAACACCGCGTCCTGTCCTGTTCCGGGTCCCATCGACACCAGCCTTTGCTCCGTCGTGGGTCCCACTGACACCAGCCCAGGTTCCGTGCAGGGTCTCGTCTACGCCTGACCCGCCAGGGGTTCCACCAGCTCCTGCCCGTCCTTGTGCCCGGCCTCCTGAGTTCCCAGCGACTTTCGCCCTAGAGCCCGTGCCCCCGGACGTTCCGCCCGAGGACTCAACCATGAACTCTGCCTTGCCCCCGGGCCGTCCGCTCGAGAACTCCATCATGAGCTCTGCCTTGCCCCCGGGCCGTCCGCCCGAGGACTCTATTATGAACTCTGCCTTGCCCCCGGGCCGTCCGCCCGAGAGATCCATTATGGACCCGGCTTTCCCCCCCGAGTCGTCCGCCCGAGACACCCATCATGGACTCTGCCTTGCCCCTGGGTCGTCCGCCCGAGACACCCATCATGGACTGTGCTTTGCCTCTGGGTTGTCGTCCCGGACCCGTCCTCCGGACCCGTCCTCCGGACCCCCTCCACCCACCCTTTTTGGATTTTGGATTTTTTTTTTTTGTACGTCTGGAATCTTTTTTTTTCTTATTTTAAGAAATAAATCATCACACAACATCTAAATTTAAGAATCTCTTGAAATGACACCAATTTTACATACAGTATATATTTGTATTCATTGTTCATCTACACAACACACACACACACCTAAATTACAAGTAGAAGAATTAACATAACCACAATTGAAAACTGTTTAAAATGACCAATGACCCATTTGAAAACACAGCAGATTGTATTTTCATTTAGAATTAGGTTCTTTTCACGGCTTCATACATTTTCCAGCCAAATCAACATTCATGTTTCCACTCTTGTTTGACAAGTAGAAGTCATTGCAATACTAAAGTGTCTAGGAATACCTTTTATGAAACATCAGATGACTCTTTATGCAGTCCAACCACATCTCCCAGATAATATTTTATAGGGACATAGACTTTATCTTTGTGATTGAAACTGTAATATGCAGTGTAATCTACTAAATGTTCAGCAGATAACAGTTCAGTTGCTTCGGCCATGATTGGTATCTCTATATTATATGCCATGTAATCTTTATCATAACAAATGGTGTTGTGTTGTTGGAACTCAAAACAATATAATGATGAATTTATAACATAGATATTTCTCAGAAGTCCAAATACTGGTAAATTATTAGAATTAACAGTATTCACAAGTAATGACTTATCCCGTATATATTTGTTGCCATTTAGATTGATCCATTTAACAGAAACAGCATGGTTTACTTGGTCATGTCCAAGAAAGGCCCTCATTTTTTCTTTTAAGTATGAGATGTCGTCTATTTCAGATGTGGGCCCCAGTGAACACTCACTTGAAACAATTGGGTGCTCAGACAGACTTACATTTGGACAACATTCATACATTTGGTTATGCCTTATTAAAGACTTTTTAGCATTTTTAAAATTTAGTTTTGAGGCCCATTGTTTGAAAAAGCAATGCTTTGATTCAAATCTCATGCACATATGACGGACCATTGGTCCAAGTAGTTTAATCTGGGATGGAGTATGAATCAAGTAATGTTGTTTTGGTGTTATGTTGTTATCTGGGAACATGTTCTTCATATGCTTTAAATGCTGTTCAATTAGTGTTTTCAAGTTGTTAATAGTCTGTAGACCAATAACAGGAGCAAACAAAATTTGAACAATCTCTATGAGTTGAAGAATGATTGTGTAATATTCATTACCTTTAACTGTATCAATTAGAAATGGCAGTATTTTTAGTAGAACAATCATTTGACCAGAAGACTGCTTCAACTTATTATCATTTGAAGCTATTGTGTTGTAGGATATAGGACTTGGTTTATCCCTGACATCAAGTGGAGAGTAGGGAAATCCAATTAATGCAGTGTTGGTAACATCCTAGTCTAGCTGTCCTAAAATAACTAAATGTTTTATCACACACTTAATTTATTGTGGAGCAATGCCTTCAAGAATTTATTATGCATGATATCTTGGGGTGTTGGTTGGATCAAGTTAAAGGCTGGGAAATCTACCAGTTTGCTCCTTCTGTTGATGCCGTATGTAGTTTGTAAGCTACTCCTGAGAAACTCAGTGTTGGCCTTCTCAATGTCACTGCACTGCCGGACATGTCTCCCTTTTGTCCTTTCCTCAAAGTTAACCTCATCAAAATGGGATTGCATGTGCTCAAATGAACATTCACACTGCCGGCATTTACTAGAAGCAAAACCAACACCCTCTTTAAATCCACACAGCTCATACAGGTAGGCTCACCTGCTCTTTGGCCTCTCAGAGAGAAAATGCCGTTTCGAGGGTATTTCTTTTTTTTAAATGAATAAATTATTGTTAGTCAGCAGGGATGGTATCATTGTATTTATGTTGTTAATGTCAAATATTAAAGTATCATGTGTACAATTAGGCAACAGCAGTTAACAAAAGTCCTTTCTTTATATGTATTTTTTGAGTTAACTCAAGATGTGAATATGCGTATTGTTAGAAATTAAAATCAATGTTTTATGGCATAATGTACCTTAAACATACCGTCAGTTTAAATGCTATTTTATTCTGGAAAAAACCGGAAGTTCTCAATACCAAGCTTTTATTCTGAAAATCCTTCATGACGACATCCGGGACTACCGTCCATTAGTATCATTAAAGTGGCTATTGACGCCGTTAACATGTATTACATATAAAGTTATGAAAGAGATAAGGAGGAGAAAATGCATGTGGAAGTAAGCAATGAATGTAAAATGTCGAAATCCACTGTTTAACGCGATATCGGACACAGACGAACGAGGGGGGAAGTCCCCTACGTCACTACAGCTCCCAGAGAGGAGGAGCGAACAGCCAGCAAGCGGGAAGGACGAATGCTTGTAAGCTCTCTTCTGCACGGCCAGCACCTGGGAGAGGAAGCTGCAACATTTCTCTCCTGACTGAACAATATCCTGTTTGTAACATTACCGCGCTTTTTATTAATTAAAGTACCAGTTTTGAACCTTCCCAGAGACTCTATTTAGTCTCCTTTTAAGCTTCTCTCCTAGACGCGAGAATAACCAACACAGATGACAATTGGAATGACCCCGAAGTGATCTCGTGCCACCGGGAGAGCAGTTGCAGTTTTCAAAGGAGCTTGAACAATGCTGGCAGACATACACTCGGGCCCAATACAGAAAGGTAAAGAAGTACCTGTGTATTCAAAATCTTCAATAGATTACATAGTGAACAATAGGAGTGTGTGTCTGTCTGGTAAGTTGGACTCCTAAGAAAGACTGCCTAAATTAATGTTAAAACAACCACATTTATAACAATAAGAATTATATATTGTAGGAGCAGACACAGTAGTGGTGGCTTAAAGCCCAGCTCTGCTCCGCACCGTCCGTTAGATGAGCATGGTCAGATTAATAAAAAAAGGAGTTCAAAACACCGGCATAAAAGTTAGAACAATAATCTGATTTTAATGGTAAAGAAACACCAATACAATTGTACAGAGTACTCTGGACTCCCAGTTCTACTGCTGTGCGATACAGGTATCGGGACCAGCCAGTCAGAAACAGGGGGCCTCGTGCATGACTAAACAACAGTATATATGGACATTTTGGGGCGGAGAGTCACTGCTTATCTTCCACTGGATCCTACTCCTTTAATTTCCCAGGGAAGGTTTCACACAAACTATTCTTTCTCAAACAATCAAACATTGCACACAGATATATTAGTATCAAACATTGTACACAGATATATTAGTATTTGAGATTATATTGGCCCCAAAAAGAACCTTGAAAAGGACGTGTGTGTGTGTGTGTGTGTTGATATCTTGGTCAGAGAGTGTATTGTGTGTGTGTCAGGGTGTCTGGGAAAGTGTATGTGTGTGTGTGTTGATATCTTGGTCAGGGAGTGTATTGTGTGTGTGTCAGGGTGTCTGGGAAAGTGTATGTGTGTGTGTTGATATCTTGGTCAGGGAGTGTATTGTGTGTGTGTGTGTGTCAGGGTGTCTGGGAAAGTGTATGTAAGAAGGTTTATATATATATATAGGATTACTTTAAAACAGTCCCAAATAATACATGTTCACTTCAATACAGTTCAAGATAATACCTGTTTACTTTAATACAGTTTAGAACAATATCTGTTTGCTTTAATCCCTTTTTTGATCTCACCTTCAGAGATCAATTTATACACAGCATTTGAAACCTAACCACGGTCATTCTTTTCTACTGTCTGTTCCCCAACCTTTATATAAATCCATCAGTCGCTGGGATTTAGAGCACCTTTAAACCTTTAGGAACAGTCCACCATAACAACTTCTTATGACAGTGGATGGAGACGAAAATATGTTAAAAAAACTCGTCCCTGTCGGCTGAATCCTCGTGCTCTTCCCCCTCTGACGCGTAAGCCAACAAGGGCATTTGGTACGAAGGGGAAGAGGCAGCTTTTCCCTCAAGGGTGGAACTGATGAGTCTAATGGCGCGTTTCCACTGCAGGCCTCGCTCGGTTTGGTTTGGCCTTATTAGGTCCGGCTCACTTTAATGCTGCGTTTCCATTACAGTTTAGGAACTGGGGTAGTTACTATAGTAACACAGTGTAGGCGGGGCGATCAGCTTTTTGGCGGGCGGAGCGACGCTGCATACAACTGCCGTGAGGTCATCTTCAATGCGACACAACTCACACAACAACAATGGAGCATGTGGAAGCCATCGTGTCCTTGCTTCTTGGTATGTGGTTTTTTATCACAGCAAGAAGGAAAACTTTGTTTCGGAAAAGGCTGCTTATAGCAAGACGGAATACAGAAGAAGCTGAGGGGAGACTTATGGCAATCGTACAACGTGGCAGAGACTACTCCAGGACGACTCAACGACAACGCTACTCGGTAAGCTAACGTTAGCTAACTAGCAATGTGTTTCACGCTCAGTATACGACCAAAGTGTTTCACGCTCATTATATGACAAAAGTGTTTCAAGTATTTAATTAATTGTAGCTACCACTTTTACGTATTAAAATATGTATGCTTTTGTTTGTGTATTTCAGAAGTTAGGTTGCCACCGCAGACCATGTGTTTGGATGCTTGACCGAGCAACCGAGTGGTGGGGTGTGATTGTTCCATCTTTCACACACACTCAGTGGGTGGAGAACTTCAGGATGTCTGAGGAAACCTACGTCTACCTGTGCAATAAACTGCGGCCAGCGATGGAGAGACAGGACACACCATTCCGTGAGTGTATACCTTTAAGGAAAAGGGTGGCCATCGCACTGTGGAAGCTTGCGACCGGCTCAGAGTACAGAAGCATTGGACATCTTTTCGGAGTGAGCAGGACTACTGTGTGCCGGTGTGTGCAAGACCTCTGTGCTGCTGCAGAGGCGTTGTTAGTACCGGAACTAATTCGTTCACCAGACCGGCAGAAGTTTGCAGAAATGGCTGCCTACACTGAGAACAGGTGGGGGCTCCCTCAGTGTGTAGGTGCTATTGATGGATCACACATACCCATCTTGGCACCACAGGAATACCACTGTGACTATTTCAACCGGAAAGGCTGGCACTCCATCATCCTTCAAGGAGTTGTAGATGGAAAGGGACATTTCTGGAATGTGTTTGCAGGAATGCCTGGGAGCTTGCATGACGCTCGGGTTTTGAGGCTGTCCTCATTGTGGGAGTTAGCCAGTCGTGGTAACTACTTTCCACCTTGCACCAGGAACATTGGTGGGGTGAATGCTGGCTATTACATCCTGGGAGACAATGCCTATCCCTTGCAAAGCTGGCTCATAAAAACGTTCCCTGACAATGGACAGCTGACAGCAGAACATGTGATCTACAACAAGAAAATTTGCAGCGCACGGGTAGTGGTAGAAAACGCTTTTGGTAGACTGAAGGGAAGGTGGCGTTGCCTCATGAAAAGAAATGACTGTGATGTGAAACTTGTTAAATCGATGGTGCTGACATGCTGTGCTCTGCATAACCTCTGCGAGAGTCATGGAGAGGCCTATGATGATGGGTGGGATGCACCAGCAGCAGCAGAGCCTGGGGTAGCAGTCGCTCAAGGTGCAGAGGAGGAGGGCACTGAAATACGACAGGGGTTGATGCGCTACCTGAATAGCTAAATATTCATTGTATACAGGAAACTTCAATGTTTTGGTTCATAACATCAGTGATATACATTTCTTGTGTTTGTAATTATAAACACGACATTGAAAGATTGTGGGCCATTAAGGCTAGTGCCATTTGTTTTTATTATTACTACATTGTATTGAACATAAATAAATCTTTTTTTCTCTTTCACATATGTGTTTGTCAAATGATTTAAACAAAAAAATGTTATCAGAATTGACTATTTAGTAAATATTTGATTTTCAAGCACCAGTAAGTACTTCCCGTAATAAGAACATTTGCGCAAATATGAAAGTAAACATAAATACAAATCATCTCTTATCCCCCTTCTCTTTCTGTTTTTTTCTAAATACCCCCTTCCAGTTTATTTGTAAAAGGAAATCTTTTACTTTAAGTAATGTCAGTTACCAAATGTTTTAGGAGGACCTCAAGCAGGCAAACTCAATTTCTTGCTTTAAATCTCTTACAATTAACTTTTATCTTATGGGCTTTTTCCTAACTGATGGTGTTTCTTATTGCATGTTTAGATCTTAATTGGGCTATTTTTACAATTGTTTGAGTGATATTGTTTTTTTTTAAAGATCCACAAATATTATTAGTAATGGTATTAGTTGTAGCCTATTTTTATTTAGGAAAAATATAGGCCTATAACTTCTACATCATGTGAATCTGAGTTTTTGTTCTGCTGATTTAAAGCCCTTTAATTGTACATTTCAGTTTGATTGGATTCCAAAACTGTAATTTTGTGTGTGAGTGGCAACCCAGTGACTTTGTTTACATGCTCACGAAAATCAGTTTGTTAATCAGATTATGGCAGGAAATCAGATGATGCATTTATCAACAAGAGATAAAATGAGAAGTACTTTATTGAATCCCAATTTGGGAAGTGTTTTTTGCATGGCATGTACAATAGAAATAAAAAAGATATATATATTTGTTGCAGCAGCATAAAAAGGCATGGCATTGTACAAATAAAAAAAAAAAAAATGTTTGTATTGCAGCAGCATAAAAAGATATGGCATTATATATATATATAAAAAAGGAAAGATAAGAAATAAACAAGAATTAACAAAAACAAGAGAGATGAAACAGAATAATATTAAAATTACAGAGGTGGTTCGTCTTCCTGAGGAGACGGGCCACGTCGGCTGCCCCCTAGAACCTGGCCGAGAGTGCGCAGGAAGGCTAGGTTAAACGCATGAGTTTGAGCGTTCTCCTCCCTTCTCAAGGCCATTTCCTCCTCCCTCGTCCGGGCAACAGCCTCCATGGTCAGCTGCCAGTGCCGATCCACCTGGGCCAGGCTCTGTTCATGGTGCCGTGCCTGCTGTGCTAGGTGCTCGTCTCCTCCTCGTTTCCTCTTGCCTGTATGACGATAAGATAATTATAGCAATAAGAATTAGCAATAACAATGAAAAACACAGGACAGGTACAGGTCACACAAGGATATAATAAAATGTATAAGCAGAACAACAGTAAGGATGAACTAAAGACAGTTATGCCCTAGATGTTTACAATAATTGTGAAAGTGAATTACATTATGTCCAGCCTGTTGATAATGATTATAAATATATGTATATAATAGGATGTCACACACACAATTGTGCTAGCTGCTGACTAGCTAGTTTGTAACAGAGCATTTCCACACAGTGGTATAGCTTATTTTACTTAATGACGATGGATGATCTAAAGTTTAAAAAAAAGTCACAATTCTAGTCGTTTTGCCATGCCTATTTCTTACCTAGAACCACACGCTGCGGTGTCGTGATGGCACTCGGCGTTGGTGTCGATTCCTCCTCGGCTGGTGTCTGTGGTCGAGTTGAGATCCGTTCTGATGTTGAGGACGGAACACTGCCACCACCCGGTGTTCGGGACTGTTCCTCCTCACTAGTCACAATGGCATCATCTAGAACAGCAACATGACTTGTTAATTCCACGAACTACTGTAGAACAATACTAAATAGCAACAACAACTGTAGAAAAGAAGAACCTAAACAATGGCGCATGTGGTGTTAGCAAACAATAGCTCTAGCTAATGCTATCTGCCTTAGCTAGCTATGTAGCTCCATAAAAGCATGGGTTGTCGAACATAAATGTAAGGATAAAATACTTGTTTGTTAGAAGTGAGCTTTAGAATAGATAGGGACACAACGCTTTCAAGCAAATAACAGAGCGTTAGCAAAGACTTACCATGCAGGGACTCCAGTAACGCGGTTGCAGAGTCCAGGCCTCCCTCCCTCCCAACGTTGGCCGGTCTATGGCCATAAATAGCGTCCAACAGGTCGAACCACTTCCAGCTTTTCCTATCGGAACCACTCCGGCCGTTGTGGTCCTTCACGGCTCTATACTCACTCTTAAGCTTTTTCAGTTTTTCCCTACACTGCTGGAAAGTCCTTGAGAATCCGCGTTCGGACAACAGTGCAGAGACCTCCTGAAAAACTTTTAGGTTGCGAGTTGTGCCGTCGAGCTCCCGCTGGATTTTATCATCTGCAATTAACTGGAGGAACGTCGTAACTTCGTCAATCGACCACGGTATGCTTTTCTTTGTCATTTTCTTAGGTTTACACAAATGCTGCAAGCGTCCCTTAATATATGCGACACTAGGGATTAAGTCGCGCGAGAATTGTGACGATTTTCTCTGACCAATCAGCAGTCGTCACTAGTTTAGCATATTCCGCCCGGTTGTTGGCCCCGCTTGTTGGCCTCGATAGAACCACGATTTAGTCGGGCCAGAAAAAGGGTGAAAAAGTAGCCTCGGGCCAAAACCAGGCCAAGTGGAAACGCAACCAAAAACGGGCCCCGCACGGCTCGGCGCGCTTAAAGCGAGCTACCCGCTGCAGTGGAAACGCGCCATAACATAAAATGAGCGGATACAAGGCACACAACAACAACCACATGTCACCAAAATGGCAATTTTCATTTCATTTCAAACCTTTATTTAACCAGATTGGTCCCATTGAGATCATAGATCTCTTTTTCAAGGGAGACCTGCAGCATATAGGTTCCACATGAAACATAAAACAATAAAGGACATTATTCATTATATTTACAGGATACATAGTTATAGACATTTACAAGTGCCCATTGTATCAGCAAGCATTTCATTTAGCCTAGCTTTGAAAACATGCAGAGGAATGAGATTGCTCAGTTTCAATTCTTGCTGAAGATTGTTCCAAGCAAGTGGAGCTGCGCACATAAAAGCTGTCTTACCTAAGACAGTCCTTGCTCTTGGCACATCTAACAAGACTACATCATGTGACCTCAGACAATAGCTGCTTGCAACTCTCTGTGTTATCAGAGAGCAGATATAATACGGGAGTTTACCCAACAAAGCTTTATAGATAAACGTGTACCAATGACTGAGCCTCCGTACAGAGTGATGGTAAACCTGCCTTGGTATACAGTGTACAGTGATGTGTAAGTGCTTTACAATTTGTGACAAATCTCAGAGCACTGTGATACGCAGCATCCAATTTGCTCAGGTAATTGGCAGGTGCATTCATATAGACCAGATCCCCATAGTCCAGCACAGGTAAAAAGGTCACAGTGACTAGCCTTTTCCTGGCCTCAAGCGAGAAACAGGACTTGTGCAATAAAAGTAGCCACAGAAACTAGAAGAGACATTATTAAACTTTTCCATTTACCAAACATGTTTGTCATCCATTCCTCCATAGGATTGTTGATCCCTGATTGTTCATGCATGGTTTTAGATAGGGCGCGTAGTAGGGATCGACCGATATGGCTTTTTCAAGGCCGATACCGATACCGATTATTAGTAATCAAGGAGACCGATAACCGATATTTGGAACCGATATACATTTGCAGTAAAATCAGAAAATCTTGGTGTCAAAATGTAGAATAACACAAACTCCAACACAACTCAACACAACTTATTTGAAATGCATTTAAGCATATATTATGTTTAATTAACTTTTAAACATCTTACAACTGGTTTCCTCTCTGTGCCCTTTTCTTTAGTGCAGCCATCTGCTATGAGTTAGAGAGAGACAAGAAGTGGGGCTTCAGGCTGACATGCTTAACTAACAATAATGCTTAATTTATTATATCAAACCAATGCCTGTCTGTCTAGCATAAAATCCCAATAAGCTGCTAGCAACTGCAAAACACTACTGTTTTATCTTGAGGCGACCCTGCTGCTTGAGCTTCTTTAAGAGTATCATCTGTTACTGCGGGCAGTAAGTCAGCAGATTTTGCAACAAGCATTTGAAACCATGGTGTATACCATGCTTTGGCTTTAGCTGCTTTGTCTGCTGCATTGTTACCCCAAGTCAAGTAGTTGTCTGCCGTGCTGTGACCTTTGCACTTGAGTAAAGCTAGCTTTTTGGGTAACATTACTGCTTCTGCAAGCCTTTTGATCTCTTTCTCGTGTTTGATGGGGGTATTGGTGGATGTTATAAATCCTGCTCTCATCCACTGGCGCATTTCCACATGTATGACACCATGAACATATGCTGAGTCAGTATATATGTTTACCTCTTTCTCTTTTGATAGCTCGAATGCTGCAATGACTCCCATTACTTCTGCCAACTGTGCTGAGACTTTCCCTGTTAATTTTCCTGTTGCTCTTTCCTCAAACTGTCCCTCCGCTGTTTGACCCACCACTGCGTAGGCCGCTTGGAGCCCGTTGGTGGGGTGTCTGAAACAACAGCCGTCTGTGAACAAGTTTTCTGCATGTGACATAGGCTCGTCTCTGGGATCTATTCTTAGCTTCACATCCTGGATGATTCTTTCCTCACACCTATGGGGTTCTCCGCTAACCATGGTGCCTGCGCTGTTAACTCCTTCATGTGTGTAGGTGATGTGTGCTTTTGTCAGAGTTTTCTCTAACCTGGTCTGTCTGGTGGAAGTCATTGTGAATGCACTTGAGTACACAAAAGAGACAATGCTATGTGTTGTCAGTACTGTCAATGGGTGTCTCATCACAATGTGTGAAATATTGTTCAAGATGCGTGGTGTACCTGCTGCATGTCTCGTGCATGGAGGTTCTCTGTTCTCCACTCTGTCCAGTGTGATACTAATGTACATCAGTATTGACCTACATCCCCCTTTTTTCTGAAATAGAATACCATTTACTGTGTTTTCACTTTCAGAAATATCAAGGAAAAATGGTAATGCATAAGATGCAGCAGCGAGAGAGGTGACCTGGGACATGGACTGTTTGAGAGAAATGAACGCAGCTTCTGCAGCTTGTGTCCAGTTCAGTGTGGCAGTGAGTTTGCGCATGCCTTTCTCATTGATCAGTGTTCTTAGTACAGCTGTTCTTAGGTTATACTCTGTGATGTAGTGTCTGCTGTAGCCTGTGAGACCCATAAAATATAGCATGTCTTTGACTGTCTTGGGTTTGGGGTGGTTTAAAATGTTTTCCTGATGTGCTGCTGACATGCCTGTACCTGCTGGAGAGATTACTCTGCCCAAAAATGTCACCTCTTTACGGGTGCATTGTAACTTTTTCTTAGAGACTTTGAACCCTGTTGCGTGGAGGCGAACCAGTAGGTTCCTGGTGGCCTCTAAACAAGAGGCTGCGGAGGGTGCTGCAATGAGAAGGTCATCGACATACTGTATCAATACCACCCCTTCTGGCAATGAAATGCCGTCTAGCTGTTCCCTGAGTATTTTGTTAAATATTCCTGGAGACAGACTGAAGCCTTTTGGTAGTCTTGTGTATTGCAGTTTCTCCCCGCCCATTGTAATGAAAAAATAGGTCTCATACTCTCTGCTAGAGGTATGCAGAAGAAAGCGTTGGCCAGGTCAATACAGGTGAAACATGTATGTTCAGGTGAGATATTACAGATAGCTGTGTATGGGTTAGGAACGGGTATCAGAGCCATAGTGGTGATAGCATTAATGGTCCTCAAATCATGAGCCATTATGTACTCCCCGCTAGGTTTTGATACCGGGAGTATTGGAGTATTCCACTCGCTTTGTGAGGGTTCCAACACCCCGCTCTCTTTAGTCCCTCAACTGCCTTGCTGATACCCCCTTTGGCCTGTGGTTTAACAGGGTACTGTGATAGGTGTACAGGCATAGAGCTGCTCACCTCAAATGTTATTGGTGCAGCCTTTGAGCAGAAACCTACGTCATGAGAGTCAGATGACCACAGGTCAGGTGGGAGGTCACGCAACATGTCATCAGTGAATGAATGGTCAGTCTTCTCCCTACCATGATGTCTATCCACTTCGTGTCTCTCCATGAAGATGCATTCTTGAGTGCAGATTTTTAGAGCATAAGCTTTGTGTGAGGGAGAGTATGTGAGTGCTGCTATCTGTGTTGGTTCCCAATCCTCAACTTCTAGCAGTGTTTTGACCATAGGACCAAGTTCCTTAGCTTCATAGCCCTTCCTGATAGCTAATGAAATGTGTGGTGTAGCTTCAGCTGACATACGGTACCAATAGTGTTGTTCATCAGTGAGTTCAACAGATGCAGCCACCTCCGCTTGTCCCACAAATAAATTGGTTGTGGTTACATCCCAAACGGACATAGACACATCTGTCTCATACGCATATTCATAACTTTGGTCGTCTTTTCTATCATAATTTAGCATCGGTCTGGAGGGGAACCATAAGGCCTGAGGAGGTTAATCCACGGCTTCCATTGTTGAAAAATGGAAAATAGTCCTGGTATATTATCTCGGGGCCGGTCTAGCAACCCCCAGTATATAGTGGCATACTGAGTTGCTTCTGCTTCAATGGATTGGGCCAACATCATTTGAGAACCTGTCTTTATGTTGAATAATGAACAATTGAGGCGAGTGCCATCTGGGAACGATATTATTAGTCCGTCGGGGGAACAGAGGATGGAGGCGTTAGCTTTGACAAGAACATCCCTTCCCATGAGGTTAGCCGGGCTTTGGGGTGCCAGAACGTACTGATGGAAAAATATCTGGCCTGCTATTCTGGTGTTTAATGGCGTAGAGAGCGGTACTTACTCTATTTCTCCTGAAAACCCTATGACTGAGACTATTCCTTGATTTGCACGTGTTGAAGATGGGGGAGTTGATAGTTGAATATCTAGCTCCTGAATCAACAAGGAATGGCAACTTCGAGTTTTTTACAGTCATGTCCATGTATGGATCCGCTAAGCCCATACATTCAGAGTTCTCTGGGGGACCTCATTATGGTGGGTTATAGTCTTGTTCGTTCTGGACAAACTGGCCGTAGGGGGCGGCCATCGCGTTGGGTGCATTGTGACCTTGGTCTTGGTGCTGGGCC
Organism: Pseudochaenichthys georgianus; assembly: GCF_902827115.2. NCBI lineage: Eukaryota > Metazoa > Chordata > Actinopteri > Perciformes > Channichthyidae > Pseudochaenichthys > Pseudochaenichthys georgianus. The sequence continues at coordinate 10,350,480 of NC_047505.1, read as the reverse complement.
TGTGTGGCTGCCTCATGGGGCTTCTGGACATACTGCATGTCTGATCTGTTCCCTTGTCCATGCCCTCTCTGTCCCCCTTGTCCCCGCCCTCTCTGTGGTGGGGATCCCTGTGGGCACTGCTGGTACCAGTGGTCAGCCTGTCCACAGGTGAAGCACCCCTTCTGCTGATATTGGTTCCCTCCAGGAGCTGTTCCAAACCCTCCTCTACCTTTAGCTGTGCCTCTGAACCCGCCCCTCTGTTGCTGAAAACCATTATTGTAGCCATATTGGGGCTGGTTATATGACGGACCTGGGTGGGGAAAACCCCCTTGTAGGTTGTGCGGCCCCGGTGTCTGCTCTGCTGGCGCCATCGGATGAACAATCAGCTGTTTGACACCTTTTTTCTCATTCTGAACTGTTTTACGGGCTATTTCTAGCTGAGCACGGAGGAGTTGCACTCTCAACTCTTCTTTCTCTGTTTTATTCTTTGTGAGTTGTTTGTTAAATTTGCAAAAATTATGGGCCAAATGACGCTCCCATGTCTGTGTGTTTATGTGATCTATTTCTGGGTTGTCCTCCATAAGAGTTTTAATCTCGGCAGGTACTGCTGCCATTATTGCTTTACGGGGCGTTGCTTTGTCACAAGCAGGGTGAGTTCAAATTTCTTATTTTTCTTACATTTAACCCTGCATGCTATTAATTTGTGTGTGTGTTATATTTTAAAATATAAATGTGTGAGGCCATTGTACTTCGGGTAGGTGTCTTGTTGTGTTTTCATGTAGGTGTCTCTTGTTACGTTAGTAGTTAGTTAGCCTATGACGTAAGGATATATATGTCCATTTAACGATTTTTGTTAAGATCTATGAAACATAGCGAGTCAGTTAAGCACTGAGTAATTTAAAACCAACAAGGCATAGCGAGTTAACCCAGGGTTAAGTAACTGAAGTCAGTGCTAGTCGAACAGTTGAGAACTATTTTAAAAAGTCCTTTTTGAGGAAAAGGCTTGATTAAGGTGTAAGCCTTTATCAGTGGTCATAACTGTTCTATTTTCAACCAAGATGTTGTGGGTGGAATACGGTATTTGGAGTTACAGCAGCATTACGTTAAATTGACGACGGTCATTTAATAGTCGCTGATAGGTTTCCATATTACTCCCACCTAACGTGTCTAAATGGCAGCAGTTGACCAATAGTGAACTACAAAGTCAAATATTACGCAGATAGCTTTATGGCTTATGCGTAAGGGTTCCTAACTTTAAGTGATGATATCAATAATATAAAGCCCATTTTCATAGTAAACTAGATAGAAATGTTATTTTAAACTGCAGTGTTGTTTTGTGTTGAATTTTCTCCATTATTCAAACTCCCCTGTGAGAGACACGAGGTGTGTTTTCAAATCCCTTTGTTCTTCAGGTTAAAGGTTGGAAAATCAGTTGCCATCTTGTCTTGCCCTCATGCTGAAAATAAGCCACATGGCAGTCGCCATTTCGTGAAATGCTAATTGAAAGTACTCCGTTTGTTTTTACACACTCAGTCACACTCACATGAGGCTAGGCACTCCATATTGAGAAGGACAAATCATATTTCTTCGCAGAGTTGGAACTATAAAATAGACAGGTTATCTTTTGGTAACTTATCGGAAGGTTGGTATTTGTATTAGTCTGGTTTTGGAAGTATTTCTGCTTGCAAGTGTGTATGGGTTTCTTTTGAGATATTATTGTTTGCAAGTGTGTATTGGGTTTCTTTTGAATATTCTTGTTTGCAAATGTGTTTTGGCAGTTATGGGCTGTGTTGTTTAACCATATTCTAATTTTCTTCCCATTTTTAAGGAAATAAGCTTCTTCTTGTTAAAAAGAGGTCAGTTTTGCAACAGCTATCCCTAGTGGATTGAGCTGGAAATTACAACAGCGCACTCTGCTGGTAATACTGATAAAACTGATTTTAAAGCTAGGTCTGGGTTGGGTTTCATCCACTTGAATGTGCGCAGTCTGTTAGGTAAACTAGATTTTGTCCGTATCTGGGCAAAATCTGACTGACGCTGACGTCATTGTCTTATCTGAAACATGGCTAAATAAGTCTATTTTGGCCTCTGACATTGCCTTAAATGGTTGTAATGTGTATCGTACCGACCGGCCTAATAAAGGTGGTGGCGTTGCAATTTATGTTAAGAATAAGTTCAGTGTAACCACATTAATTTCCAAATCGATCAGTAAGCAATTTGAATTTTTAGCCTTAAATATAGAAGTGGCAAAGGGTCAACAGGTCATGGTGGTGGGCTGCTACAGACCCCCCTCAGCTGTCAAAGACTCCTTGTCTTCACTAGCAAATCTTTTATCACAACTAGACTACAAGGAAATAGTCCTACTTGGAGATTTTAACTGGGACTGGTTAACTGCAGTGTCAGAGGATTTTAAAAACCTTTGTATCTCTTTAAATGTTACTCAGATTGTGGACAGTCCTACTCGCCCAAATATTAAGTCCCCTAATAAATCCTCCCTAATTGATCTCATTTTAACTAATGTTCCCCATAAATATTCTTCTGTGGGAGTATTTGCAAATGATCTGAGCGATCACTGTGTTGTAGCCACAATTAGGGACACTAAGGTCCAAAAGGTTAAACCTCGCATTATCATCAAGAGAGACATAAAACATTTTGTGGAGCAGGGTTTTGTGCATGATCTGTTTGATTTTGATTGGGGTACAATCGATCTGTGTGCTGATGTTGAAACCGCATGGTCTTATTTTTATCTTGGTTTTATGGAGATCATTGATAGACATGCACCCCTGCGTACATTTTGAGTAAAGGGACGAGACAATCCTTGGTTTTCTGCTGAGCTGTCTAGTCTCCTTCATGAGAGAAACAAGGCCTGGGCAAAGGCTAGGAAATCAGGCTCAGAGATAGAATGGCTGCGTTTTAGGCAGCTACACTGCAAAAACTCAAAATCTTACTAAGTATATTTGTCTAATTTCAAGTCAGAATACGTCTTTACACTTGATATAAGACATACTAACTTAAGTAGTAACAATGCAGTGAGATATAATGTCTTGTTTTTAGACATTGCATCTTAAGTGTCTTGTTAAGTCAAATACTCTTGAAAATATCTTATTTTGAGTTGTATCTCAGGTGAAACAAGTTTTTTTGACATGTCACAAGACTTGCTGATTTATATAAGCTCCTGTGGTGTTTGTAAAAGATGGATTATCTTGTTTCAAGAAATAACCATTACTTGTTTTTAGAAAACACATTTTTATTGGAAAAACTCACATCAGAAAACAGTGCATCAGTCACATCAGAATACAGTGCATCAGTCACATCAGAATACAGTGCATCAGTCACATCAGAATACAGTGCATCAGTCACATCAGAATACAGGGCTAATACAATGTGGAACAGTGTCATTTATTGGCAATCTTCACAAACTCACATTGTATGAAGGGAGTGATGCGCAATGATATCTGTCAGATCATATTTAATTGGAATGTACTTGGTGTTGTTGTAGGTCAAATAGCAATATGCTGTATAATCAATAAGTTGTTCAGAATCTACCAAAAAATTGGCTTGAGCTAGGGAGGGAACTTCCACCTCATAAGCTAAATAATGATCATTCCATTCAACTGTAGAGAGAGGCTGGCATTCAAAACAGTACATTGACGTATTTACAATATAAATGTTTTTCACAAGTCCAAACTCTGGAATGTTATTGTTGACATTATAAATAACCAAAGTCTTTCCACATGTATACTTATTTCCATATTGCATAATCCACGGTACTGAAACAATACATTCAACTTGCTCTATTCCAAAGAAGTCTTTAATTTTTCCTTCAACATAGTTAACATTTTTCACCTCAGAGACTGGGCCCATTTCAAATTCACCTGAAATAATTGGATGTTTCTCATGAACATTCAGGCTACATTCGTATAGTTGGTTGTGCTTCACAAGGGATTTACAAATATTCTTAAAACTACTTTTCAAAGCCCACTGCTTGAAAAAACAATGCTTTGACTCAAAGCGCATACACATATGCCTCACTGTAGGGCCGAGTGCTTTTATCTGGGAGGGGAGATGCAGAAGGTAATGCTGCTTAGGTATGATATTTACATCTGGAAAAAGTTGTTTGAAATGTTTTAGGTGTTTCTCTATTAGAAGCTTTAGCCTTGAGAGAGTTGAAAGAGCAATAATAGGTGAACACAGAATTTTGACAATCTCTAATAACTCAAGCAGCATTTTTGTGTATTCATTTTCTCCAACTGTGTCAATGAGAAATGGCAGGATCTTCAACAAGATCAGCATCTGCCCAGCAGACTGTTTCAGTTTATTGTCATTTGATGACAGCGTATTTACAGATATGGGGCATGGCTTATCCCTTGCATCCACAGGAGAATAAGGGAAACTAATTATTGCACTATTAAATGTGTCTAAATTCATAAGACCTGAAAGTACAAGATGCTTTAAAGCACATTTGATTTCATATGGAGCAACACCTTCGAGAATGACATGCATAATGTCTTGTGGCATTTGATTGATTAAATCAAAATGAGGAGATTCTGTAACTTTGCTTCTCCTGTTTATACCATATGTTGTTTTAAGATTTTCTTTGAGAAAGTCAGTGCTTGCCTTTTCAATATCAGCACATTGTCTGATATGACTTGCCATGGTCCTTTTAACAAACAGCTCTTCATTAAATTGTCCCTGCATGTCTTCAAAGTTGCATTCACATTTACTGTAGGCAAACCCCACGCCTTCTTTAAATCCAGCCACTTCGTGTTGAGCTGGAGTGTCGCCATACACAGCCATAAGCGCCCCATAAACTGTCATCGGACCATTTGCAGTGACAACCTCAACACCATTATACAGCTCAATAAGGTCTTGATGAATTCTCTCATATCTTATCTATACCACAACCTGAAAGGTCCTTGGTTTTAACCATAGCAAGCAGGCGAATGGCAGAAAGTCTTGATCTATATTTAGGGTGTATATTACCTAAGGTGTAATAAATCATTAACAACTTGTTTTTGGTCGCCCGAGATCCAAGTGGGTTGCACAATTCAATTTCATCTGTATATAAAATGAACTGCAATGCTGTTGGAAATTTCAAAAACAGTGGATGTGACTTAAAAATGTCCCCATCAATTAAGTCATGAACAAAACCATTCTTGCATGGCTTTGGGCCCTCTTCAATCATTGCAAGAATTCTTGGATGCATCAGCAACTGCTCTAAACTTTTTACCAACGAAATATAATAAAAGCCCTGGTTTTTAATGGCAAGTACTCTGGAGTCTCCACTTTTCACATAACATACCGAATGTTTTGTGGTGATAATCTCTGGTTCAACTGGTTTAAGCAGTTCTTTGATTGTCTTATTCTGCAAATGTGTTGTAGCAACTTGATTGAAAGGGTCAACAAACTGGTCAAATATACCCATTGCGTCACTCCTCAGTTGATCCAGATCTCCCGGATGTCTCTCAATCACATTACTTATTAGATGTTTTAGGTGCTCCAATAATGACGCCTGATATTGCTGTACTCCATTCACCACGTGGTTGACAGCTCTCTGTGGAGTGGGAAAAACAAATCTCAAGAAAATGGAATGGACATGCATTTTAGGTAATGTGCGGAACATGCAACAGTTAGATTTGGGGTAGAATGGGATGTTAAACCTCTTTATAATTATCAATATGGAAATTTACCAAAATCAACCTATTGTTGTAAATCATATATTGTTCCATCTCTGGTTTAGATTTTGAAACGTCAACCACACACTGTAGTATAACATTCCATTCAGCCCATTATTTCCAGCTGCTTCCACATACTTTAGGTAATTCTTTATATTTTAAAAGGCATGCTATGCAGGATGTGTAGTTTGTTGGCAGCCACACACTTTCTATTGGGTGATAAGAATGATTGAGAAGGATTATTTGGTATTTGTATATGCATTTTTTTTGGTAGAAAATCCTGCATTGAGTGCCTTTTAAGCTTACTTCAGTTACACTTGTTGCTGGCATTGACATGTCATTCATTGTGAGAAAAACTGTTTAAATTACCTGTGTTAGTCGATGGGTTTCTCTAGCTTGTAGAAGAAATGCAGTTGCTTGTTTGAAAAGGTCCATGTTCACATGACCCTCTCGACCTTCTTGAAACCCAACCTGAAACAGATACATATCTCTATTTATCTTAATATGTATAAAACATCTCTATTACAACATGTTGAATATTTACATAGCTAACACTCATTCACTCTTTTTCATTAGCTGTGAAACAAGACTTCTGAGGGAACAATAATTTCATTTTCTAACTTTCTGCAGGTCATCATGAAAATGTTTTAATGGGGGACGAAAGATCGGTTTAAACAATATGATTTATATACATATAGACATGGCCTGAACACACCGAATTATGACATACCATTTGAGGGATGATGGTTGAACCCTCTTGGATCACTGAAGAATGTTCCTGTGTCGCACAGACCATTTCAGCTGCAGAGATATTCGCAGTAGTTTGGTTGTTTGTGCCCATCATTTCACGTGTTTCCGGTTGGCCTTGGAGAGTCAATCCTTCCTCTGCCCATTCGTCTTGAAGAAGATGTGCGTGAGTTCTCTTTATGTGATAGTAATAAGAGTTAAACACCCGGTACTCACTGGCACAACCATCAATGCCACATACCACACGAAAGTCAGGGCTGCGACTGTGCATAGAATTAATGTGACCTAATCGTTTTTTCAGAGTCAATGCTACAAAAATGTAGCATATGAAACAACGCCAAATCATCCTGGGAGAGCAGGTTTCAGAGTCCACACAGGTAACTGGAAGAGGATCAGATTCTGTTGGAGAAGATAGATACAAACTGTCAATATCCTGAGGAAGTAACTTTAAACATTGTTTTAGTTTAGGCCTAATACACTGTATGTACATGAAGAACTATTTATTAGATCAGATTGAATAATATTCTTAACAAAAGCAAAGTAAAACACGGTTTTTTAAATTGTACAACTGTTAAATCTTTTAAATAGCTTGGTATATATATATGTGTGTGTGTGTTGTGTGTGTGTGTGGGTGGTGTGTGTGTGTGTGTGTGTGTGTGTGTGTGTGTGTGTGTGTGGTGGTGTGGTGTGTGTGGTGGTGTGTGTGTGTGTGTGTGTGTGTGTGTGTGTGTGTGTGTGTGTGGTGTGTGTGTGTGTGTGTGTGTGTGTGTGTGTGTGGTGTGTGTGTGTGTGTGTGTGTGTGTGTGTGTTACAAAACCGTGGAAGGCTATTAAGGGAGTTAAAGTATGTAAGTAGGCTATATGCTGCGACGGGAAAAAATAAATGAAAAGGGATCCTTTTCCACGGTAATAACATAAAACATATATGTTTAAGTTCTAAGCTAAGATAAGATGCTGATATACTTTATTGATCCCAAATGTTGACTTTTTTCGTAACAGCAAACAGGCATTGTAAATAATTTGAAATGAAAAGCAGTAGAAAATTAACATTTATTCTATATAAACATCTTAAATCATAAAGGTGATAGGCTACTGATCATCAAGCAATATGTCTCTGTAGGTTATTGCTCATTGTGTAGGGAAATCACTTAACATTACAATTTAGGGCATACCAAAATACGCATGAATAAAAAAAAAAAAGGTACATTTGAATCTTTACCGAAATTGAAGTTTCCTGCTGTAATCCGGTTGTCTTGATTGTTCAGTCCACACCTATGGTCCACACACGAGGCTCCGTCCAGCTCCGGTCACGTCAAGGCGGGCTCATCAAAGAAAGAACACGCGGGTATTTTTTTCTTCTTCGGCTGCTTCCTGAGGCATTACTGCCACCTTCCGGCGTTATTCTCCCTCTGTAGTGTGTGGACCGTTAGTGGAGCTGAACACGAGTCACGTCACGACCCGCCTAACCATTGACTCCCCCTGGTTTGAAGACCTGTTTCATGTAAGTAATCTATATTCGACATTTAATTCATATTTGTTGTTGACATGACATGCGTTTTTAAGTATCCACGTTCAGTGATACATGTTTTATTTTGTGTGTGAAGTTTCCAGCCGCTAGGATAGCAGTGCTAACGTTAGCTGAGGCGAGCTAACTAGCTAGGTCAGCTAACAGCATGGACCAACTTGATGCTGTGGCTGTCGATTTTAAGGGGTAATGTATGAAATTAATATTATTTTTATTTTTAAATGTAGTTGATGCACAAAACAGGTCTGTAAGTTAGGCTCTCTCTGCTGTGTGTGTAGTTGTCAGCAATTAGCCTAGTTCTGTTTTAAAACAATGAATTATAATGCATGTTAGCTCTTTGCCTGTCATAGCATATTTATACAACTGGTAGTTCATTTCACTTCTCACCTGGGGGGTTTAAAGTTATTGCTGGGGACCCAGTGCACTGTTGAATTTCGTGTAACATTAAATAAACTAAATAATTTGGAAATCAATATGTCATTAGACATTCAATATGATTTATATTTGAATATGAATTGCTCAACTTGAATATTTGTATGAAAAATTGAATTTTAATCATATAATTTGATTGTGTAATTGATTAACTGCATTGGAAAAAATGCATCTGAATGGCACATTCCCAAAAAATAGTTATAAAACTATGGAATCAACTAAGGGTTGTTAACTAGAGCTAGTCAAAATAATGTATTTTTTACCACCAGCAGTTACATCACCTTTTGAATGTATGTGAATGAAATTGCATCATGTATGTTTCTGTATGTGTAAATCTGTTAAAACAAATATCTCAAGTTCATGAATGTATTATAGCTGTGAAAGGAGTTGTGTTAAATGTGTGTCTCTGTGTGTGTGTTATTCCTTTGTTGTTTTGTTGTCTTAAATTACTACAGCACTAGAAGTCTAATATCATTTCAACATATTTATAATCCCGCTACATGTCTCCTTGAATTTGTTCACAGCTGCAAACATCAGGAAGGAACTATGAGCACCCTGTCCCGTGAGGACCTGCGCGATCTTTTCCCCGGCCCAGAAAACTTCTTTCGGAGAAAAGCGGTTTGGCATTCATGTCATGCAGAATTGCATGAGGTCAGTCTTTCAATTACATTGCATAACTAATTCAATGAAATGAGTCTCAATATGAATGGGGAAAATAAGATTTTTTTTTTTACCATTACTTTTTTTATTTTAAAGGAACCTTGCCTAAAAGACTCCGAACCAATGGGAATCCTGCTTCTACTAATGAGTCGCCCCTGCCACAGACATCCACTCCTGTGAAAGGATGTCCTCCAGAGTACAAAACCCCTGAAAAGGTTGTGAAGTTATCCTCTCCAGAATATGTGTTGCACACTGACAGTGAACTTGAGCAGGTCCGAAAACAGTTCTTTGAATTGGCGAAGAAAGGTTGTGAGAGCGACTTTCAAATGTCAAAGGACCTCAGATGCCGGCTCATAAGAAACACCATGACAAGTATGATTGCAATCCTGAGGGCAAGGGGGATAAAGACTCAGACAGATACCCTTCAAAGCCAGAAGTTACAGCTATGGCAAAGAGAATAGTTCAATACTACCCCATGCTGCAGGACAGAGGCAGCAAGAAAACTTTGTGGGTAAGTGTTGAAATGCATCCAGTTGGTTACAATAGATATTTGAATTTCTGCATTTGGTAATAGAGCTTTGAGGCTGTACTCATGTGTCTTGTCCCAGGTCACTGTGTATGCTCAGCTATACAAAAGATTGCAAAATGTGAGATCCCCCCAAAAGACCAGTCCAGGTGGGAGACATTCAAAGAAGCGCCGAGTTGAAATACCTTCACGGAGTGCGTCGAGGCGCAAGCTGTCATCAAGAAACAGGAGGGTTTAGCTAGCGCCTCACTGCAATCTTTAAAGGTCGTTTTCTCAAATGAGTTTCTTCTTCTCTTACTCTGAGTTCGACATTTCAACTTCAGTAGCACTTAGAGACCCAAACCTTCCAGTTATATTCCTATCAATATTATGAAGGCTTTTACAGAAGGGTTTGTTCATATATCATTCATAGCCTGAATTATACAACATTGTATACCTAAAAACATGGCGAAAATGGATATTTAGGGCTGTTGACAGTAGTTTCTGATTTATGGAGTGATAAAAAGAGATATCCAAAATCCCTTCTGTAAAAGCCTTAGATACTAATATGACTACAAAATGAAACAAGCATTTTGAACCTGGCTTTATCCAAAGTTCAGATTTGTGTTCCTGAAATGTATTCAAATATGTGCATATTTAATGAGATAATCATTTGCATATTTAAACATGCTATTAATTAATAATTGCCTTATTGTAAGTAATTAACTGGAGACATTTCTAGCTGATATCTTTAAGTTAAAAAATTACCCTATTCACCTGTAGTGTCTCGCCTTAAGCATGTTGGTCAAATAAGATATATCAAGTGTGAGTCGATGTGCTCTTGCCATATGTGCTTGGGGCTTACTTCTTTTTGAGACGTCAAAATAGAGACTAAAGCATTGAAACTCAAATGTGTTGTAACAATCCTACTTCCTGACTCCTGTATCACCAATTAACATTCAAATATTGTGATATTCTAAATCTGTGTTTTTGTAGTTACACTTAAAACAGATGCAGGAGTCGATACTCCAGACACTGACAGTCCAGCAACCATGTCCAATCCCAACAGCACCCTACAGACTCTGTGTAAGGAAAATAAATCTAACTATGAGTTGGTCTCTCAGCTCTGCATATGTACCAAGAAACATTCATTAGCTCTGCTAAGGAAGTTATGTTTTTGGTGCTGTGTGTATTACTGTAGGTAAGAAACAACTAGGCTTTTAATATGAAATGTTGTGGAAGGGTATATCATGGGCCAGGGAAAAGTGTTTTTTTTTCCATTCTGGAGGCAGTTTGTACAGTTTTGGAAATGATGTCTCGTGTTTTTCTTGTGTGCCCTTCTAGTTGATTCTGTTTCTGAAAGTATTATGTATTTTGTGTCTTATAGCGAACAGTTCTACAAACATTGATAGTCCAGACACTGACAGTCCGAGCTTCCATGGCCAAGCACTACAGGACCCTTCAGGCTTGGTATAATAAAAAGAAAAATCCTGACTATGAGTCTGTCTCTCAGCTCTTGGATTTGGAGTATGCAGCCAGAAGAGCATTCATTGATTCTGATGCCACTCGTGAGGACAACAAACACAGAAGATTCTTGAGGCATATCCTTGTTTCAGGGACATTAGACATGTGAGTAATTATTAACTATCCATTAGTCAAAATGTGATAACTAACAGGTATTATTTTTCAATTCGCTCCTCCTAAGTGATAGTTTTCGATCTCTGTTTGGTTTAATTTGGATATTTCATAGGCAATGGGTGAGCTTCGACGTCTTCTGGACAAGGATAACAGCCACAGCATTGATGAAATGTTGGAAAGATGGCAAGACTTCTGCCAGAAGGTGCAGTTTTATGGCGTATGGAAAAAGATGCTGAAACCTCCATTAGGAATGGACAAAGGTAAGTTATAATGTTATGTGAACAGGGTTAGTTGGACATACATTAAGGCATGTTTACTGCCAACTTCATATGCTGTTGTATTGGCTTCATTATTTTAATCTGCGATGGAGTTTAACTGTTTGTTGAATGTTCATGTTTTTAAAGCATCACATCTGTACTAGACTGTTGTTCAGATTTTACCTCCTGCAATTTCTGTAAAAGTCATGTATTTTTCCAAACAGCTGAACAGGCTATAAGGATCCTGCGTGTGCTGCCATCACTGTTCCCCTCTCCGTGCTCCTCCAAAAAAGCTAAGAGATGCAAGTGAGGCTCTGCTGCATGTCCTCGAGGTGAGTGTGTAAAATGTAGCAGGATAATTTTGACTGTCCAAAGCAACAACAATGCAGTATTTAATATTTTAGGAAAGTACCATATGGATTTCTTCTACCCAGTACTATTGTGGAACACATTCATTACTTATGCAAGGGCCAGGCACAATGGTGACATATTTATCACAGTAAAAACATTTGAATGGCCTATTTTTAATAAGATAAGAAGAAAAAAGGTTGAATTTAACCATTTTATTTTTGAATATGAGCACCTTGCTTATTCATTTGAATTTTATAAAAACAATTCTTCATCAAGGCACAGGTAATTAATTGAATTGTGAAAAATAAATAAAAGGGAGTGTGTATTACATCTCTTGATTCAGCTTGCAGACAGTAGAAGAAATGTTATCCATATTTAACCTTTTTTAGAATATTTTATGAATTGTAAGGTGTCCTTGGTTGACTTGAAAGGTGCCTCTAAATAAAATGTATTATTATGCCTTCAAAGACACTGTAATTAACACAAGGGTTTGTTGTAGCTTTGAGAGATCTAATGAAGAATAGCTTAGCCTGGTAAACCTAACCAATACTAGCAAAACCAGTTTGTACAGCAAACGAACATATTCATTCTTACATACTTTAAACCTTGAGTTCATGCATTGAAGACAGTTAAAAAGGCTTGAGTTTACAAATAACGAAAATGAACTTTAAAACAATAGTGCATGATCCTAATGGCATACATTTGTGTTTACATTTTAAGGTAAAAGAAGACCCCAATTCCTACTTGAAGAAGCGACCTCTCCCGTGTCCAGTCCTGATTGTGAGCTCGTCCAGCTGCCTCCTGGCCATAGGTGATGCACCAATAGCTACATTCCCAAAACAGGACATTGCTGTGGGTGCCATATACCTTATGGCCTACTATTATGCCTTTCACCTTACATACCCCAAGTGTGTAGCCACCCTGCTTTCAGTCATACAAACAGAGATCCTCTTGGACAAAATCCATGACAAAGACCTCACACCATCCTACAAGAAAGGCATGGCCGAATGGAAAGCTTTTCTTGGCCAATAGAACAAAAAGTGATATATGGCCAGATGTCATTCTCAAGTTCTGTTATTCTATTCCAGGCCACTGAAGTTTGTGTTTCACAGTGTTAATGTTCATTCATTATCTCTGCTAAGGAAGTTATGTTTTTGGTCCTGTGTGTGTTACTGTAAGGAAAAACAACTAGGCTTTTGAATATGAAACTTTATGGAAGGGTATATCATGGGCCAAGGAAAAGTGTTTTTTTCAATTCTGGAGCAGTTTGTACAGTTTTGGAAATTATGTCAAGTGTTTTCTTGTGATCATTTCCATGTAAGTACTTTGCCGTGTATGCTCCTGTAGTTCACTGGTAGAAAATAAACTGCTAAATTAAAGACTTGTTTTCATTTTCACAGACTTATTTGGAGAATGCGATAATTCTAGATCTGTGTCGCCATTGTAGAGCTTACAAAGAGTTAAATTCTTGACTTAATAATAGTAGTAAATGCTTAATAGGAGTATTTCCAGCTTACTTAAGCCATACTTGCACATCTTATTTCAAGTAAGAGTCTCATATCATATAACTTAAAATAAGGGTAAATGGTCCTGAAATTAAAAATCTAAAAGTTTATTTTGAGGGAAAAATACTGTTTTTGATCATTTTTGGCTAATTTCTGTAACATAAGATTTCCTAATTCTGGTAAAATTAAGTTCAAAATTAGTTCTCCCAGCTAGTTTCAAGATCTCATGTATCTAAATATCGCATCTTATTTCAAGATATCTTACCAAGCTAATGTTCACTTGTTCTTATGGCAGATTTTTTTGCTCATAACAAGCGAAAACATCTTGTTTTCATTATTTTTTACTAGTTTTTGGAAGGGCTGTTTTTGCAGCAGAGAAGACTTATTTATCTATGGGTGCAGAAACGGTTCCAGAGTCAGTCCATATGTCCTGAACAAACTGGGCAACGTGTTCATCGTTTGAACAATTTCAGTTTCATTGCTTTTGATTTCAGTCTGTCTGTGATGAGAGCTACCCTATTAAGAAACCTTTATATCTAATCACCAATTATACAAATGCATAAACGCAGAACAGAAAGAAGTGTGTGTTTCTTTACCATGCATTCACAGGGCATGTTTCTCAGATGAAAACATGCATACTGAGCTGTTTACTTTATAAGTGAAGGGTACAGTAATAAAGCTCAGACAAGCCCTCAACAAAACGAGCTGTTGGTGTTCGTCGGGCACACGCAGGATCCGAGGGCCGAATTCATCAAATCTGTCTAATGTGGCTGGCAGAAAAAGAAGAGGAGGAAGAGGATGTGTGAGGCAGACAGGGGAGAATATTGCCTGTAGCGGGGTGGATGTAATAGGGGGAGGCAGTGGTTCGTCTCCCTGGTCACCAGGGAGATCTGTCTCCACAACGCCACTCGCTCAGCAGACACAAACTTCTCCTCCTCGCCTTAGTTTTACACTTATTTTCTTCTGCCTTAACTCTGCCCCAGTTAAATATAACTGCAGCCTCTAGAGGGGTGGATGTACGGTTTCAGCTCCATGGGGAGTTTGCAGTGTGTGTGTGTGTGTGTGTGTGTGTGTGTGTGTGTGTGTGTGTGTGTGTGTGTGTGTGTGTGTGTGTGTGGTGTGTGTGGTGTGTGTGTGTGTGTGTGTGTGTGTGTGTGTGTGTGTGGTGTGTGTGTGTGTGTGTGTGTGTGTGTGTGTGTGTGGGTGTGTGTGTGTGTGTGTGTGTGTGTGTGTGTGTGTGTGTGTGTGTGTGTGTGTGTGTGTGTGTGTGTGTGTGTGTGCTTTTCCTCCCACCCTTCTGCAGAGGGCCATCTCTTTCAAGCTACATCAGCTCGCTTGCTGTGAGCCTGTCTCTGCTGGGCATCTGCTAATGCATGCTCCATTACATCCAGCTCATATCTGGTAAGAAACAGCACACCCACACACACACACACACACACACACACACACACACACACACACACACACACACCACACACACACACACACACACACACACAGCAAACTCACAGAATACAGGTCTGTGTGTTCCTCGGAAATAGACACCTTTGAAGTCCTGCGATTCTGCCCCGAGATGCGTGGTTGAACGTAGCTAGGAGGTGTACAAAAAGCAAGTGGATTAACACACATCTGTGGGAGCCAAACACCCAGCCTCTTGGTCTGATGCCCTCGGGGGGGCTGGGTCTGTACTGACGTGGTACTGCGTGTGCTCACAGGAGGGGAGTGTTTAGCAGGGTTACACGGTCAGGCAAGCCTTCAATTTGTGCAGCCTGAATGTCACTGTAGCTGTGGCTCATTAGCGGGGGCCCCGGGGACTCTGCTCCACCATCACACTGCTCGATGGCTAGGTTCAGATGTGTGTGTGTGTGTGTGTGTGTGTGTGTGTGGTGTGTGTGTGTGTGTGTGTGTGTGTGTGTGTGGTGTGTGTGTGTGTGTGTGTGTGTGTGTGTGTGTGGTGTGTGTGTGTGTGTGTGGTGTGTGTGTGTGTGTGTCCTGTTGGCTGTAAACACACCACAGGAACCTCAGCTGATTTGAATAACAGACAATTTGTGCCAAATCAGACCTGGCTGTTTGGTCTAATGGGTTTTAGTCAACACACACACACACACACACACACACACACACACACACACACACCACACACACACACACACACACACACACACACTGAATACAATGAACCTGTATCTCAGGACTTCTTAACAATTTTTACCTAAACAAAACACAAGTCTCACAAGAAGCGTCTAAATGAGCCCTGAGCGAAAAAAATGCTAACGCACTTAGCACAGAACTCATGGTATAATACCCTTATTACTTATCAGATCTGCACTAACAAGATATCGATTAGCAAGCTGAGATTCCACAGATTCCAGAAGTATCCTCACTGAGCGGTCAGAACTCGCGGCATGGGAAGCAAACCCAGACACAACGTAGCTTTACGGAGCAAACACGGGACATTGTCTTACCTTTGCTGATTTTCTGATCAAAAGTGGTCTTCAATTGCATCAACAAGAAAAAACACTGCTGAAGGTTAATCCATAGGTTAATCCATGGGCGTAGGAAGCATCCTGAATGTGGGGGGGACATTTTTAACGGGGGGTGTGGGGGTCCTCCACCACGAAAAAAAAATAGATTTCCTGTATTCTGGTGCATTTTAACAGGTGGTTTGATACTTTTATGTGGCTATACTAGCATGAGGAAAATGATGGGTACATTTTGTAATTTCATCCAGTAGTAAAGAAATGAAATATATTTGGTTATTAATTCAGAGCCGTCTTTGAATGAATAAAAAGCAGTTTAAATGCTCATTTTTTGTATATTTATATACAACAATAAATATTTGTGAGTGCATTGAGAGATATTGTTGTGGAGAGTCATTTATATATAAATCTCAAAATACATTTGTGAATCCTTTGTGAGAATGTATTAATATTGAGACTGATCTGACTCCATACAGATGTTAAGTTCACCTAGGAATGGTATCATTGACTTAAATGTTCAAATAAACGTTGCTCTTCTGTCTATATTGGTCATATGATGCCCCTTGACTGAAATGTTTCCTGTTCAATATCCCCACTGATTTCCTTAACATTCTGGGATGAGAGTCCACATCACAATTTACTCTAAACTGTCATTTCCCTTTCATCACTCACCTCAGCAACGGACCTCTCTCCACTGTCCCTGTGTTCTGCCTCTGACTCACTCTCAAGCGCCTAGATGTCAAGAGGTGGTGAAGTGATCATTATTTATTGAGCAGTATACTCTTTCACATTGAACCATAACAAGTCATACTGAATGTAAATACAACTGACTCTAAAGTAAGTCCCAGTCTGTGACATTGGACATTTTGAAGACTCAAAGTCCCAATCAGTAGGTAGAATATTAGCTATCTATTTAATGTGCACAGAAAAAAATAGTTAACTGAATACTGGGATGGAAATTGCCTATAAGCACTCAGTAAAACATAAACACACAACAAGCTTCTGAATGATAAGAAGTATAATTAAAACATAATGCACATTATCATTTTGAGAGAGAGTACCGAAGTTAAAGAACTCAGAAGATAATCTCTTATCGAACTGAGGCTCCAGTAAAACACACTGACTGCATCTCTACATGGACATCATGGTGTTTACATGAGCACAGAGAGATCGGTTATTCATGTTCCCTGTTTACATGATAAATACTAGCAACCTGGCATTTCGATGCCTTTTCTCATCTAAACTATTCAGTATTTGTATCTCTCTATCATGACATAAAGACGAAACTCCTCTCCAGAAGTGAGACAATCTCATTCCTCTGCATGTTTTTAAAGCTAGGGTAAATGAAATGCTTGCTGATACAATGGGCACTTGTAAATGTCTATAACTATGTATCCTGTAAATATAATGTATAATGTCCTTTATTGTTTTATGTTTCATGTGGAATCTATATGCTGCAGGTCTCCCTTGAAAAAGAGATCTATGATCTCAATGGGACCAATCTGAATAAATAAAGGTTTGAAATGAAAAAATGAAAGACGCTTTTGCCGCCGCCGCCGCCATCACTGTTAACTGATTATCTACTACCAGCTGATGACTTACTTTCCTCTTCTTTGAAATGTTCTTATGTCCATGTTGTCTGGGGAGAAAACATATCAAACCAAGAGATCGTCAGCTTTGATTTTCACTGTATTAACCATTTCCTGACCACTTACCTCCGCTACCGGCATCGCGTCATACAACAGGTCTGAGCTGTCCAACTATGACAACACTCCTTGAACATGCGCCTGCTATGTGAGAATCTGCCTTGGTACAAAGTAGCAGTGAAAACATGGTACGGAGTTTCATTGATTTGGGCATTCTCTCAATAAGCAAGTGGAATGGATTTGATAGTGAAGCACTGACACAGCGCTCTACAAAGTGTGGCGAGTGGATAGACTGATTCACGAACTTTCCACATGGTAAAAGTGGGGGGTCTAAACTGATCATTTGAAAAAGTGGGGGGGACTTGTCCCACCCTCATATAATGGCTGCGACGCCCATGAGTTAATCCAATGTGTCTGTGTCACTTTGAAATTATTACTGATAATCAGTGGCGGTTCTAGAACATTTTACATGGGGGGGCAAAGGGGGGCAAAGGGGGGGCAAGAGGTCGTACGGACAGTACGTGGTATTTTTATACTGTATATAACCTATTTATTGTTAATTCATGCCCTAACACAAGTGTTCTTAATGCACAAGAGAAACAAGGTGTTCAGACAAACAATCGGGTGCCCTTTGAGTCCCCCAAGCTTACCTCAACCATTTTAAATGAAAGGAAACTACAAAATGTATTTTAAAGCAATGAATTAATGGAACAGGTTGTTTTGCATTACAATGTAAATTAAATATATATTTTGTTTTTTAAAAATTGGTTGTCTTAGTATTAGACAGACATATTTGTATGTCCTCACTAAGCATTATTACATTAAATTAATATTAAACAAATCAAAATGGCCAATTATCCCAAAATGTTGCTGCTAATATGCTTGTCAACTTTAACTGATCAAAAATAAATTCTGAAAAAATACTAAATTATCTATGAAATTGCAATATTGTCCCTCAGTTTGTTTCAACCCCGTCACGCCATACCATTTACCCTCCTATTAAAATAATGGATCAGTCCATGTGTGATCTGTATGGAATTACATCACAAAAGTGTCAGTTTCTTCTCTTACCTATATTTCAGTTTTTGTATTTTCAGATTAAGATTGACAAACTCAACATTTCAACTCTGTTGTATGAATTAATAATAGTAAATAATTGTTTATTACAAAATATTACAATTTTGTAATGTCCTTGACTTCCATGTGGTGCCATATCTTAGCTAAACAAGGTCTCATGCCTACTTTTTGTCAAAAACTTCAACCCTGTTACATTTTTTCAAGGAAATTCCGAGTAATTATTTATATTTTGTGCCTGAGGTGGGAAAATGTAAGTATTCCACTACCAGATGTTATGACCAAACATTTTGGTTTCATTTTTCAAAGATATAAAGACCCAAAAGGCACCCGATTCAGAGAATACTCAGAATGATGCATACTGTAAGTACTTAATTATAAATCACCCATCTCTTCAGAGGTGACCTGTGCAGCAACACATTTCAATCAATATTTGTCAATACTAAGAGCTGCTAGATTGTGCTGCTCAGGGTTCATACACTTTTTCACCAATGATTTCAATGACTTTTCCATGACTTCTCAATGACCGTTACCTCATTTTCCATGACCAAACAAAAATTCCCACTGAAAATGGTTTCTTTTAACATGGAACAGGAAAATGACATCTGCATATGAAACATGTTGTGCCTATCTAAAACAAATCAAATAGTAGGCTTACTAGCTTCTACACGCTAAAGCAACTGTAGTCAGGGAGGCAAAGTCATCAGGTATGAAAAAGGTGGCAAGGACCCGACCCCTGACCCCCTGAAAGCAGCAGTGTCAATAATACCAGAAACGCCAAAGAGTCACATCTAATAGAAATATATAAAAGCATTTATTTTAATTGTATAGCAGTCAGTTTATAATTCTGGCAGCACTGTTGAGCATTTTGAAAATGTATTGTCATGCCTCTGTGCAAGGCTTAGTCTTTCTATCTTTATAGCCACTGGTGTAAAGTAACTAAGTTCATAAACTCAACAAGTACTATACGTGGGTACAATTTTGAGATACTTGTACTTTATTTAAGTATTTCAATGTTTTGCTACTTTGTACTTCTACTCCTCTACAGTTCAGAGGTACATGGTGTACTTCTACTCCTCTACAGTTCAGAGGTACATGGTGTACTTCTACTCCTCTACAGTTCAGAGGTACATGGTGTACTTCTACTCCACTACAGTTCAGAGGTACATGGTGTACTTCTACTCCACTACAGTTCAGAGGTACATGGTGTACTTTTCCTCCACTACATGTATTTAATACCTTTAGTTACTCTACAGATGTGGATGAATGATGTGAAATATAATCAAGTGTTAAATAGACTTTAGTTCCACCTGGAGTAAATCCACAAGCTACCCTGCAGTATACAAAGTCATTCAAACTAGCTGCACCTTTACCAGCTTTGAGAACACTTTCATGATCAATCATTATAAAACATATCATATATTATTCTGAAATGGACCAATCTGCACAACGACTACTTTTACTGTCGCTACTTTCACTATATTTGATGATTTTCTACTTTACTTGAGTAACATTTTGAATGCAGGACTTTTACTGTAACAGAGTATTCCTACACTCTGGTACTTCTACTTTTACTCAAGTACAAGATCTGAGTACTTCTACTTTTACTACAAGATCAGAGTACTTCTACTTTTACTCAAGTACAAGATCTGAGTACTTCTACTTTTACTCAAGTACAAGACCTGAGTACTTCTACTTTTACTCAAGTACAAGACCTGAGTACTTCACTTTTACTCAAGTACAAGACCTGAGTACTTACTTTACTCAAGTACAAGATCTGAGTACTTCACTTCTACTAAAGACAAGATCTGAGTACTTCTACTAAAGTACAAGATCTGAGTACTTCTACTCGAGTACAAGATCTGAGTACTTCTACTTATCTGAGTACTTCTACTTTAACTCAAGTACAAGATCTGAGTACTTCTACTTTTACTCAAGTACAAGACCTGAGTACTTCTACTTTACTCAAGTACAAGATCTGAGTACTTCTACTTTTAAGAACAACATCTGAGTACTTCTACTTTTACTCTAGCACAATATCTATACTTATACCACCTCCGTTTATAGCCTATGAAAAAAACTATTAGAAAACGAAGGCTAAAGCTAACGTTAGCAGATAGTGACAATGTATGCTAGCTAGCTAGCTAGCTCAACGATTCCTTAATGATATTGTGACAGAAAAACATTTCAGTTCACATCACGCTCTGCCGCTCTGCTCTGAACACCTGAACGGCCCGTTCTAACAGCTGTTCACCAGCGGTGCAGTCTGTGCCACAGTGACTCCGCACAGTTAACGAACGCACCGTAGCTAATCTAGCTGACCCTCATACCGGAGCAGCAGAGTTCAACCGACAGGCAGGAAGACTCGAGCACACAGCTCGCGCTTCATATATTAAAAAATAACACCATGCGCGTCATGATGGCACATAACAGCTCGCGACCGCAGATTATTTGGCGATTAGATAAAATGTAAATTATATTTGACGCAATTTTAGTTACATTTCCATGACTTTTCCAAAACTTTGGGAAAAACATCGTTTTCCATAACTTTTCCAGGGCCTGGAATTTGCATTTTGAATTTCCATGACTTTTCCAGGTTTTCAATGACCGTACGAACCCTGGCTGCTGTAATGGAACATGTAAGGAGAATAAGAACATACCATGTGGTCCAGCTGGAGTCTCATCTGCCTCCTGATCCCTGCCTCTGGCCCTCTTTCTGATACTTCATCTTTATTCCTCACATATTTTTCTTCTTCACTAATGTCTTCATCTCTCTCCTCCTCTTCCTCCTGCTCTGACCCTCCTGGTCTCTTCATCTCCTTCTGGCTTCCTCCTGCTCTGACCCTCCTGGTCTCTTCATCTCCTCTTCTTCCTCCTGCTCTGACCCTCCTGGTCTCTTCATCTCCTCCCGGCTTCCTCCTGCTCTGACCCTCCTGGTCTCTTCAGTGAACTCTCATTTCCTTTTCCTCTTTCTGTTCGTCCTGATCACTTCTCAAATGTCTTTGTGTTGTTGTTGAATCACTCCTATACTCTGGCCTGCAAGACTCTACTTGTGAAAAGCACTGGTACAAATGCTTGTATAACTTTACACGTTAGGGCCATGTAGCCTAGCTAATATGTAGCATATCATAAATATAACATCAGAAAGTATTGATCAAGCGCACACAGGCAGCTGTGTTTAGATCCAGTTTTTACGGTAAAGGATGTATCCTGGTTTCATTGATCTGGCCTCATTGCTGTGATGTGTAGTTTACGTGGATTTAATAGTAGGCTACCGCGTAGTTTAGAAAAGTGATCGATCTCCCAGCTAATGCTGTCTGCGTAGTATTTTGTAACGTAACGCCCAAACAGCGCCCGTCTGTTAAACGCTATCGATTCAAACGGCAGCGTTTTATTAATATTTAGTTTCAAGCTCTCGTCTTTAGTAAAACAAAAACTAGTGGAAAGGGAAATGCTCCCAGGGGAAGCTGATCCATAGGGGCTGGGACAGCTCTCGCTCCCTCTCTGCGGTGTGAGCCGCGGTCTGTGTGCAGGGCCGTAGCTGCGTTTTTAACGGGCCTAAAATGATATTTAAAATGATTCACTTTTAACTAATGTAATGCTTGAGAAGCTTGTGGAAATAGTGTAGGTTTGTTTTAGTACAGTTTTAGGGGAACAAAAGTTAGGGGGGCAGCTGGGGGGGCAAGGCTCTACAGTAGATCCGCCCCTGCTGATAATCCATCATTCCATTTTTAATTCAATAACGGAGTTTTCATACATAGCTGCTATGATAGCTACTATGACACTCTAGTTTTTTAGAAAAAGGTCAAATGTCAATTGTTTTGCATCAATCTTG